>NC_083465.1:22399550-22755800 GCF_030014155.1 Tachysurus vachellii
TTAAAGGTGCAGTTTGTTACCTTTCAAAGCATTCCTAGAACTATAATGGAAAAAAATCAGATTTCTATATACGCTACATCTGACTAGTTTCTTCATTTCAATATTCTATTTAAACCCACAGTGCATACAGTGAAACTAATATTATTTTTCCTCCAAAAGCAACTCATGAGGCATCTGTAAGGGTTTTCACACTTGCAGTTTAGTCTGAATCATAGAAAATTGTGACAGCTGTTACGTGGACCAGGACGTGCTCTGTAGTCCCAAACCCAAGACTGCCTGTAGAAGGTGGTCTGCGATTGATTGCACTGGAACTGAAATGAGATTCCGATGAGTGTGAACGCAACTCAAACTTGATCGGGAAGTAAATTTACCTGTACTTGGGTTCTACTTGGGTTCCATGAGTGGCAAGGGAACATTATGGGACACAGAAAAGACAAGGTGACTTACTTCACAAAATGGAACCTGGGCTTGATAGAATCAAGTAAGTCTGAAACCAG
Source organism: Tachysurus vachellii (assembly GCF_030014155.1). Classification (NCBI taxonomy): domain Eukaryota; kingdom Metazoa; phylum Chordata; class Actinopteri; order Siluriformes; family Bagridae; genus Tachysurus; species Tachysurus vachellii. Next base: position 22,400,048 of record NC_083465.1, read on the forward strand.
ACCAATGCTGCAGGGGTGTCGAGTACAATCACAGACCACAGTAAACATGCTCAGTGTAAACTACCGTAGTCTCATGGGGTTGGTTGAGGAAAGGGGAAGGTTTCATTGTTATCTGCTCCTTATGCAAATGCTTCTTTAACTGTTTTTCCTTTCTTCCTTCCTTCCTTCCTTCCTTCCTTCCTTCCTTCCTTCCACCATCGCTCACTCCCTCCCTCACTCCCTCCCACTCAGGGTGGAGTGATAGGCATAAAGATAGCGTGGTTATGTGATCTGGATAAATCAGAAGATGAATGTAAGCCTGCATACTCCTTTACTCGTCTTGATGCGATGTCTGAGAAAACCAGTGTGTCACCAGGGTACAACTTTAGGTGTGTACAAACTGAGATAGAATGCACCTTAGTTTCCTTTACAAAAATCACTTGTAAATGTTACAGTCATCTGGGTCATGTCTCATTGAAACAGTTAGTCTCATGGAAACTTTGTGGCTGGACATTTATTTTACTCCATAAAAATTTTGCTTAAAGGTTTGCAAAGTACTTTAAAATGGAGAACGGGACAGAGTACCGGACTCTGCTGAAGGCAGTCGCTATCCGTTTTGATGTGATGGTCAACGGAGATGTGAGTTTCAAATTGGTTCAATGTTTCCATATATATATTCTGGGTGAGTGAGTGTGTATGTGTGTGTGTGTGTGTGTGTGTGTGTGTGTGTGTGTGTGTGTGTGTGTGTGTGTGTGTGTGTGTGTGTGTGTGTGTGTGTGTGAATAAGCCTTCAGTTCACACACTTTCCGGCCATTTTTACAGGCTGGGAAATTTAATATGATCCCAACTCTAATCAATATGGTGGCTGCCTTCACTTCTGTGGGTGTGGTAAGTATGTGTTCATTTGAATGTACATATTTGTGAAGTCCAATAAATCAGTTACTTTTTAATTATGAATATTTAATGTTATTATTTTTCACCTTTCACCTTTTGTTGCTGGATTCAATTTTCTGTTATGTTATTAGACTTTACTGATATTTAATACGGGGGGCACGGTGGCTTAGTGGTTAGCACGTTCGCCTCACACCTCCAGCGTCGGGGTTCGATTCCCGCCTCCACCTTGTGTGTGTGGAGTTTGCATGTTCTCCCCGTGCCTCGGGGGTTTCCTCCGGGTACTCCGGTTTCCTCCCCTGGTCCAAAGACATGCATGGTAGGTTGATTGGCATCTCTGGAAAATTGTCCGTAGTGTGTGATTGCGTGAGTGAATGAGTGTGTGTGTGCCCTGCGATGGGTTGGCACTCCGTCCAGGGTGTATCCTGCCTTGATGCCCGATGACGCCTGAGATAGGCACAGGCTCCCCGTGACCCGAGGTAGTTCGGATAAGCGGTAGAAAATGAGTGAGTGAGAGTGATATTTAATACTATGACGTTATATTTATTTCATTCATTCCTCTTTAGTAAGCGCTTTTAACTTGATCCATGTATGTAAAACACTCTTGTGACACCTGTAGCATATGCAAAAGAAGCTAACTTAACCCTCCTAGATTTAATCTTGGACAAAAACTTTATATTTAGAAGTCTCCTGTTTTGACCTTTAGGTTTTACAGGTCATCTGCCCAAATGGGATCAAACTGGATTTCAAGATCTCCAGGGCCTATAACCCTGAAAAAGCTGGGCACCAGCAGTGGAAATGTAGTTTCTTTTAGCAACAGGACCCACTAATTTGATGCAAACAAGGCTGTAAAATGAAATAAGATCACTACTATCATTACTACTGGAAAAGCTTGGCATGTGGTTTTCAGGTGTTAAACACCACCTCAAATGTTTGGTTAAAACGGTGAAATAACACAAAGAATTTATTAGACAACCACTGCTTTTTTGACAAATGTCGTACTGCTGAGATCTTTCAGTAGATGACTGAGGAGAAATTACAGCAATTTAGGTAACCAACATATGGTGCTTCTGTTTCTTAGTTCATTGGAAAACAAATGTGTGTCTGAACACAATGTTAGCAGTTATACAATAACTTTTAGTTGTGTTATGATTTGTACAGATTTTTAATGTCATTTTGACTTATAAAATGTGGGATGTATTTATATATTACTGACTTCAGTTAATGTGCTTTTATATGGATGCTGTTTTTAGGGGGCTGTTCTTTGTGATATCATTCTTCTCAATTTCCTGAAAGGAGCTGACTTGTACAAAGCCAGGAAATTTGAAGAGGTGTGTTTTTTTTTCTCTGAGATTTCTATTAGTTTCTATTTTTTTTCCCCTATTTTGAATAAAATCAGCAGCTACTGTTTTTCTTCTTTTGCTCTAGGTGTCAGATGCACACATTCAAAAATCACTCTCCTACAACAGTGGCATTTACCGGAACAGAGACCTCAGCGAGCTGTCAATCAGACCAGAAGACAAATTCTCTAATGACTCAGGGGCTTTTTCCATCGGACAGTATGGTTAGCAACATCTTCAGAACTACTTCTAGTAAAACTTAAACACCCTGCACAATTTCATTTGTAGCTTAACACAAATATGCACTGTAAATAGCTGGAAGGTATCACATTCTAGTACTGATTTTAATATATGAGGTGTCCTATTAGTAATTAAGCAGAGATTTCACATTCACACAGAAAAAAATGTTAACACTAATGATCGACGATTTACTATATATGCCAATTTAAACCTATGCAACAACTTACAGTATATGCAGTTTGGCAGTGACCAAAGATTGTTAAACAAAACAAAATTGTCTTATATTTTTGATTCTTTATTATAGCCTTGACTTTCCTGAAGACAAATTTTAAATGTGAGGTTAAAACAAAAACATTGTAAGGTCATGTTCAAATTTCGGACTGATACAGTGTGTGTCAATGTCGAAAAAATAAAAAATATTTTTAGTTTTTAAAATGTAGCAGATCTTCACAGTAAAGGTCCTGTCTGTTCGATGCTGGTAATAACTGTTTTCCATAGTTATAACCATCAAAATAAACTAAACTTGAGAGTACAACAACTGAGTAATAATAACCCTCGAAAAGTTACTATGTCTACTGAGTAACCGTAACATTTAAAAAAGCTAGTTTTTTTGCTAATAACAATGAATTTTGTAAAGAATAAATTAAAACAAGGCATGATGTCATAGGAAAATAATCAGTAATGAAATTTACCAACACTAAAATTTCTTTTAATTAGAAAATGACATAATTTCTCCTGCTGTCACTTACATTAGCACTCTCCCTCTGATATCTGAGGAAAATATAAAGTCACAGCTTTACATCTGACTAGAGACTGCCACTGGTGACTACTATTACACACATTTTTAAGTCCATTTGGGGGGAGGGGGGGGGTCCACTGTGTATGTTGATACTATCAAAAAAATAGCGGCTGTTAAAGAACATTAATCAAAACCTTCTGACTAATAAGAATTAAAAATTCAACATCAATGAGATTCAACAATACTAAAATTTTGTAACTGCTGCTCGTTCTGGTAATTGCCCTATTACTTTTTGGATACCTTGTATTTAAACGCTTCAGTGTCAGATGTAATATCTGCATGGTCATTTTCAGGCCTATAGCAATAGAAGACCAAAGTAACTTAAAGCATAAAGTAGCACTGTGAGTAGACGTTTGAATATCCACAATTACATACAGTAAGTAGTACCACTATTTAACGATTTAGTGATAGATATAATGCTAATACAATCTTTAATAATATTTGAAACAGAGTTCAAGCCTTGATTAATTATGAGTTATTAATTAATTAAAGTCTGTTAACATAAGTATTATTGATACTGAGTTAAATTGTTTTAACTCTCATTTTAGGTACTTTCTTTAATCAATAATTTCTATTGCATGTGTATAAATAAATCATACTGTTACATAAAATAGTAGGACTTTTGAGCACATTGGAAAAATTTAGAGGAAAACATAATTGTGGCTCAGATTCTTACACAAATGTGTTTAGGCCAATTTGAATCTGTATTTCTGCTTGTCATGGCAAAAAATATCATGTGCTTTTAATCATGTGGTCTTTTTTGTTAAGTTTAATGTCACTATTCAATCATTTCCACTATATTTTCTAAATCAATTAAATAAATCATTTTAAGATGAACACATTTTGGAAAGTCTTATCCTAATCCCAGAAAACTTAGTTCCACTATGATATGGATCTGCTGGAGACCAAAAAAGAGATGGCTCAAAGAATGTACTTGAAGGATATGAATCTTGGGAAATACTGAGAAATTGTAAAACACCTTAGTAAGCTGTGGGAATTCAATGCTGTAAATCCAACTTGCAATAAGACAGTGGTTTAAAAGTTGGATGTTTTAGTATATGTGATCGACCACTTGTGTAAATTATAGTATGTGTAATCTGAATAATCTGCACTAGTAAATATATCAAAGCAACAGAAATGAGTCAAAGCAGTGACATTTCATAAATAAGTGTACTCATATACATGTAAAGGTATCCTTGTATTAAATAAAACAAATATAATTAAGTTTTTTGTAATTCAGAAAGAACTCATCTCTTGGGATTTTTTCATGTACAACAGTTACCAGAGTTTATATATAATGGTAGTTCTAAGCCTGGAAAGAGAGACATATTAGAATGTCTTGACTGGTTCAAGCTGACAGGATTCGGTAATAAACTGAATAAACCACTGTTTACATCTGTAGTGAGCTGGAAAGCATTTTAAAATGTACGACACATCGATCCTTTGACCAGCTGGACTATGAAAACAGCAGCATGAGAGAGACCATTCCTCAGCCGAGAACAGTAATCTGAGGCTCCTGTGGACACAAACCAGACAGTTGCAGATTGGAAAATGGGGAGTCTATGGTGGCTGTAACGTGATTCCTGATTTTGGCTGAGAGGAATGAAATCTGATATGGTCTTCTGCTGTTCCAAGCCCATCCATCTCAAGTTTCAAAATGTTATGGGATGCATCTGAGATGCTTTTCTTCTCACCACATTGCAGTACAGTTGCCATTGCCTTCCTGTCAGCTATGCAAAGTAATTCTGAGGCTGTACAATGTCAAACCAAGTGATATTTGTAACTATTGTTGTACATGACATTCATTCCATTTGCTCTTAAGAGTGTAGATGAGCACGTTTTCCTTAAGCTTTCCCGTTGCTCTCGTCCCAACAGCTAGCAGTGCAAACAGAAATGTCATTCATGTTATGTGCATTGCTGCTGCAGTGTCTCAACATTGTAACGGAGAAATCCAACAACTAGCCTCCTATTGGTTTCCAGATACATGAGTTATGGAAGTGATCATAAATAACTCCTACGGTGCTGCATGTGGAATGATGGGTGACAAAAATTTATCCGTGAGATTTTAGTAGCTGCATTATAACTTTACTACATAGACTATATTGGTAGCATGAAAAAGTACCACAGATTTATTTTAAATGTTTTGTCCTAAAATTAGTTGAGGATATTTAAAAAGAGAAGAATTCATTCAGTTGTCCTCAAGGATTTTGTCATTCTCAATGCAAATGCATTTTACTCTCAGTAGCTGTGAGAAAGAAATTGAATTTCTTCCTGATTGGGATGCAAAAGTTGTACTCTACATATAAATATATGGCACATGTCCAGTAAATAATTTTTTATCTTCTGAACAATTCCAATAAAATATTAAACAAAAATATGTTGTGCATCGAAATTTGATCAAGAATGATTGGGTATACCACAAAATAGAGCTGATAGTCTTTAGATAATAAACCGCCATTGTTTGTTGAGTAATATATTATATACATGTTTACTGTACATATTATTACACTCGTTTCATATTATGGATCGTATCTTGATCATATTCTGCATTTAAAGAAACAGCTTGGTCAAAAAAGGAGCTTACACAATATCCTCTTTACCACAAAAGTAGTTAATGACCATGACATATTGGTGATAGTTTGGACTTGTGCAACATGCATGCATAAATACAATAACTACACACTTTCTTGAAGCCAGTTCCAGTAGTCCAGTATCTCTTTGTAGTTTCTGTTTTGTTTAAATATGGAGAAGTGTATGTAAGAACTCTTCTACAACTGTATACTGTAATGAATACTTTCTCATATATTATCCAGTGTCACACAAACTAGAGTCTAGTTCCTCTCTAGGTTACTTCCTCATGAAGTCTCAGGAATTTTCCTTGTCATTGTCACCTCAGTTTTTTAATTATGGATCATAATCTTGTATATCTGGATTTCTGAAAATACTTTGTGACACTGTCTCATCAAAATTGCTATACAAATAAAATGGAAGTTTACAAAAGACATAAAACAGTCTCAGTCATGTCGCACAGAGGTTGAAGCCAGAATTAAATATTAGCGGGGATTGTTATGAAGAAAATGCCTTCTTAATTGTGGATTTAATTTCAGTCAAAATTAAAAGGATAAACCAGATGAAAATCAGCACATCAGCACTGATGCATGCAACGGCCAGACAAACAATGTTTGTTAACAGAAGAGTTGATTTATGTAATATAACATTTTTGCAATGTTCTAAAAGTCTGATAGCATTTGCATTAAAATAAGCTAAAGCTGATTTTTTAATAGATTTGTTTTACTTATTCCGCATTTTTTAAAATTCTTTATGTTTAAATGACTTACTGAGCCAAATCAGCCAAGTGTGTGATCATTTATATAAATGCAACTAAGCAAGTAGCTATTCTGTAAACTTAACTTAATTGTTAGCAGCTAACAAGCGGCCAATTATTAGCCTACCCTCTTCATACACCAGCTATTTCTTAGCTATGCAACTACATTTTGGCCAAAATAGTTCACTAATTTAGTTTATTCATAAGCAGCTTATAAAAAATATATATAGATATATTCACAGTATTTATATAGCTGTAGGTTTCAGTTCCTTTCCAGGTCACATGTACTGTATGGGAGGACCTGCTTGAGTCTGGTTCCTGTTACATTCTCTGAATTACCTCTTTATCTTCCATAGCTTGGGTTTCAAGAGTTTGTTCTTTGTCTTTGGCTGCAGAGTCAGGAACAGGAAGAAATACAAGACTAATTATGAATATCTGATCACGTTATAATATACTGACTATAGTCATTTGATAATCAGTTGATTATCTGTAAAAAAATGCATGTTAGAGAGGGAAATTCTCAGACTTTATAGTCACTGGGAATTTAATCATTTTGGAAATTTAATAGTCTCTGGGAATTCACAGTAACCTTGGTTTAAATTTAGGGACAAATAATTTCTTTCATATCCAAGTTGCCAGGTTGATGAAATCTTAATACACTGACCTTCTCATTACCAGGAATAGGTGATTGGGAATTGCTGGAATCATTATGAAGTGCAGAGGAGGTGAAGACAGAAGCATATGAAGAAGGGCAAGGCTGAAAAGACTCTGTAGTAGTATTGCGTTGGCGAATAATGTTTAGAATGGGGAACTTAATTTTGATATTTTCTGAAATATGTAGAGAGTGAGAATTTTATTTAATTGGTCATTTTGCAATCAGGTTCCCTCTTTATTAAAACATTTTACCCCATTGCTTTTTACTATTTTGTTCTAAACTCACTTCTCGACGGTGGTCGATGTTTTCTTTTTTTGCTCAACTGGATTCGATCCTTCAGAGCAGAGTTATCTAGCACACCTAAAGACTGTAAAATAGAAAAAGAAATACATATGATAGTGTATTTCCTACACTGTGTTACTACTGTGATTTGGATCTTCCCATGATAAATGTTGCTAATTAGTGAATATCTGGTATCGTCAATTTTCTCATAAATCTATACAACCTATTCCCATCACATATAAACGTTATCGTGCAGGCAAATGAAGAGACATTCCAACAAAATTTACTCCTCACCCTGACAGCAGAAAAATCAAGGGGCTCATCCATCAACTTTGCTTTGTTTGATAGCTGATTATTTTTATAAAGCACAAACCCTTCTGCACTGTCATTTTCATTGCTGTTAAATTCTGCCGTTTCTGATATCCTTTGGAGAAGTACCTTTAGGAAAAGTTAATAATTATTATTATTATTATTATTATTATTATTATTATTATTATTATTATTATTATTGTTATTATTATTATTATTATTATTATTATTATTATTAATATTATTATTTTTATTTTTATTATTATTATTATTATTACATTATTATTATTTATCAGTGATGCACCTGGTCCAGTTGAGCTTCTTTATTTATTAGAGACAGTCTGGTAAGATCTGGATGCACTCACCTTCTCATTACCACGTACAGCTATTTGGGAATAATCATTTGTCAGGGAATCACTGTATTCTGAACATGGTAAAGTGTAAAATTTGCAGGAGGCAAAGAAAGAAGCATGTAAAGAAGGAGGGGATTGAAAAGACTCTGCAGAGAAAGAAATTCATTAGAGTGTTCAATTATGCCAAGCTCTAGTCACACACACACACACACACACACACACACACATTGATGCATATCACATCTACTAATTTATAGTTCTGAGTTTGTCACCCTTTTTTCTCTTTCCTGGTGGTCGATGTTTTCTTTTTTAGCTCAATTGGATTCGACTCTTCAGAGCAGAATTATCAAGTACTCCTGAAGACTTTGTAAAAGACAAAAGAGGGGATGATTAGTGAGGAACATTCCTATAATTGCAATAATTACATTAAATTACAATAATTGTTTGAATTTTAAACCATGAAAATGTTTAGCTATTTACACTGTGCCTCACCTTGACAACAGACAAATCAAGTGGCATGTCCTTCATCAGGCAGTTTTTATCATAGACATATGTTACCACAAGGTCATTTTCATCATCTTTAAATGGTTCATATTTTGGCTGGTCAGATATCCTTTGTGGTCCTGTAACATGTCTTATTGGTGTTTTGGGAAGAGCAGAAATGGGTGAATCTGATGTTTCATCTCTGACCTGGATTACCCTGTCCACCTGACTGTCAGTAATACTGGCTGGACTAGGAGTGATCTCTGACTGCTCTCTGTCTCCTGCTTCCGACTTCATGACTGCATTCTGAGATCCGATATCATCGTCTGAATCATGAGAATCCTCTGTCTGTGAGTAGTCTTTGGCATCTGTTTCAAGTGGGGAATCTTTAACAGGCAGGAATTTTGCCCATTCTTCCCCTATACAAATCTCCTCCAGCAAGTCCATGGACCCGAGGTCAAATTTGAAATCATTAAATGTTAAAGTCCTGTTTTGAACATATTATATATTAGAGTTTGATATCTGACAGTTTCAGTATAATGTCAGCAAGCAGCTATGGAGCTGCTTGTCCAAAACAAAGGTTAAGTACCTTGTAAACTGACATTAAATTACCAACTGCGTTGCAAATTGAGTTACTCACATAAATGCCATCCAGTTTTTATAGCATTCTTTTTAAATGTAGATACTATCACAAACTAAAATGGCAACAAAAGCACTTTGAAATATGATATGATAGGTGGAACATATTAATGGGAATAGAGAAGGACAAGTCTCACATCTGAACCTGAATATCTGAAAAGTCATTGAAGGTACTAATGGGCATGGCCTGTGGATTAAATTCCAGTCAAAAAAAAGGTTAACCAGATGAAAATCAGCACATCAGTACTGATGCATGAAATGGTATTTCATACCAGACAACAAAGTATCATAGCAGAACTTTTGACACAAATTAGGAAGAAAAATAAACGTGTTCTGAAGGTCTGAAAGCATTTAAAATAAGCAAAAACTGCTGAATTCTTAGTTCTGATCAGTCAGGAAGTGTTTATTAAATTTCTATAACAGTAGCTCGAACAATAGAAACAGGAACCTGCACTGCAGTTACTACATATAAACCTAGTGTAATAGTGTGTGTAATGGTTGAGGTTTTCTGTAATTAGATGATTTGCTTTCTTGGAAGGAGTCTCCAGTGTTAATGACATGGATGGCTTGGACAATTCCCTGTCATAACACCAGGGTGCGTTCCGACAGGGTTTGTTTAAGTGCTTTTGTTTATGTTTTGTGTGCTCACCTGTGTTTTCCCCACCCAATCCTTATCCGTCCGTCTACACACCTGCTGCTCATGTTTCATGTACTTCCCCTATTTATACCTGTTGTCTTGTGTGAGTTTTGTCTCCTGTTTCCTGCTGTTTGTTTTTTTGTTCTCTGTTTTGTGTTTGCTATTTTGTATTTCTGTCACCTAGATTTCTATAGTGTTTCCATGTATTTGTGATTTTGTTATTTTTAATAAATCCCTATTTTGTTATCCTAACCCTGCATTTGGGTCTGATGGAGGGGTCTGATTTGTTTCCATGCAGGCTCCTGCCCCTGACAGTCACTAGCAATCAGAGATAACAGAATGACTATTTATACTCATTCTAATCCATATAAAGAAAGAAATGATTTGTGTTGCATAAAATATTAAACGTAACTATAAATTGATAAAATACTATGATGTATTTTGTTGGGTTTTTTTAAAAAAAAAAAAACATTTTGTTAACCCACTGATGTGGTATAAGAAGAATAAAACACTTTGGGATCTGCTTTTATTGGAAAATCATACTATGGGGTGGTAATGGCACTGTGGTATTTTATTATTACATAACAACCAAATTCTTGCTTGTTAGCAAGCTGGGGTTAGAGTACAGGGTGTGTGATGATACAAGGCTAAGGGCCTAACTTTGACACTGTGCTGGAATTTGAACCAAACACTTCTAATAAGTAGGCCAGGGCTATCATTACCCCAGCGGATAACTACGAATTGTAAAGAAATGTTGTACAAGTTTGTTCAAAGGTTCTAGTTTGTTATGTGACACTCCTGAAATACTCTGAATTCTAAAATGTCACTGGGGAACCACACACTGAATCAGCATAAAGTAATGAATCAGCTACTTTTGTAGGAATGTTTGAATGTTACCAAACTGGAAATGTGTCATGCCTAAGATGAAGACATTGGTGTGGGTTATGAAATGTATTTACTTTTACTCTTATAAAATAAAACAAAATTGACAAAAGAAGGATAAAGATATCATAGATCGTTCGATTTACAAGATGTCTTATTTTCATATTACTTGACACAATTCATAACCCATTGCTTTGGTGTATGTTTTTTTTTTTTTTAATCTTATTCCATCTTCCAACAAACTTTCATCAGTTTGGCTATCTCAGGTTGTATAAAGCTGGTCACATTCAAACAAAGTGCTAGTGATTTAAGGTGTAACCTTAATGATACAACATCTACATAGTTCAAAAGAATATTGTTAGGTTTATCTATACCTGGAAATGTTGACTGACTGTTTGCTGAACTGCTTCATTGTAGAAACATTTCAGCAAACGTTCTTGTAGATATAGCTGCTATAATTCAATAGTTCTCTGCATTTCTAGCCAAATAATAATAATAATTTTATTCTGCAAATCCTAGCTACAGAGGTTAAGTGCTAAACTAGCTTAGCTGATGTTAGTGATATCCCTCAGAACCTCTGTGCTTAAGTAGCTTAGCTATCCTTAGTGATATCCCTCAGAACCTGTGTACTAAATGAGCTTTACTAATACTAGTCATATCCCTCAGGCCCTGTGTGCTAAAGTAGCTTAGCTAATGTTAGTGATTAACCCCTCAGAACCTTTGTGCTAAAGCAGCTTAGCTAACGTTAGTAATATCCCTAAGAGTCTGTAAGAATATACAAACTGGTTTTGCTAGTCACTGTATATTTTACAGGATTTCCTTCTTATATACCAATGCTATACATATCACTGAGAATGTGAATGTGGATTTTAGAATGTAATGTATATGACTAAAAATGCATGTAAATTTACTCGAGGTAAGCTAGATGGCTAGTTAAGCTAATGCCAGTTTTACTAGGCTGTTTCCCATGTCAGGACAACAAGAGGTTATTTAATTTCATGTATCAAAAAAAATAATAACAATTAATGCTGCATTATTATAATAAATGCTAACTGATTCTTCATTAAAACATTTTTAAAGCAAGGTGTTTTAAACCTTCACAAATCAGCAGACTATCTCCTGTTCACTATCATGTTGTTCATAGAGAATTAATATTAGAGCTGCAATTATTCTTTGACTGAATATACATCGTCTCTCTCTGTATATTATTGTATGCATTTTATTTGCTATATTTCATAATTGTCTGCAGATGAGTGTTACAAGATCGGTGCTCTACTGCACTTTGTTCTCCCTCATTCTCAATAATATAATTTATCTTATAGGGTTAAGTATCAGTTTCCGCTTTGGAACAGAGTGTGTATATATTTATATATAGATACTTGCCTTTGTAATTGAACAGGCATCCTGTTGATATTCCGCTGTTTAGAAGGGAGTGGTGGAGGCTCTGCTTTCTCCACAGACATAACCTAATTAATGATTTATGATTAGAAGCCATAGAAATTAAGAGTTCTGTTGCTTTTCCAAATTCTTAAAAAAAAATCCAAGCTAAATGAGATTTCTTTAGACTGTAATGAGTGCAGTATTATATTGCAGAGTGAACTCACAGACTTACTGTGTTCTCAGTCTGGCGAGGTTGCGTCTTTATTTCACTTGTTCCTTCCACGAACCTGGGTTCTGATTTTGACAGCGATGATCCTGTTTGGTCATAAATAAATGGGCCACAAGGGGCCTTCATAATGCTGAATGGGGACTCAGCTTGTGATGTTTGCTCTTCTTTCACTTTTTCCCACAAGTGATTATTCTCACTTGGCTGTAAATCTTGCCTGGTATCTATTATTAATTTGTGCATCAAATTAGAAGGTGGTCTGCTTTTGAGAAATATGTTCATAGTTGGATTGGATTCTTGAATGTCTTGAAATCCGGTCCTTTGGGTGAAATATTCTGAATCTACATCAGTATCATGCTGTCTTTCGGGTTTGACTGAGCATTCTGAAACATATGACTCTGCAAAATTCCACTCCGGTTTGTCTGACTCTGTAATAACTACACTGTTACCCTGGTTTGTCTCCTTTGAGTATCTACAGGGTTGCGCTGTGACATGAGATGAACCTTGGAGCCTCTCCGAAGACTTCAGTCTGTTCAGCATAGAGTGAATCACAGAGCTGCTGTTGGATACCTGTCTTTCTTCAGTCATCTGAATTTAAGGGCACAAAAAGATCAGTGAAGCCTCTTCTCTTAAATGTTGTTAGTTTGATTAGTTTTTAGTTTTAGCAACTATTGCTTATTGATTTGGTTTTAATGAGGTTAAGACACTTTTTAGTGTATAATGCATTGGATTCTATAGTATAAAAAAGAGAAAGAAAAAACAATGAACAAATCCTTTCTTACCGCTTATGTTGTTTCTGTGTTTACTGGCTTTACTAAATCTTGTTGTCTCTTTCCAGTTTCCTTCTTTACTGATTAAAGGACTTTCTATTCAGACTCCCTGGGTTTACCTCCTCCCATTCTTCTTAGTTCGTATCTGTTATTAAGTCACCTGGATCTCAAAACCACCCATACAGGTTTTCTGTCCAATGGCATTCTTTTTACACAAAACAAATTACAGTTTGTTGGGTTATAAACAGGATAAATCAGTTAATTAGTAGAGACATAATGATTTTTTTATTAAAATTATTCACCATGTCACTGAAGTCACCATGTCAGTGAAAATATGCACACACAGTAACCACACTATAACATAATTTGCTAGACCGTTTTTAAATGCATTTTGTAGAGTTGGGCATAATAAAATATTGCACAGTCCAGTTGTGTAGTGGAGCTCATACAAAATTACATCCAGTGCATATTACAGCCTGAAAACATAACTGAGATCTGAGAACAGTTTGCACAGTTAAATACCCAGTCCTGCTGAAAAAGCCCAACAGAGACAGCTTGCTAATTCAGATCTGATTTCTCAGTGTTCCAGTCATTATCCGCCACTAACTTATAACCCTGACAGTTGTCTATTCACTTTCGTATTTATTTATCTTTTGTGGCCACTAGGTGGCAGTAATATGCTTTCATAAGCATAGATAAACGAAAAAAGTCAAAAAAAAAGTCTGTTTCACTCGAATGCAGCATTTCTGTCAGTTTTTCATGCTTTTTCATGTAAAAGTGTGTATACATTTTAGTGCCAATAATTAAATGAATTTTGTTTTGATTAGTCGGCAGACCTCAGCTTTGGGTTACATGTTACATCCGGAAAATAAGTGTCAAAATAAAAGACTGTATAAACAAAATAAACTAAACAAAATTATATTTGTGTATATTTATGTTTGTCAGTGTTTCCTGAGGATTTTTTTAAATAGGTGTAATAAAATAATATCTGTAAAATGTATTTATTTTTTCAGGAAAGAATTCAAATCAGCATTTACGTAACAATTCATACTTTACATCAAGCAATTTCTTTTTTTTTCATGTTTGGTTCATTTCTGCGCACATGCGCACTACACTGAAGGTTGTTTGTTCCTCGGTATTTTTTTTTCTGAATTTTTTTATTTGATCTGGAATTACGGTTTTATTGACAATGTCAGCAGTCGTGCACTTTTTGCTGCCTTTCTTCCTCTGCATTGCTTTGGCGAATACTGACATTTTTGACAATGTGCTGGTGGACATGTCCTATGATCACTACGCCGAGCAGAGAGTGGATCAGCTCCCTGCTTTTCTGGCCATGCCATTTAACTGTCTCGTGAACGTGGGTTATATTATTGTTGGTGTTTACTGGCTGACCAGAAGGACGAAGGATCCTCGCACCGATTACGCGAAGGACGTGTTTGCTCTTATGGCCCTCGCATACGGACCGGTCCAGTGGACGCGTCTGGCGACGCTGCGCCGCGCTCCATGCGTCCTGGACCAGTGGATCACGCTGCCCATATTCGCCTGGGTGCCGGTGTGGTGTCGGTTTATTACGCACGGCTGGTCCACGCGTTATGCAGTGATTGTGGAGGTGTGCTCTGTAATGAGCTACTTTCTGGCGCTGCTGCACGACCGCGGCTTTGATTTGGCCCTCGGCGTTCATATCGCAGCTGCGCTTCTGCAAGCCGCCGCGTCTCAGCGCGCGTTTGGAGACCAGGTGTCTTTGCGCTATTTAATCCTCGCAGCGCTCTCCTGTGTCGGGTTCGTGCTTTTAAAACTCTTGGACTACGAACTGGCCAAATTCTGGCTTTTTCAAAAGCTCACTGGACACTTCTGGTCCAAAGTCTGCGACATTCTACAATTCCACTACAGTTTTTGTTTTCTTACGCACCTGACGCAAATTGCGCACAAACGAACGTCATAAATCAGTGACGTTTACTGCATACTAATGTATTCAGTAGTAACATTAATCCGTTTCTTAATTGACATGATAGCAGTAATGTACACTGATTTTCTAATCCTTTTTGTTCTATATAGACGCTATATTTTATAAAAGCAAGATTGTTTCAATGTTATACAGCATTAAATGGTGAAAAAAAATGTTATAAATGACCTAAAGTCGTTGAAATAATTAAAGTGATAATACAGATATAAAGAAGGGCATTCATGAAACTTGAATAAGACACAATAATTTGTAATACAATATTTTTATTTTCATTATTTATCTATAAATTAAAATCTTATGAAAATCTTTTACTGCTATTTTAAGTTTATAGCAGCGAATGACTGACAGCTACAACACACAAAAACAAAGTACTGCATCTCACATTTTTTTGTGGTTTAAATGATGTTTGCTTTGTATATGAGATGTTTCTCTACGCAGATGGTGTCCATTACAACCACTATTAAAACCAGTGCTTGCCTCACAGTGCTTACTACAGAAATACATAGTTTAGATTAAATGGTGTAAGAAGCTGACATAACATCACTTCAGACTATCAAATCACACAAATCAACACTAATAAATATGAAGGCAAAGAGAGATCAGATACACTAATGACATTTTAAACCACTAAATTTGAATAGGCTTTTTATAAATAGCTCTAAATATTTCAATAGTTTTTAATGACTGAAAAGATTTTTTTTCTTGTTATTCAAGAGCTTTCTGACTTATTCACTGCAAACCCTGAAAAATGTATTTTTCCCCTACCATTTACTGAACATGAATGCATTATTTGAAAAGAACAGATACAAATACATCATATAATTTGTGATTATAGTAGTAAGGTTCACTTGTAATTAAAAAAATACAACATGACAATACAGGGAAGGAAGGAATGGGATAAGGCCTATTTTTCTGCTTTAACCACTGTACCAAAGTAATGTCCTGCAGTTGTAATAAAGCAAATCAATTTAAAATATGTATAAAATCCATCTATCAGATGTAGCACACACACATATTCTATATTAATTAAGTCCCAATTAATTATGACCATAGATGGCTTACCACCAACAAAATTTTGACAATCATCTCTTTACATATCCATATCATGTGTCTATTTTTGTTATGCTAGTCAGTACAGGTTCAGGCAAGCTTGATTTTCTGCTGGTCCACAGAAGTGCAAGTATTGCTTCTCGAAAGTCTTGGTTAATGCAGTAAATGATGGGGTTCACACTACAGTCCAGATAAGCCATGACTGATGAAAGTGTTCTCAGCCACTCAGGAGATGGTGACAGATCCAGTCTCCCAAGAATAATCATCTAAATTAAGTTGAGACCACACAAAATTTAGGATGTGTTAGAACAAAATTAAGTAAAAGTTTTTAGTTTACTGGAGACAGTCACTGTATGGGGTTGTGATTCTGGTTAATAGAAAAAAGCATATCTTTTATAGTCATTTAAAATCAGCTAACTGTAGCAGACAGTTTATATAAAAAATAGCATAAAATTAATCTCTATGACTGTGTATATCAATCCTAAAGTGTCTTTAGGATTAATAAAACATATCTAACAACATGTACTTATTCTATAATGTGAGACTCCAAGTATAATATTTATATCTGTAGAGAAGGAAAGAAGAAGGTTCCATTCATAGTCCTTCAGTTTGTCTCACTGAGGAACCCATAAAGGTTTAAGAAATTATTTGTCTTTAAGACAATGTTATAAGTAAATTCATTTTATTAAGATAAAACAGTAAAAATTAATTAACCTAAAGAAATGTTGAGAAATCTTTTTTGAGCTTAATATATAATCAGAATTCAACTACTGATACTGATCCTTTTCCAGCTACGTTGAAGGACTACTCACTTCTGACAAAATGAAAGGAGTATAGCAGAGCAGATAAGTTCCCACCAACAGCGGAGTGACAGATGACAAATCTGTCGGCCTACAGAACGGGAAAAAGGCGCGTGTCAGAACGCTCATAAAGGAAAACTCTGTGTAATCACCTGACATGATGACTGATGGACTAAATCAATCTACTGTCAGGGTTAGACAAAAATCAGCCCTAGCCTTACTTTTTCCTACCATTCTGTGCTTTTAATTATGACTGTCAGTGGTTCAATGTTCCAAACAATCCTTGCAAAATTATTCATAGCAAATAATCTGATGTGGATGTCAAAAGTTAAACTCATAATGGCATATTTTTTATCTTTAAAAGATAACCATCATATTTAAGGTGCTGCAATTTTTGTATTTTCAATGCTTACTCAAAATCAGACAGGAAGAGGTGTAGGGTTATATACTAAATATTGTGTTAAATATTGCAATATTATAATATATTGCTTTACTGGTGCATGATTATTTTCAGTACATCTTCTTGATTAAAACTATGTGAACTGCAAATAAAAAAAATCTTAAAATACAGTTGAAGACATATATGTCTCGCATAATAACAGTGACTGGATCCATTCATATCCCACCTGGCACAGTTTTTCCCATAGCCAGCCCCAGTCAGTAAGGAGCAGGTGATAATGAGCAGCAAAGGTGGTAATATTGTGACGATGAAGGAGCAGAGAATATACACCAGCATGTCAGAGTAACTGCTCTCCCAGAACACAGCACACATCATCTCCGCAGGGTCAAACCTAACATCCAGGGGTTAAGCAACAACTTAATCCAAACATAGAGGAATGGTTCCTTCTCTGAGCTGTGCTTAATATATTTACTAATCATCTCACCTAACCCATTTGTAGATCACTGGCACCACCCCGAATATGGCACCTAACAACCAGGAAGCCAAACATGCCACTATTAGGATGACAGACAAGCCTCTTCTAGTGAAGAGCAGGCCCATATACCGCTGGATACAGAGGAGTGCTGTCATACAATCCAAGCAGAATAAACAAGTTATGAATCAACTACTTATATAATTAGATAAATAAATAATGTATATGGAAATTTACTTGATAACATGCAATTTACATAAGACATAAAACATGATCATGTTATGTCATGCCATGTTATAGGAAAATAATCAAGAACTGGTGTGAATCGGCGCAGCACAAAGTACTATTAGCGTTACAACCCAGAAGTTGATTTTTTTTTATGATAACAGCAAGATTCAAAGTGTTTTATAAAATGGCAATGTTGTGATTCAGATGTGAAACAAGTTTCACTTACTTTAAACTACCAAACTGTATGGCAACGTGTCGAGGCATTTCTAATTAACTTTTAACTTTAACTTTTTGACATAAAAAATCTGAATCAAAAGCATTTAACATAACACAAATCTTCATATAAAGCAGTTTCACTTTATGGTTGATAGGGTTGGGGTGAGGGAGTGTAAAATACGTCACATTGTCTCAATTCTCTGTTTCGACATAGTTTCAATTCTCACCTATGCTTCCGATGGAGGATGTGATGAAGGTGAACTTGAACAGACTGACCACCTCACACCATGGTGAGCTCTGACCTCCGGTCAAAATAGCCAGTAAGGAACTGGTCATGATCAGCAAGGCACAACCCAAGTCAGAGAGTGTCAGACTGACAAACGGCAGCCAGTAAACACACTGATATTGATCCCTACACTGTGGGAGACAGACAAAGATATTCAAGAGTCATTATTAGAGAATCAGAAAATTATAATGTATAATAATGATGTTTAAAGTCCTTCACTGGATTTTTTTGGGCTCTTGCTCACGTTACACAGACTTTGTAACATGGTTACATTGGTTACATGTTTTCAGTGTAATGAAAACATGTAATGCTCAATTATTTAAACATTTTTGTCAAAAATAAATTCATTAATGGAAATCAGACAAGTAAAACTCTATTTATTTGTAAACATGCCTCCTTTTGGTCAAAGATTCCAGAGACAATGAGAGTCATGAAACAGAATTTTCACTTTAGTTTCTGATGAAAGCAAATATGCTTGAAGCACAGTGGCATCTCTTGCTATTGGGTTTTTCAGCTTAATTGTGGCCTGTCGAATATTGAATGTCTTAGTAACTCATTCTAAAGAAGAAACAGCAGGTAATATCTTTGCTGATTTGCATGCCATGGAAGGACTGGAACAATTTGAAATGCCAGTAAACGTGTACAGATCTGTCAGGGGCGGTTGCCAAAGCGAAGATAAAAACCTGACCCAAATGCAAGGATAACCCAACAAACACAATTTATTAACGAAAACCTGACATAGGCAGGGAACAAATCACTAGAACTAGGAACGTATTACGGCAAATGAATGCTGAAAATACCAACGAAGCAACAGAGTACATAAAACACCAACAAAGAAAAGACATGAACTCCACGAAGTTAAAGGCGATGTGGAGAAAATAATAAATAGATGTAAGGAACAGGTGAGGAACAGGTGCGGAACAGGTAACAACATGCTGCCGGAGCGCCCTCTAATGTTCAGGCAGAGAGTTTATAAGCAGAGTCTTGACAAGATCCTTGAGATATGGGGCTGTGTTTTGTCATGCCGAAAAAGGTTAGGCGATGGCTATGTGTTTATGTGTTGATGAGCTTCAGCATTTCATTCTGACATTCATATTTTAATTGATAGAGTGAAGATATGCCCTCGAATGCTGAAACCCTACTATCACAGACCACTGTGCTAAAAACATTGTCGCACTCATACTCAGTTTGCATTTGTTGTATGTCACACACACACACACACACACACACACACACACACACATATATATATATATATATATATATATATATATATATATATATATATATATATATATATATATATATATATATATATATACATATATCCCTACATAGGTTTACAAAGAAATGCATCCTTATTTGCATTAAGAACCAGACACATTGTGCACTGGGTAGCGTTATTTTATGTATCTGTTTTGCAGTGTATCGTATTGTCTATTCTCACTGTCTTGTCTTTTACTGTTTGCAAAAGATCACACACATGTATTTTATGTAAATGGATTAATTTTACTATTTGGCTTTGTGTTTGATGCTCTTGTATGTAGCTCTGTGTCTTTATGTAGCTTCTGGAGGAAAGTTGTTTCATTTCACACTGTACTGCATTATTGAATTGACAAAAAGCTTATTGACTTTAGTAAAAATGTTCAGTAAAATGCTTACTGTACATACATGAAGTCATAGATGTTTGCTCTTCTACAGCACACTCTTGACTATCCTTGACGTATTGTTAATATAAAAGGCTGGATAAAGACAATGATACCTTACTTATAATCATTCCTGTTTTTCCTCTGAAAGTCTTACATTGTGCAAACTATTTGATCAGCTAAATGTCTGCCTGGTTTCAGACTATCCCTCAGGTGGTATTTAGCTTTTAATTTTATAATCAGTATAAATAAATGAATATTGGAGGTTTTACATATTTAAATATTCAGCATTTTTGCAGTTCATACCGTATAAGTGTAAAGACTGAATTCTATTGCAATGCATAAGTAACAAGAATTTTCAGTGATGCTTCCTTTTAAACCACAACGAAATTAACAAAAGCAATTTAATAATTTTCCTCACCACCATTTTAACAATTAGGACCAGACCATTTCCCAGAATCCCCAGCACTATCTCAATGCTAAGAATGACCACGATCAGAGACTTCTCAATACGAGACCATGGCTCCTCCTCCTCCAATATGGTTGTGTTAGTTGAAATATTCACTAGAACAAAAATAGGCAAAGAGGGTTATTAAATGATTGTGTTTCATTTGTTTTAGCTTCTTTAGTAATTAAATTATTTAGGTCATGTTTATCTGTTACAGTAATATAGAGAAAAGAAGATAACACAACAATTAAAAAAATCTCAGCAGATAGTTTAATGGCTGCTCAAAAGGTCTTCAATAGAATCAAATATATCAGTTTCTATATATTTTTACAGTTGTGCTCAAAAGTTTTAAAGAGAATATGAGTCAGAAGGCAAAACAAATGTATTTTATTTCTTATAGGACACATGTTAATATGTAAGGCATGACAGAATGGCACAATCAAATAAAACATGACAAAAAAGAAGTTTCAAAAGTTTGCATACCTTTAGTTCTCTTAACATAATAAGAATGTAATAATTGTGCATGAGGTCCTTAATTCTCTCAGGTGGTATAGCTGCCCATTCTTTTTTGTTAAAATGCCTCCAGTTCCTGTAAATTTTCACGTTTGAGATTTCCTCAAATTGTCTCAATGATACTGAGGTCAGGAGACTCTGTTGGCCACTCCAGAACCATCACATTTTTCTGCTGTATCATTTGGTTTAACCTTGACTTGTGCTTTGGATCATTTTCATGTTTGAACATCCAAGAGTGTTCCATGCACAGCTTTCATGCTTCCAGTATTTTCTGAAAACATGCTGCATTCATTTTGCCATAAATTTTTACTAACTTCCTCATGCCACCGCAGCTCACACAGCCCCAAAATAAAAGAGATCCACCACCATGCTTTACATGGAGATGGTGTACTTTTCACTGTAGGCCTTGTTGACTCCTCTCCAAACATAGCGTTTATAGTTGTGACTATAAAGATCAATTTTGGTCTCATCACTCCAAATGGCACTGCTACATAAGCTTTCAGGCTTGTCTAGGTGATGTCTGGTCTACCTGACCATGGCTTAGTATCGACAGAACATCATATTTTCCATCCACTTTATCAGTTTGAACAGTACTGACTGTCGTTTTCAAGTTTTACAATATCTTTTATATCCTTTTCCTGCTTTATAAAGTGCAACTACCTTATTACACATGTCCATTGTTCTTTTGTCTTCCCCATGGTGCCATATCCAGCCAATTCAGTGCGTCACCATATTTGCTGAGAAACTCACTGACTTTTTATGCACAGACTTTAATTACAATTACAATGAGTCACAGCTGTGAAAACTTCCCTTTAATAGCCATTTAAAGCTATTTGTGTCAGCCTGTGTGTTTATAATGTGGCCACCAGCAGGGTTGTTTAGGTGATTTCAGTTATTATTAAGCTTTAAAAAGGAGTCAAACAACTATGTGATAATTAATTCTAAATTAATTTAATCTATTAAACTTCACATGACCACCATCCTTAAATAAGAAAAAATTTATTGCATTATCAGTCATGTTTTCCAAATAAATGGCAATGTTTAACGATTTCTTTCAGGGTATGCCAACCTTTATAGGTTATAACCTTTATGCCAACTGTATATAGATATATAGTTTTCAGATTCAGCACAATAAATAATCTCAAGAATTACACAGGAGAGTTGGATTTTCCAAGATAATTCTAAAATGTAAATCAAATAACAGCAGTTTTAGGTTTAGTAGTTGTTATAACATTACAATTACTAGTACCTTTGTCTGTGCTGCCCATTTTCTATAATACATACAGTACATGTAGATATATAGATAAATAGAAACTTTATTTATTTACTCACTTTTATGGTAAAGAAGCAGTCTCTCAGTCCACCATCCAACAATCAGCAATGTCAAACACTTAAGAAGAGAAGTGCGTATACACATTTACGCATGTGGGAGGAACAGTGCCCCTGTCTTTAATTAAACTTATACTGCTTCATTAAGCATAAGCTATAAACTACTTATTCTGCTCTTTCTGGTTCATTTCATGCTATACACACATATATGTTTGTCTTACTATCCTTGTGAAGACCTTGAAGTTTTCGGATTGCATAGGAAACTTTTCTAAAATCCCATTAGAGGATGTGACCTAGTTTGCTCGGGTTAGTGTTGAAAACACAACTCAACTATCAGAGTT
The DNA here is from genome assembly GCF_030014155.1 of Tachysurus vachellii. Lineage (NCBI taxonomy): Eukaryota > Metazoa > Chordata > Actinopteri > Siluriformes > Bagridae > Tachysurus > Tachysurus vachellii. The sequence continues at coordinate 22,422,930 of NC_083465.1, forward strand.
GGTCTTACCTTAAACGTAGGTGTCCTTCGAAGTCCCTCTGTCTTCTTACAAAGGATCCTCTTCAAGTTCTTCTACGTAATCTATTGTTTGAATCTTTAAATGAAGAAGGCAGACAGACCTTTTTGTCTTTTCAGGGTCCTCACAATGGGAGGCCTTGTTTTTATTAAAAGTAGTGTAATACAGATAAATGTGTGTAGTATATGTAAAGTAAAATAAAAGCAAATTACAAATAAAATCTCCTTCAAATAATCAAACAGTATTAGAATAAGTAAAAGTAATTAAAATGCAAAGATTATAACAAACCAAGAAACACTCTCCAAGTGTAAGCTTGCGTTTGTTCTATGATGCACACAGAGTATAACATGCACTGAGCTTGTTTACGCTACAATGCACACACAATGTAATTCAAGACAAGCTTTTATACATTTTGTAACATTACTATTGCAAGTTGGATTTCGCTGTCGAGTGTGCCCCCCCCCCCTTTTTTTTCCTGCATCTAGCATAGTTTTCTTTATGGGAGCAACCCAAAGGTTCCCACCAAGGTATAAATACATGCACTATGAATCCTAAACACACACACACACACACACTTTGTACATCATATAGAGCAAAATTGTACATCATATAGAGCAAATTACAGTATTGTATTACACAGAGAACAGAAAATTGCACACAGTACATCTGCCTAGTAGCTACAGCCATTAACCCTTTAATCTACCTATCATACACAGCAGGTGCACTTTGTTATTAGTGACTGTTGCCCAACATCTATCTATCTATCCATCCCTCTATCTATCTATCTATCTATCTATCTATCTATCTATCTATCTATCTATCTATCTATCTATCTATCTATCTATCTGTTTGATTGTTTGTTTGTTTGATTTCATAACAGAATTGTTTGGGAATATGAAATGTATTTGTAGTGACTCAGTAATATAACCATTACCTTTGCACAATACAATATGTATAATATACTATAATAATATGTTTATAAAAATGTATTAAGTGCATTTCTTATCAAAAACATTTGGGAACCCCTGAGCGAATCTCCTGTACTGTATGTTTTATTGTATTGCATTTATTACTGACATCTTATACAGACTATCACTAATACGTGATAAATAAGGTCAGTATTAGAAAACGTGTATGGTTTTGTGTATAGTCACGTGGTCAGTGCTACTTCCGGCGTTTCGAATGTGCGTCTCCTAAATCGTCTGCTGTTCTGGTTTAGAAGGCCAAATAGCGACAACCCGGTGAGTGTCATCTAAAATACGGTGTACAGCTCAGTCTCTGTAAGAGTTTGGTTTACAGCCTTCTTTAGATTTTATAGAGAAGATTCACATTATGGTATTTGTTCCAAACAAACCCTGACTGAGGATTTTTGCCGCAGTGGTGTGACAGTCATTGAAAGTCCTTGAGAGTGCAGCAGCTAGTTTCTGTGTATGTTTGTGTTTTTATCCTCGACAGGAAGGACAGTAATTATTATTAACCGTATATTTATCATTAAAACTGTCAATATCTGTATTAAATTGTGTTGAACTGTTATTTATTATGAGCAAATATTTCTTAACGCTAGCTAGCTGACATGGCTGACTGGAAACTCAGAGCACTTCTTTATATTTCTAGTTCTTTCGTCGTACAGAATGTTGTCTTATTACACGTCGATGTGCACAACAAATCGAACGGAATATTTATAAGATGTAAAAAGAGCAGATTTGTTATAGCTGGGTAACGTTTAATGGCTCTGGAGTTCAGCGGAACTAATGCGTTGTGCTTGTGTTTCCTTCGGTGCAAAACTTCACGCGAAGACCTTTTGTTTATGTTGTGCACAGTTTGGGTTCTGTTTAACCTTTAATAAACATGTCTAAATGAAACATGTATATATTGGAACGCACTTATGTGTTCCCACAAAGCACTGTATGTAAAGGTTTGGTGTCAGAATAACTGTAGACTTTACAGAATAATGGTAGACTTTATGGTTTAGATGATGGGAAGTAAAGACCCAGCTCAGACTGAATTCCTGTTTGGTTCTGTACTGGTAGGAATCCTGAGAAACTCAGGGTGTTTGAGTGAGTCAATGATGTTACAACAGGTGATTGAGTCCAAGTGTCTGTGTGATTGAATAGGAAACAGTAGGTTTGGAGGATGAGGATGAGCCTGGTTCCTCTCAAGGTTTATTCCTCATGTCCTCTCAGGGAGTTTTTCGTTGCCGCCGTCATCTCCGGCTTGCTCATTAGGGATAGGGATTATTTCTTTTTCTCTCTCTTCTGTTTCCATACTTTGGTAAAGCTGCTTTGAGACAATGGGAATCGTTAAATGCGCTATACAAATAAATGTAATTGAAAAATTGATAGAAGAAGGCATTGCTCTGCATCCAGTCTTGTATATACAGGCATTTGAAAAGAAAAGAGCGTACAAGTGGTCTGAGAATTATTCTGTAATTTACAAGAAATACCGCCTTGCTTGGTTTTTTGGACGCACACGTTCAGATGTTGGAATAATGAAATTTGTAGTGCAGACTGTGTTTACAGTAGTCAAATGTTATTTGATGCTTACCCCTCTGTTTTTTCTAACATGGTTAGGGTCAGAAACTAGAGAAAACATATCAGTCAATACACACATCACATCACATGCAATGATTTAATAGTGTCTTTGGAAGGATAAAATATTACAAATAAAAATGTAGATATTGTTTTGTTTTTTTTTTTTGCTCCAAGTTCCTATTTCTCACTCATCTTTAATTATTTTTTTATTTTAATAAATTATATATTGAACCCATTAAGGTTTTCATGTGACTCAGATATATGTATTTTGCTACTTTATATGTAAACGAGGCCACCAGTACATTTATGTGGTGTAGTATATGAGGAGACAATAAAAGGAAATTATATATGACATGTCCTCTTATCCACTTTCCCTGTATTACATATTAAAATGTAGTAAAACTTTATTTACTTTTCTAACTAAAGCGGATTTTATTTCAGGTGTGATGGCAGCATCGTTACGTCTCCTTTTTTCTGTGTCCAGAACTGGTATGATGTTTACATTATAGGAATAAATTTTTCACATAGTGTGGAATTAATTTTTGGGCGTAGTGTGTACATATCAAAATGTTGTGGTCTTTTTTTTTCTCCTCAGGCTCCTTTATAGCGAGCCACAATCTTGTGCGTCCTCTCAGTTTATCAGCACACAGAGAGTGTTACAGTAAGTATAACGTGCATAAATCTATATCAACGTATTTCGCTTCATGCCATGTGTAATATAATTGATAATGTTGTCTATTATATAATCCTTATTTTCTGTAGAATATGTGAACGCTCAGGAACCTCTCAATGATATGAAGTCCATCACAGACCGAGCAGCTCAGACCCTGCTGTGGACAGAGCTGTTCCGAGGTCAGTAACATCTGTGTTATCGTTAGAAAACATTGTACCTCCTGTTTCCTTTTTTCCCCCAACATTTTAGAAAATGCCAGCTGCTAAAAACGGTTCAAAGTAACAGAATAAAATCTATTACCTATAAAAAATTAGTCAGTCAGTGTCTGAGAAATTGACTTTCCCGCAACAAGATATCTGGGATTAATTAAAGTATCATTGTCTTAATGGTGGTGTAAAAATCAGAATCAGAATGAAATAATATTAATAAACAGAATGAAAGTGTTCTTATGTCATAGAACCTTTTTTTTATAAGCTACAGCTCACTCACCAGTGAAACTGTCATGTTTTAGGTTTGGGAATGACTATGAGTTATCTTTTCCGTGAGCCTGCCACCATTAACTACCCATTTGAGAAAGGTCCACTGTCCCCACGTTTTCGTGGAGAGCACGCCCTGCGCCGGTACCCATCTGGAGAGGAGCGCTGCATCGCCTGCAAACTGTGTGAAGCTATCTGCCCAGCACAGGTACATAAACTCACACACACACACACTCCTTTTTAGCTCTTTAATATTTTGGTTGCCTGATAGTGGTAGCATTGTTTTTCATGCATTGGTGAATAGTATTGCTGGAAAATACTAAAAACAATGTGTAAAGCATTAAATTATTATAAAGTTTTATTGTGAGTGCTTATAAACCAAATTTTAGAAGTTATAAAGTTATAAAAGGGTGTGATAGTCAGGTGTCCACAAACTATTTGCTTTGTGTAATGTATTTCAGATTAGAGATCTGTTTATCAATATAACCCTATATCTTTCTATTTTAAGGAATATATGATTAAAATTTACAGTGCAAAGTTTAGTAAAAATGTATTAAAAATGAACCTGTAGATTTTGTTCATAAATTGCTTGATTAATTCATTCATTCATTCATTCATCTTCTACCGCTTATCCGAACTACCTCGGGTCACGGGGAGCCTGTGCCTATCTCAGGCGTCATCGGGCATCAAGGCAGGATACACCCTGGACGGAGTGCCAACCCATCGCAGGGCACACACACACACTCATTCACTAACGCAATCACACACTAGGGACAATTTTCCAGAGATGCCAATCAACCTACCATGCATGTCTTTGGACCGGGGGAGGAAACCCCCGAGGCACGGGGAGAACATGCAAACTCCACACACACAAGGTCTAGGCGGGAATCGAACCCCGACCTTGGAGGTGTGAGGCGAACGTGCTAACCACTAAGAACGTGCTAACCACTCAATTTAGTTAAACCAGCAGCCTTATTTGATCCTATAAGGTTTGTAAGAGTGTAATTCTGAAATGAGAATTTCAGCTAGCACTTGTGGTGTCTGTGTGCTTTCTTGATCTATTTTCTCCCAGTTTTAGACTGATGGTATTCTTAGTCCATGACCTAGTGAACCAGTATTGTATTCATTGATAGATACTTTAAAAGCACTTATAATTGTGATAAATTGCTCTGAATGAGCATCTGCCAAATGATGTAAATGTTATTATACTGAATCTTTGTAAGTATGCATAAAAAAACATACACGCATCCATCTGCTGTCAATTCCCAGGCCATTACCATCGAAGCTGAACCTCGTGCTGACGGCAGCAGGCGAACAACACGTTACGACATCGACATGACAAAATGCATCTACTGTGGTTTCTGCCAGGAGGCCTGCCCTGTGGACGCCATTGTAGAGGTGAGCTGTAGCCGATCTGCTGTTTACAGATACGTTTTGCTTTCATGTTTCCTGTTACTGATGGGTCTGTTTGAATGTTTTGCATTACTGAGGTGTTATTAAAAGCATAACAACAATCCCTTACCACTTTTTTTCTTGTGACTGTCTCTTGTTTTACTCAGGGGCCCAACTTTGAATTTTCTACAGAGACTCATGAAGAGCTTCTCTATAACAAGGAAAAGCTGCTCAATAATGGAGACAAATGGGAGGCTGAGATTGCAGCTAATATTCAGGCTGACTATCTTTATAGATAGACAGACTATCTGATTTCTGGCACACACTGACTGACTGACAACTGAATGATGACTGACTGACTCTCAGCTGAGTTATTTTCCTCAATAGCGATCATTAATAAATTGTTCAGAGTTTACTCATGGTTAAGGTTGAGAGGCCCAAAGGATAGGAGCACAAATACCAGACTATAATGATTGACACTCTAATGATTTAAAATGCCGAGAATACACCAAGTTTCGTCCTACCAGTCCTACACATGGCACTTGCATACTGCACTTCAGAACAAAACTTCCGACTGACAGCCACAATTTCCTCACGCCCTATACAACATTTGGTGGTGCAACATTTGAGGCAGCCAGAATGCCATCCATTTTGCTTAGAAATAACTCTGCCTATGCTACACACACAACTCCGCAATAGTGTTGTGGAAAGAACATTTGTGTTGTTGCCCTTATGTTAAAGACAGACCGGATTGTGTGTCCATATAATACTGTACAAAATACCTGTATTAAAGAAATTAATGTTTAAAAAAATTAAAGCCTTGGTCTTCATTTGATGTGCTTGATTGGATTACGATATATTGGGATTTCAGTAACACTCAGGTTTTAAAAGACAGAATTTGTCAAATATTATATTGCAGATGTTTATTTTGCATTTCTGTACCGCATGAAAACACAGTGGACTAGATTTAAAGTGGTGTGCCTGTTTGTTCAATAGTTGTTCAATTTAGAGCTTATCGCCTGATTTGAAGCTGATTAAGTACATTTACAACTGCTCTAAAAATGAACAGAGTATTAGATGGTTAAATTCATAGTTACACCCTTGCATTAATGTAATACAGTAAAGAAGAAACTGGGTTTGGAGTTATTAGTGTTGCCATGTACATTAAACACACATGAAGCTGTTTTATAGTCTCACAATGAAAACAAATAGTGTCAATAAAATATAAAATGTTCATTTTGACATAATCACATACTAATCAAGTCTATAAATTATATTGTCAAAATAAATTCAGGGTTCACTAGTGTTTTCACTAAGCGCGTTGGCGCATTACGCATGCGCACTCTCTCTCCATTCGGGGTTAATTGACCGCGTCCGAAACAGATTAAGCGCTTCATACAGGGTTGCCAGATTGTTAATTTTTAATTTACTCAATTTTCTTTAAAATGGTCGAAAACACTATACATGCTCGTTGTACGGTCAAATCTGTAAAGGGTGTCAATATAAGCTAATAAACAATATAAACATAGGCAAGTGTTAGACAGAAATGTGACGTTTCTAATTTAATTATCAAATTATACAGAATATAATTTATACAGAAACCACTGCGATTTGAAGTCCCAATCTGGCAACCCACAACTGTTTCTCCCTAATCCACTCTGAGAGGCTTACAACCGCTACATGGAAACGGCAGTCATATTGTTTATATTTTTTATTTTGCACTGAAAATATAATAAAAATTTAGCCATTAAATCTATTTGAAGTTATTCAGAATTAGACTCTGTTGACGCCAAGATGAAGGACCGACTAGCACAGCTGAAAGAGGTAAGATTTCTATTTCTATGAGTAAAATTCTTTAGAATGAAATGTCCTTAATATTTATTCTCACAAGTAACGCCTATGATCTCAGAGAAAAGGTGTACTAAAGTGCTCATGTGCTCGTAATTAGGCTGGTGAACTTAAGGGAGCATCTTTTGGACCTATAACTGTGTACCTACCTTTTTCCTTGGAAAGGTGCATGCAGTGTGTTATACATTAATAATCCATTTATATAGAGCTACTCCAGAGATACATACTGCAGGTAAAATTATAGAATAATACAGAGAGTGTCAATCCAGTTACAAGGAAACGTGCAGTTTATTAGTTTTTATTTTTGGATATATATATATATATATATATATATATATATATATATATATATATATATATATATATATATATATATATAGTTAAATGTATTTGGAGGAAATTAAATCTAATCAGACAACACTGATTTATTGGCATTTTGCCAATTCCCTCCTACACAAACTAGTGGGGTAGAGGGGGTGGGAGAGGATTTAGAAGATTAGGGGGAAAGGCCTCTTCCGTTCCTGTCCTTTGCATGTGATATATGATGTGGCCACCTTCTTGTCCACAGTGCAGACTTAGTTTAACCATCGTCTCTGGTTGCTATTAAAATGAGCCTCTGGTAGTGTTTTTGTTCAACTCGTGTTTGACCATGGGTTCTTCTCTCAGAAAACAGATCAAACACCTGAAGATGTGGAGATCCAAATGGAAAATAAAGAATTTATGGATGAGTTCTTTTCTCAGGTATGTCATTCTTAATAGCACGTATATTCTTTAAGGAGGTTTCATACTATTATTCACTCTGTGTGTGTGTGTGTGTGAATTTTTTTCAGATTGAAGAGATCCGCATTGGTATTGATAAGATCGATGAGAATGTGGCTGAGATAAAGCGCCTGTATTCTGTTATTCTCTCTGCACCAACCTCAGACCAAAGTAAACATTCCTATTCATATCTCGTAATCATGTTTTAATTCTGCATTAATAACTCCAGAATGCACTGTGGCTAATTGTATTTTACACATTTCCTAGATGAAGTTGATATGGTGGTTCTGATCTGTTCTGGTCTTTCTCTTTCTTCTCTCAGAGACACAAGATGACCTGGAAGCCATCACAAATGAAATCAAGAAATTAGCCAACAATGTTCGAAATAAACTTAAACGTGAGTTTTCCTTTACAAAAAGAAATATCCGGAGCCACGTAAAATAACTAAATTATGTGTAATGGGTAATGGTTTAATGATTACCCTGACAGTCTCTAATGTTTTATGCATAAACAATTAGGAAAAGGAGAGAATGTGAAATACAAAAAAAATGATTTTACAACTTGGGCAAATGACATATTACGTTATGACGTTATATACATTACTGTGTTTACATTTTTATTGCTCAGCAGTAAAATTGGCTCAATAAAAAACACATTTGTCATTTTATTAAGTATTTCACATTTGTCAAACCTATCAGAATTTAATTTTAGCACCCCAAAGTTTACTGGATTACTTTCCAATTACAGGACTGTTTCAAACAAAGAATAACATGTAATTTTATCCATTTCTAGTTATATTTGTTAATGTTATTAGTTATGTTAAATAAGCTATAAATGTTGTGATGAACATTATAATACTAAAATACTAAAAGAATACTAAAAGAAAAGTTTTTTTCTTGTACAATAAATATTGACTATTTTATCTTGTTCTTAGGCATCGAGCAGAGTTTAGAGTCAAATGCAGAGGAAAGAGTTTCAGCTGATTTGCGGATAAAGAAATCTCAGGTAACAGTTTCTATATTTGTTTTTATATTACATTAATCTTTCATGTAACAGAATGCATTAAATGCATACAACTGAGTAAGTAAGAATAAAGGTTCTCAGTTAAATGTTCAGACTGGGTTTTTGACAATCCTGAGATTTGTACTCTCATCCTTTCTCAATGTCTTAATCATTTCTCTCAGCACGCTGTCCTAGCAAGAAAGTTTGTGGAGGTTATGACCAGGTACAATGAAGCACAAGTAGAGTTCAGAGAGAAGAGCAAAGGAAGGATCCAGAGACAGCTAGAGATCAGTGAGTCACACACACAGTATGTACGTAATGGCACATACTATACATTATAATACTATTAAAATTTCTATTAAAACAAATAAGACTGTTGTGCAGTCCTACGATAATTAATGATACCTAAAGTATTTACAGTGTGTAACATAATGTGACAAGATTCCTTTCTCCTATATAACAGCGGGTAAAACCACCACTGATGAGGAGCTGGAGGAGATGCTAGATGGTGGCAATGCTGCCGTCTTCACAGCAGGGGTGTGTGTCTTTCCTAAATGTCACAGTATAGTTCTTATGGTTTATTAAATGTTTCAGTTTACTTTATTTGTATTTATGTGCATATATTCATGTTGAGCTATTAGCAAGTAAATAACAAACACAATGCACATTTACTTTGTGTGTAGATTATGGACTCAGCCATCTCCAAGCAAGCTTTGAGTGAAATTGAAGCAAGACACAAAGATATCATGCGACTGGAGAGTAGCATTAAAGAGCTGCATGACATGTTTGTGGACATTGCCATGCTAGTGGAGAATCAGGTACCAAATCAGTAACTCTGTATTTCTAATAGAAAACAAGTCCCATGCTAGAACAGGGGATTTAAGTATTCACTCATGGGTGTCCCAAAGGCTACCTGTTATCAGGTTAACAAAATAATTTGTTCTATATTGCTGATTTGTAGTTTGGTCATTGACATCATTTCATCATTTGTGTATAGGGAAGCATAATCGATAGGATTGAAAGCAACATGGACCAATCAGTGGGCTTTGTGGAACGAGCAGTGGCCGACACTAAAAAAGCAGCCAAGTTCCAGCAGGAAGCCCGGAGGGTAAATTGGGAAATTAAATGCCACACATGTTTATCATGTCCATGTATTCACTTGTGCCATCTTTTAAATGGTGACATTAATTTTGCCAAAAAGGACTATAATAATATCAACTATAACATTAAATCACCTGCCTAATGTTGTGTAGGTTTCCCTTGTACCTCACAAATAACATTGATCCATCACATCAAGGCATGGACTCCACAAGACCTCTTGTGCTGTGATATCTGGCACCAGGGTCCTTTAAATCATGTAAGTTGCGAAGTGGGGCCTCCATGGATCTGACATGTTTGTCCTGCATGTCCCACAGATGCTTAATCAGATTGAGATCTGGAGAATATTGAGGCCAAGTCAACAGCTTGAACTCTTTGTCATGTTCCTCAAACCATTCCTGAACAATTTTTGCAGTGTTTCATTGTGCATTATACAGATGAAACAGCTGTTGCCATTAAGGAGTACTGATGCCATGAAGGGGTGTACATGGTATGCAACACTCATTAGGTGGTAGGTGTCAAAGTGACATTTGCATAAATACCAGATTGCAAGGTTTCCCAAAAGAATATTGCCCAGAACTCTGCTTCTGCTGCTTCTGCCATCTTACCTTCTACCCATAGTGCATCCTGGTACCATCACTTCACCATGTATGCTGACACACACACATCCAGCCATCTACATAATGTAAAAAACAAAACAAAAACGTAATCAGGAAAGGCCTTTCATTCATTGCTCCATGGTTCAGTATTGATGCTCTTTATAGGTGCTATTGTACAGTAGGTGATTTCAGCAGTGGACAGAGGGTAGCATGGGCACTCTGACTGGTCTGCAGCGACACAGCAAGCATTCTGTCATAGCCAGCATTAACTTTTTATGCTTTTTAGCAATTTGCACTACAGTACCACTTCTGTGGGATTGGATCAGACCAAGCTCCTCAAGCACCTCACTGACCCTTGGGCACCAATGATACTGTCACTGGTTTATTGGTTTTCCTTCCCCTGTTTTCCTTGGACCACTTTTGGTAGGTAATAGCCACTGTATGATACTGGGAACACCCCTAATGAACTTCTGTTTTGGAGATTTTCTGACCCAGTTGTCTAGCCATCACAATTTGGTTCTTGTCAAAGTCGCTCAAATCCTTACACTTTTTTCTGATTCCAACACAACACCTTCAACAGCTGACTGTTCACTTGCTGCTTAATATATCACCTGTGAGGGATATTAATTTTATGGCCATTGGTGTAACTGCAGGGTTTAATAAACACTAAATGGCCAAAGGTTTGCCAACACCTGACCCTAATACATAAATATACGTATCTAACCTAAACTGTTGCCACAGTGTTGGAAGCACACAATTTTAGAATTAGGTCTTTGTATTCTGTGGCATTACAATTTCCCTTTAATGGAATTAAGGGGCCAGACCATGTTCTAACGTGTTTTTATGTTCAGGAGAGGCTGTAACATGTTGGTACAACAGTTTATTTGACAAGGTTGTTGTTGAACTTGAATAACTTACACAGACTTTCAATTCACATAACTCATTTTAAACCGATTATTGTCATTAGACTCCTGTTGACATTATTTATACACACTTTGGTTTGTAGTCATTGAGATATGAATTAAACCCATACAATTTCAGTAACCCAGACATTTTTATGGTGATGGTGGGGAGTATAAAAATAATGTCATTTTTGTCAGCATGAGACTTCAGTCTCTGATTCCATTATTCACCTTTTCTGTTAAGTTTTATTTTCTTCTGCATTTATCTATATTTTCTTTCTTTTTCTTTTTCTTTTGTATGCATATTTCTGTAATTTAACCTTATTCTTAACATTTGACATATCTGTCAAGGCTCTTGCTGCCCCACTAATCCTGCTCATCTCTCTCTCTCTTTCTCTCTTCCTCTCTCTCTGTTGTTACTTGCATATAATTGTGCTCCATATCTTTGCATTCTTCACTTTCTCGCTTGGGCTTCTCTCATAACCCAAAATAGAAACAGATGATGATCACATTGTGTTGCATCATTCTTGCTGTCATCGTTTTCTCCCTCGTGTACAGCTGGTTAAAGTAAGAATTCTGTAAAATCTTAACAGTGTCTTGTGCTTTTAGATATACCGTACACATTTCTTACCATATATAAGGGAGTTTGTAACTCTGCGTTTGCTCTTTCTTCTTCCCCATGACAGGTGATGAGGAGATTTAGCCTGAGACCCAACTCAGAGTGGAGTCTAAGACATTACGCAAGTGAAGATGCTGCAGATCTTTGCCTTTCCTCTGTTTAATATCTCCATTGTTTGTCCTTGTTTTTTTTTTATCCTAAATTTTCAGCTTACTCTACTTGCTGTTTATAGGCTTACATAGCAGTCTGTTATATGTCGTCCCTTTTTGTAAACAGTCAGTTTCTCTTCGACGAGAACAATAATATTTTTTTCAGAAAACGCAAAATTTTAGTTGTAACTGATTCAGTGTCATTATTTGCTTTATAAAAACCCAATGGATCTGTTCTTAAAATGAAATCTTCTTCCTGAAATCATAATAAATAAAAGGAATAAAATGTAAAATGTTTTTTTATTATTATTATTAATCATTCGTGTTACTTGCTGCCCTAGTTGGCTCAACTTTCTTGGCTTAACATTAATTATTAATTGTCTTAGGTTACGTGTAGTTCAGATGTACTGTAGTTCTCTGCAGTCTGGTTGCTAAAGAAATGAAATAAAATGAATTAATTTAAATCTAGACCTGGTGATATGTAGAATATACACTCTGTTACACAATCGTATATTTTGTAGAAAACATTAACAAATGATTCCAGGGTTTGGGGGAAAAGAAACAATAATATTGTTGCATACCATGTCTATTAAATACCATTTATCCATACAACAATAAACGTTTCTTATATGTCTTTTTATAAAACTCGTTATTATAAAAACTTTTATTGTTTAAAATAAGAAGTGAACTTGAGAATAAAATATCTCAGCCAATCAGAATTGCCATTCTTATGGTTGGCCAATCAGAAATCACTTCCTTGTTCTCAAACCCACCATTCGGGCTCCTGGGGTGAGACCATGCGGACGAACAAAGTACATGGCTACCTGTTATTTTTATTTAGTCATGGAGCTCATCCTGTCTGAATAGCTTTAACAGTATTATAATGTGAGCTTGTGTTTTTTAATTTTTTTTTTGGTGCGTGTGTTTTCGCTCATTTAAAGGGAGTTGTAATTTCTCCAAAAATAATTCGAGCCCCAAACAGCATTCACATGTGAACATGGAGGAAGCGACTGCAAGCGATGGGACGTCAAGCTCCGGGCGAGCAAAGGTTAGGAGGCTGAATGGTGACATTATACGCGTTAGATCTAGTTTTATAAAATTCACAATTGTCTCTGAATGTTTACTAAGTTTTGCCCTATAACTCATGTTACACGCGATGCCCTTTGATTGGTCATATGGACCAGACATTTGCTTGTAAACCAGTAGTTTCATTTCCTATCGATCGACAAATTTTCCTCGATTTAGTGGTTCCTTCTGCTGTCTGTTACCGTGTCATAAACACGTACGATATAGTGATGTATCTATAGTCTACGGCTTAGATTGGCATCTTGTCCCACTAATTATAAACGAACCCAGTGGATCACGTCGTATTGTGATTGGAGCAGATGCTCTAGTGGGCGTGGCTTTGTTAGAGAAGCAGCTGAGCTTTTATGACGATTTGAAAATGGCGGCGAAAGACTTCACCAATGGAACTTTATCGTGAATACACAGAGAGAGAGCGGATCTGTCCAAACGACACAATTTCCCCATCAGTTGATAAAAGTTGATAAAGAAACCTCACTGCAACGTATATGTTGTTAAGAGAGGAGGATTCGGAGCCTGTACGGTGTGGGATTTAAGGGCAAGTTTAGCGAAGTTTCTTTGTAAATAACCATAACCGCGTTACAGTGGGATAAACGATAGAACTCCAACCTTTAAACTGGAGCTAACGCTAGCTAGCTGCGTTAGCATATAGATAGAACGCGAGATGCGCTACTTCAGTCGTTTTTCTACATTTCCCCCTGTGTTGCCATGGTGCACCTTTTACCTATAATAACTGTTATTACGAACGCGTTCCAGAATCAGTCTTTATCAAAACGGAGGTGAAGAAATATCACAAAACGAAATATCACGATGTCCGTTCTAGCGAGATAGCTAACAATCCGTCAGCTACTTTTGGCGACGCGTTTTGTGTTCGGAGCTAAGCGCTAGCTAATGCTAACGCTAACGCTAATCCGTTTCACCCAGCACTGTTTTGTTTTTGTTTTGTTGGAGCGGTGCTTCAGTTCAAGTAAAGGATAGTTAGATAGCCGGTGTATTTAACACGGTTTGTTAAGTGAAATTCCTGTAGGTTGTTTTTAGTCAAGTAAGCGACAAGAATTGTGGTTTAATGTTGAATAAGCCGGCTACCATTTGTTATTAAGTAGACCAACAATAACAACAGTTCATTAACCGCCATCTATCTAACAAGTTATAAGTTCGGGTGTTATTTTAAAACTGAAATTCAGGTAACTTTGTACACAGTGTCATTTGTTGTTGTTGTTGTTATTATTATTATTATTATTATTATTATTTTATATATATATATAAATACACTGTCGGGTCGGTCGTGTTTTTAATTACAAAGTTTTTACTGTAGCTAGTTTTTACTGCAGCTATAAGAGCAAGTGGTTGTCATCACTCCCTGAGCTTTGACACTTTGACAGACGAGTAGAAGTGAGAGCTGGTGTGTGGGTTTTTTTAGTGGGAATATTATTTCCTACACGACACACTCTGGATATGGAAGATCCAAATCCACGGTACAGCAAACGACTGGTAGGTAGATTTAATCTAATGCCCAATGTCCATCCACTGCTAGTGATCTTAGTTAATGCGACGATAGTCACTCAGATTCTAGAATTAGGTTTAATCACGGAATCAGCAGCTCATGACGTGTTAGACTTTGTGTTTGACTTTGTGCGAGACCAAAATGATGTACATTATTAAACGATTAAGTCAGAAACTGGTGCATGTTTGGGTGTTTTTTAAAGTTTTTGAGTCACCTATGCAAAGCTTGCATGATTTTGTTTATTTTATTTTAGATTGTAACATGGAGGCAAAGTAAACGTTGATTCTGTTATTTTACAGCATTATATTGCAACTCTAAAGTGTTTTGGGATCTTTTATGTCTGTATTTTTAGGTTTTAATTGGTGCTTACGTTTTCACCGGTTCCAATTTCCATTGTGAGAAAATAGAAGACTAATCATTTGTAGCCTCTTTGCTTCTTCTGTCTTAAGTCTTGCTGCTGATGCTGATGTTATTGTTGAAACATTCTGTACTCACTGTTGAAATGGCAAATTTGTGCATCCTTTTGTACATTTGATGGTAATGTTACATAAAGGTAGAAATACAAACAAAACGCGCAAGTTTAAAGTGAATAAAGGAAAGCGCAAGTTAGATAAAAGGATGATACAGTGAGACACCAGCTGGAATTGGTTTCTTTCTTCTTCTTTTTTTTTTTTTTTTTTTTTAAAGAGATGGCAGTGGGAATAGGAACAATGTGATTGGTTGAGCTGACCATGTGAGCAGAGATGCGGAAGGGGTAAGGAGTGGGAGTGGGAGGGAGGGGACACTGCAGAGGCAAAGGATTACAAGAGGAGAACGGACAACTGGTTTTACCACCCAAAGGAAAACAGATAGAGATAAAGGGATGGAAGACAGAGTGGAGACACTTACCCTTGTGGATGGTGATGTGTTGAGGAAGCGAGGGAGGAAGAGGAAGCGAAGGAAAGGGGATGAAGATGTGACACTGAAGGTGCGAGGTGTGTAGTGTTTCATTGCCCTCCACAAGGGCTCCATTTAGGGGGACTGCAGTCTCAGGCCTCAGATATAGAATGGACAGGATCCTAAAAGAAAGAAGACAGACATAGTGAAGATGTGGTTTTGGTTTAGATGTAAAGAGCTGTTATCAGCCTTGCCTGCAGTGCTCTAAATTTTGCTGTTTTTGTCACAAGTGCCCTTTCTTTTCAATGTGTGTTGTTTTTTTGTTTGTTTGTTTGTTTTTTTTGCTATGCAATCTACTAAACTCACTCCGGGATCTGTCTATGTACCACTGATCCAATAAAATGGCCATTAACTTGGAAACCCAACCACCCAGGTTTGTCCTTATCACATTGTCTGAGTAAGGACACAATGTTCCTGGTGCCTGGTCCTCTCTGCCTGCTTCAATATTGTTCATTGATCTGTTTCGATATTGTTCACTGATCTGTGCTCTGTAAATGGCCTTTTTTTGTTTTTTACGAGGGATACTGAAATAACTATATGTTGTGAGGACATTTCAGATGTATAGTTATATACTTGTCAGGAAACCATATCTGTATTCTTGAAGGAAAACACTTAGTCAGGGGTGAATGTATCAGGCATAGTGGTATTTCTTCAGACAAATTGTTATATTAATAGGTTCTAATGTCTTTGGTTCATGCATTCTGATGTAAGGGCCCATTATCCACCTGCAGTCATTGTATAAACAATTTGCTAGCAATATAGAGGCAACAACAGCAGTTTATTATTTGTAAGGATGTTGCAGAGTCATTGCAGGATTTTGTATTGATTTTATTTTCTCATGTCTGTGATTGAGACAGACCATGTGACTATAACATACTTTCTATTGGTCAGGCATCATTGTAGAGATGCTTTGTATTTGTACATGGGTTGAAATGTTGATGCAGGGGACAGCGAGAAAGAGAGGCATCACAATGGTATTTAATTACTACAGTAGTCATAACAGGCAGTTCATCTTTTTGAAACAGAGATTTTCTTTCCCTTATTTAAATATTCTATGTAAAAGTATTCTATGTAAATTTTTCTCATTTTAAAACAATGACCATATTTCTTGATTATCATAAGAATAGTCAGCCATTAAAATATAGTGAACATGATTAGTATTGTCAAGCAATTTAAAAAATGTTGACCCTTAATTATGAAATGCTATTTTAAAGAATAAAACCTGTTGCATTTAGTTATTGAAAAATAATCTATAGCAGGGAAGATGTCAGTGGAGTTTCTGTAACCAACTTGACAGGGATTATTTTTTCATAACAGTATGCCCTGAAATGTTTTATTTCTCTTATTCCATAGTAACATTAGTAACATTTATTTATTTATTTATTTATTTATTTTCTTATGTGATTATTTGCTAATTTGCATCCACCGACCAATTCTCTTGTCTTATGACAGCTACCAGCCGGTGGGGGTGTGAAGAAGGCTAACACATTTCTCAGACATGTGAATCCAGACACTGAATTTTCTCAAAATTGCTTCTCATGAAAGATCACATGAGAATGATGTGCAACTTAACAGTTAATATCCAACTTGTATTTTAATAAAATATTTGAAATTTTATCCAGTGTCCACCCCTGAGCTCCTGCTCATACCTGTCTAACAATATTGCTAAGCAGTTATAAGCAGTTAGACTGATTTAGAAATATATCAATAAATCAATGTCTTTTTTTTTTTTTTCTTAATGTATTTATGCTATTACATATTAAGCAGTGTGAGGCTGAAGTGTGTACTGTAAGCTAATGTTAATTCTGCAGACACTTTGGTGTTAATCATTATGAATCCCAGCTGTCAATAGCAAACACGTATATTTATTATTATTAAGCTTGGGTGTTTTAATTAAACCAAGAAATGTTTCAGTGGCAGGCTGCATGTTTTGCATGTTTTGAAAACGGAACATCTAATTTACTCATGATTATTGAAACGTTTGCTTTTTATAGCCATAAAGCAGCACATTTTAAGTTGTGTTTCACAGTAGATCACCTGTGTCAGGGAGTGTTGAATCCTTGACTTAACATCAAATGATCAGACTGTAGGATCAGTAATAGGTTTCTAATAGTTCTTTTTGCACTCCTCTTCCCAGCGGTCAGGCACGCGGCGACGTTACCATGACGACGGGATCTCTGACGATGAGATTGAGGGGAAAAGGACATTTGACCTGGAGGAGAAAGTATACAGTGATCGCTTCGGTTTTGATAGAATCAAACGCATGGAAGGAAAAGGTACGGCCTGACTACACAGCATTGCTTTTGCAATAAGCTCTGCATATGTGTTATCTGGACTTGCAGGGTTGCAGGATACTAGTAGAAATAAAACACACTTTCTGATTCTTTGTTATAGTTGTGTTCACTTGCAAAACTTGTTTTCATTTCTGTGTTTTTTATGATTTAGGTTAGTGGTGTTAAACTCTTATTTCTGCCCAGGCCAATTCACCTTTCTTGTACTCTAACACCAATAATCTATAGGCTCTGAAATTAGAATAGGATGCTTCAATAGGAAAAGGAGAAGCTAACAGCAGATATTAAAATACTGCTATGATAATTATTTGTTTTAGGAATGCATTTGTTTTCTTAATCGATCTTTGTTTGAATATGCATTAGATAGGTTCTCATTTTAACCTGCATTTCAGACCAGGTGCAAGCCAGCTGTGGTTAATAAAAAACATAGTCTACATCTACAGGAATACATCCTCAAGAACAACCTGTGATGGCTACACTACAAATCTGCTGTAAATTCTGGAGAATGTGAAAATGTTGGCCGAGCGTTTTCACACAGGCCAAATGAAACTAGGCTGCAGGCCAACGTGGGCTGGGGTGTGGGATGGGTTTATATGTCATCTAACTTGAATAACATGAGAATGAAAAGACAAGGGTGAGGCTATGTTACATAAGAATTTGGTTACCTAGCTAGCATCAACTGTTAGCACCTTACTTTATTGTTCTGAATGTTTGCTTGACAGGCCAGTTTTTGCCACATCACCAGTCATGCACTTTGTTCCTTAAAGTGAATAGGATGCAGTGCTTTGAATTTGGAGTTTAATATCACCATTAGTAGTTCTCCAGTTCTCAATGTTGCAGCTCTCTTTTGTATCCCTAAGCTGCTTTTTACTGGGGTTTATACACATTTTTTAAGGATCTGCAGTTCTACAAATATTGAACTATAACAAGCCCACTGTCTGTAAATACTTGTGCAAAGTTATGCCAAAGTAAGAATAATGTCATAAACGTGATGTTAATGTGCATTTAAAAAAAATTGTGGCTTAAGATAAATAAAATCTTTTCCTGCCAACTTGCTCAAAAAATTCTGATCAATATATTTGGCTAAAATATCCATTGATAACTTCTATTAGGTAATAAAATATAAATATTTTAAATCATTTAAAACTACTGTCTCAACAGTAAGCAGTATTTAGCTTTTTTGTGAACCCCTTTCTTTCTGATGTCAGCTGCCTTGACCTTACTACCTGCTTCTGTGTAGAAGACCACATCTGACAGCTTAAACTACATCATGAATCATTTAAATTAAATAATCAAATATTTCAGTATGGCTGATGTGTGTAATCAGATGGGTCTAGGAAATCAGGCTATCACATATTGCAGTGATGCCCAAATATACTCACAAAGGGTTGGTGTCTGTGCAGGGTTTTGTTCCAATCAAGCAGGAGCAACACCTGATTCTACCTGGAAGATTAGTTGATCTTGGCTTCCAAAATACTGCGAGGGTTGGCTTGTGCTCGGTTGGAACAAAAACTTGCTCCCAAACTGGCCTTTTCTATATTAGCTCAGACTCCCCTTCTCTAATGGAAAAGAAGAAAGGTAAACTGTAAATGGTATCTTGCCCTCAAATACAGCATCAAAAATCTCCCCTTGTGTTAACCTGGCACATTAAATGGCCCTTATTTCTCCTGTCAAATACATGTCCTAAACCTATTATGACGGGTAAGAATTTTATATAGCAAATTATCTTTATGGCTTTTTTTTAACAGTCTACATATTAAGATTTGTTTTTTTAGTGTATTTAATGCTGTAAACAAATTGGTGTCTCTTTTTTCTGTCTTCTTCTTCTTCTTTTCTCTCCTAGATTTTACATTTGAGTTCATCCAGAGAGGCGGGCTAAGAGATCCAATTATCTTTGAACGACCAGATGGACTTGGAATCAAGTAATTCATCTTGTCATACTATAATACAATTCATCATTCAATGTTTCAATGTTTTAGCCATCTGTGTAGCCTTGTAACCTTAAGTGATTTGGTGGACACATTTCTCTGTATGGAACCGGGTAGAGGTTGTTGTTTTTGTTCATAGCCTATTTTTGCACATAGTCCACAGAAAAAGTTCAGGGAAAGCTAAATAACTGTTTTGTGAAGTTATTGTGTAATCTTTCATTCTGAGCCCCCGTTAGTGTTATTTGGCATGAATATTTGATTGATCGATTCTGCAACTGCCTTCCAGCACAAATGAGTTTTGAGTCAATGGGTTTTGGTTCTGTTCTTATAAAAGCATAAAACATGTTGAAATTATTGGTTGTGATAATGTTCCTAATGCCAAATGCTGTGAACAGATAACACATTATTAATGTATTTTATCAATTTAACCACTGTAATAAAGATTTTTAAAGTTTATCCTTTCCCTTTTTTTAACCCAACATCTCTTTTGTAAATTTTTTCCTTAACCAAGAGATGTGTAACACTGCAAAATTATCATAACAAACAAATATTAGCAATGCAACAAATCACAAAATCTTACAATAAAATTAAGGCAAACAATAGAATCAGTAGAGAAGGTTTTTCCTGTTTCTGCCACTAGAGAGGAAACACATTTCTTTTAAAACAACTTGATCTGCCTCTTGTATTGTGGGCTTGAGGATCAGTCAGGATTATGTATTTCTTTGCATTTTTAAGTAGTACTGCACACAGCTTGAACATTAGAGAAGCACATTGCATGTTAATGAATAAACATGGATATGTTTTGAACCTTTTCAGCCTTGTTTCTGGGTGTTCTGCAGCAGGACATATTCAAATATTATAAATATATAAATTTTTTTTGTTGAATTTGTTGTTAAAATACAACAATAATGTTGTATTTTTTTTGTTTTATAATTTTATGTATCTCTTGCCCATCAACTTTTTTATTCTTAAGACATTCCCTGCTGTATCCTGTTATTTCTTCAGTGTGTATTTTTTATTTTATTTTGTAGCATGCCAGGTTCAGACTTCACTGTGAACGATGTGAAGATGTTTGTGGGTAAGGAATAACCCACATTTATTAAACTCTGTATGTTTTGTATTATAGTGGGAAAATTATTAAAATGTGTGTTCTAAAAGTGCTTCATAAATAGCAATATAAAATTGTAATTATAAATATATTAGGTAAAATATGTGGTAAAATATTAGGAAATCAGTTGGAGTTAAATTAGCGTAAAGACAATGCTTGAAAAACTCATTGTGCCATTATGAGAATGCCCAACCCTGTCTATGGTAGGCAGTCGGCGAATGATTGACGTGATGGATGTGGCCACTCAGAAGGGTACAGAGATGTCTATGGCTCAGTGGAGGCGATACTACGAGACCCCGCCTTCCCAGAGAGAGAAGCTGTACAATGTCATCAGCTTGGAGTTTAGCCACACCAAACTGGAAAATTTAGTCAGGAGACCTGCAACGGTTCGCGCATGCAGATATTCAGTCAATCCTTGATTCACTTCCAGGTTATTTTCCTTTCTCTCAATTTGTGTTTTTTTTTTTTTTTTTTGTCGTCCCACAGGTGGACATAATAGATTGGGTGGATAATATGTGGCCACGACACTTAAAGGAAAGGCAAAGAGACTCCACCAACTCCATCCTTGAAATGCAGTACCCTAAAGTGCAAAAGTAAGCTACAGTTATGTCTGATTTGCTGTGGTATAAGTGAAATAAAATAGTCTAGAATGTGCTATTGTATGACAAAACGCACTACTTTTCATGATGATCCCACCCCAGCATGGCTTACATTCAAATAATCACCGTCTGCCTCATTTGTATCATTGATTATATGCAATTTCTATGTAAGATTTGCCAGTGGCAAGAATAACTGTTTATTTCGTGAACTGGAGGATTATTTATCCCTAGCCCATTCTCTGATTATTATCCTCCCTCGCTATTCTGCATCCTGTTTGTAGTTTTTCTTCACTTTCTTGAGCTCATGTTTTTATCGTATTTTTTTATGTTCAAAGATACTGTCTGATGAGCGTGCAGGGCTGTTACACAGACTTCCACATAGACTTTGGAGGCACATCTGTGTGGTACCACATACTGCGAGGATGCAAGGTATGTGTAAATGTGTTATAGTCTGTGTTAATTACTAATGAGTTTTAGAAATATTCTGTTTTAGTGATACCCTGCTAATACTTTCATAAAAGCTAGAATGAAGAGCATTACATGTGAGCTCAATGTGTGAAGGCATAAAAAAAACTTTGTGGCTTGAACTCAGTCCTTATGGCAATATAATCTGTTCTCACTGCCCAAACAAAAGCTCCCTGGCAGTTTCTTTCTGTCATTAAAAAAATCTGTCTGAACACAGCAAAACCTGTGTAATAGAAGCAGAGTAGAGACAACCTTATATAGCTGACGCAATATATAGTGAAATGAGACAACGTTTCTCCTGGACCTTGGTGCTACATAGAACAAAGACAGAACTACATAGTACAACACAACCTGAGAACTTTGTAATTTGTCCTAACCACATAAAGTGCATCTGTGCAAACTGTGTAACAGTTTGAGACAAAAGACCATGCTAACAATACAAAAGACTACAAAATAAAATACACAAAAAAAAACAACGAATACCAGTGTGTATAAAATGTATTATACACTACATTTGTGCGAAAACAGACAACTGAACAAGAGGGTTTTATTTCAACATATTTTGACATGGATGTATATTGGATAAGTGTGTATCTGTGAGTCTGATGGCTTGTGGAAAGAGTCTGGTTCCAGTCTGGTCATGAGGGAACAAATGCTTCGGTATCTTTTTCCAGATGGCAAGAGGGTGAAGGGTGTGGGTGTGTGTGTGAGGGGTGTGTGGAGTCATCCATAATTCTGTTGGCTTTGTGGATGGAGCAAGTGGTGTAAACTTCCGTGAGGGAAGAGAGACTCCGATGATCTTCTCAGCTGTCCTCACTATCTGCTAGCAGTTCCCAAACCAGACAGTGATGCAGCTGCTTAGAATGCTCTCGATGCTCCCGCTGTAAAACGTGGTCAGAATAGGTGGAGGGAGATGTGCTTTCCTCAGCCTTTGTAGGAAGTAAAGACTCTGCTGGACTTCCTTGGCGATACAGCTGGTGTTGTGACCAGGTGAAGTTCTCCTCTAGATAAACACCAAGGATCCATCGATTTTCAGTGGAGAGTTTTGCTCTGTGCTCTCCTGAAGTCAAGAACTATCTCTTTAGTTTTATCAACATTCAGAGACAGGTTGTTGGATCTACACCAGGCAGTTAGCTGTTGCACCTCCTCTCTGTATGCTGACTGGCCATTCTTGCTAATGAGACCCATCACGGCTGTGTCATCAACGAACTTGGTGTGATTCGATCTGTGCATTGCTACACATTCGTGAACAGCAGTGGACTGAGCACAGCAATAAAGGGGCCCCAGTGCACAGTGTCGTGGTGCTGGAGATTCTGTACCCGGTTCCAGACTGATTGACGTCCGTGATCCAGTTGCAGAGGGAGCCCAGCATCAGGTGCACGAGGGATGATTGTGTTGAATGCTTAACTGAAGTCTATGAACACCATTCGTATGTATGCATCTTTATTGTACAGGTGGTTCTTGATGTGCCTCCTGATGAGCCTCTCAAAGCATTTCATCCCGATGGGTGTGAGTGTGATGGGACGATAGTCATTGTGTCAGGACATTGCAGACTTCTTTTGCATGGGGAATGGCGGTTGTCTTGAGGCTTGTAGGAACAAGGGCGCTGTTCAGGGAAATGTTGAAGATGTCAGTGAAGACCTCCGTTAGCTGTTCTGCACATTCCCCAAGCACTCTGCCAGGAATGTTGTCTGGTCTAGCAGCCTTCCATGGGTTAACTCTGCATAAAGGAGTTCTCCTTAAATTGGCTGTGTTTAGACCGGAGTACCTGGTTGTTGGGCGTGATGGGATGGGAAACGAATGGTTTTCCTTTTTGCTTACCGATTTATAAATACTTTCAGAATCTGACAAACAGTGTAAATAATGTGTGACTAGCTTACATAAAGCCACCATACTGGGCATTATTTGGTCATTTGTTAAATTTCAACAGTGGTTTGTTTATGCTCATAGTCTCTGGATATACCTGGACACATTTAGCAGCCTGTATACCTGAGCTTAAAGATACCCTAACTCGGTGGTGAGAATAAAGTTGTAAGCATGTTTCAAGGTAATTTTCAGTAGTTTATTGAGCATCCAAATGTAAAAAATTATTCTGCTGTGTTCAGTTTATTTTTGATTGTTGAAAGGTACCAGATCGGGGGTTAGTTTTCAAGCAACCGCTCTTTTTACCGCTCTAAAATCAAATTATCAGCAGTTAAAAAGGTGTCATTGTGTCTTTTAAAAGCAGTTGTAACTGAGTGACATAAGACAGTGGCTGACCTTCTGTGCCACAGGTATTTTGGTTGATTCCTCCGACACCACAGAACCTGGCGCTCTATGAGAACTGGGTGCTGTCTGGAAAGCAAGGCGACATCTTCCTTGGAGACAGGGCTACAGATTGTCAACGGATTGAGCTCAAGCAGGGCTATACGTTTATTATCCCATCAGGTGAGTGCATCATTTAAATTGTTTTTACAGAAAATGATTATTTTTACTGTTTTTTATTATTTAATATCAAGATATAACTGTTTCCTCTTTTATTAAGGTTTGTGTTTATGCGTGTATTTGCTCATGTCCACAGGTTGGATTCATGCAGTGTATACTCCTTTGGACACTCTTGTGTTTGGTGGAAATTTCCTACATAGTTTTAACATCCCCATGCAGCTTAATATCTGCAACATTGAAGACAGGACACGGGTGTGCAGATTACGTAATCCTAGTCAGAAATGTGTACAAATTTATTGGTCATTCTGAAGAAGATTTCAGTTCCAGCATTTAAATTTATTATTACTGCCTTTTTACCTTTCATACAACTTTAACATGTTTCTTATTTCTCTGTCCTAATCAGGTGGCTGCTAAATTTCGCTACCCTTTTTTTTATGAGATGTGTTGGTATGTGCTGGAACGGTATGTGTACAGTCTGACCAACACCTCCTACCTCATCCCTGATTTTCAGAAACTCTCTCTAGGCATCGGTTGGTATCTCTGCAAGAACACTTAATCTAAAATCGCTAAACTGGCTATTGGTGAATAAAAATTACTTTGAATCCATGGGCATATAGCAAACTATATACACTATTTACTCATGGTCACTGTTTTCCAAATTAAATTAGATGTTTTGTTAGATCTCTTTCCAAGGAATAGGAAATCACAGAATTTTTTTTTCTTTTTTTTCTTTTTTTCTTTCAGGCCTTAAGCGAGAATTTTCTAGTTCTGAAGCATTGAATGGTCATGTAAAGGATGAAGATGATCCTCCCTCTCCTCCAACTCGGCCAGGGATGAAAGTTCACATGACGCCTTTTGAGCTGGAGGGTTTAAGGAATTTGCTCGGAAAACTAGAATCTCTTCCCTCACACAAAAAATGTGTCCCTGCAGGAATACACAATGCACCTGCCTTGCTCCATGACATGCGGGTAAGCTTAAGGAAATAATGCCAAAGTATAATAAATGTAAGATTTATGACCTATAATTTTATTCGTCATGAATATCTGTGATATGATGATGAATGCATACGAGCAATGTTAAGTTCAGCATGATAAAATCAGCCTACATTAGCAGAAGAAGAATCCATAGCACTTACTTGATTTACACTTCTGCACACTGGGGGAAAAAAACCTAATAATCTTATTAACTAGTTTTTAGGAAATACTTTTTAGGTGCTGCACAAATGAAGTGTATTGGTGTCATTTTATAGGATCAAATTCAAATGAATTCTTATGTATTAAAATATGTGCATAAAAATGGCAGTTGTCTTGGTTGAAAATTATATGATCAGCTGTTTATCTTGGTTCTCTTTCCTCATGCTAATGGTACATGTTTTTTTCTCTCCCCACAGGCATTACTTAAAGAACACGCTAACGATAACCCTAAACTTTCATACACTGGAAGACCCATTGTTAAATGGCCAAAGAGGGTAAGATCATATTTAACTTGGCTTGTTAAATATACATTTACCGATTTGTAGTACTCGCAGATCTAAAGTTATTTTATTAATGATTTTACACTGGTTCTTTGTTTTATCATAAATATGTAGTATTGACCATTTTATCTTTTATATGTAACACACTTTGAAAGGCTGAAAATAACAAGTGCAAGAAAATGAATTTAAATTTTAAAGGTTTTTTTTTTCTTTTCACCTACTTTGGTCCAAACAGCCCTCCTGGTACCAGCCTCCCCCGCCACCTGCCCCAGTAGGTCGTCCCAAATTAGCCACCACCCCAATCCTCCCTCGTCCAACAAAGCCAGCCTCAGCAATGTCAGCACTGCGGCGGCGGCGTGTGCGCTGTAAGCGTTGTGAGGCATGTCGGAGGCCAGAATGTGGCGAGTGCAATTTCTGCAGAGATATGAAGAAATTTGGTGGCCCTGGCAAACTGAAACAAACATGTGTCCTTCGTCAGTGTCTTGCTGTGAGTTGCAGTCCCTTGCTTTTACATGTTGTGTTGAGTTTAATATTATATTCCCAATTCACTTTAATTGCAGAAGAGATTGGTTCTTCAGTTGTGTTCACTGTTTTTATTAAAACTTCTCATACACCCCACTGCCTATGTACATATAAATAGTAAAAATAGTAAAAACTCGATGACTTTTCCTTTTTTGACTTTTTTTTTTTATTTTGATTTTATCTTCTGATTTTTTTTTTTCTAGCAGTTTCTGTTTGTGCAAGGTGAATATTTCCACATACAAGCTATACATGTCACATAGTTAAAACAGGAGGAAAAAAGAAAGGCTAAGTGGTAACGCCCAACCAGTAAACTTAATGTAGACTGTCTTCTATACTTTTTTTTTTTTTTTTTCCCCCTCTCACATGTAGCCTGGCTTACCTCTCTCAGCGGTATGTGAAATTTGTGAAGAAGGGAACCAGGATACTGGAGAAGAACTCATGGAATGCTCCAACTGTGCACAAATTGCTCATCCTGGCTGCTTAAAGGCATGTTCACATGTTAAGCAGTAATAAATGTATATACTGTATTATATAGGATATGATGCTTGTGGAAGGCTAATAAATGAATCAGCTTTAAAACTGATATGATAGGTGGAAAGAAGCAGTTACAAGTAGGCTACATTTTATTTAGAAAAACTTAGCATGTGTTCCACAAAACTGATTTAAATACTGATGAAGTGGCTTCGCATTTCAGGACCAATTTCTCCTGACTTTTTTTGTTTTTCACTCAACTGCACTAACTATATTTAGTTTTAGTTTTACTAAACATGTGCTATCTATATTTAATTTTTTTTAGTTATTTTATTAGTTCTTGCTAACAGGACAGTATTCTGTATTGCAATGTTTTCCTTCATTGTGTTATTCATATTTTTTCCTAAAGGTGGCAGGTGATGGTTTAGTTAACAAAGATCTGCCCAGTTGCTGGGAATGTCCCAAATGTGTCCTGGGCAAAGACACGGACTCTGAGGTAAAGCATACATGCATAGTTTTTTTTACAAGCTTATTTTGAAACAGTGAGTTTTTCCTGTTCTGAATAGTGGGTTATATAAATGGTTATAAAAAAATGTTTTTCATATGTCTCAAGGCCATGTATACAAGTACACAGCTCTAAGTGTTTAACAGTGCTGCTTCTTCCCCTGTGTGTCAGTCATCGGGCAGCGGTGATGACCTCACGACTCAGGAGGGGTCGGGGGGGCTGAGGGGCGGGGTGTGGCACGGGGTCGGGCGGCCCCCTTCCTCTCTGTCACATGGGTCGCTACAGAAACAAGTGGCGGCCCCAGAGCAGCGGCTCAGGAAGAGGGTGAGAGGCTCCGCCTTCCTCACGCCACGGCTGCCGCACATGCATCCAATCTCCTACTATCCCTTTTTCTCTGTATCACTTTCTTTTTATTCCCTGCTACCATTTTCCTGTCTCTATTTGTCTGTTTCAATTTATCACGCCCTTCCTGCCCCTTTTCATTATCATCCCGTTGCCCCATCGCTGCTCGGACTGACTGGTGGGGGGAGAGGACCACAGAATCAGCTCTGTCTGCTGCCTGTTTGATTTTTCATTGTTTGTTCATGTCATGAATTCTGTGTTTTCATTTGTAAGGACCTGCATTAAACATTTTTTTCTTTCTTTTTTCTTTTTTAACAGAGCAAATTGGAAGGAAACAAATTGCTTGTGAGTATTAAAATGATATTGTGTTTTTAAGTACCAGAATTAGTGCCACCAAAAAAAATAGCTTGTGGCTCTAGGACCAAAGTTTACAGATATACAGGTTATGGTAGCTAATATAGCAGTTTATGTCAACCTTTGCAAAATGTCAAACATAACATGATTAGTTAACGAAACACGCGATTTTTGGTGCATCATCAACATGCCTGCTACTTTTCAAAATAAAATAAAAAATGTTAAATCTCAGATTTGACCCTCATATTAGCTGCTTTCTTAATGTACAAGTCATCTGAATTCAATCTTTAGAAACGCAAGTCATCCTCACTGGATCCTCGTGTGGCTAAGATCTATCGCAGACATGGAATGGATTCAGGCAGTGATGATGAGGATGGAGAAGGAAGAAGGCGGCTCTCTATCCACTCAAGGGGTGCAATATCTGCTCGCCGTGGATTTGGGTCAAGTAGGCGGGGTCTGTTAAGAGGTTCATCACATCGAGGGGGCAGAGGGATGACCACAAATTCCTCCTCCCTGAAAATGAGGCGTGGACTTGGTGCAAGGGGTGAGCGGGGAGGTCGTGTTCGTTTACGAGGGGGGTCTAAAATGCAGCGGAGGCGTTATGAAACAGATGACGATGATGACGACGACGATGACGACGACGACGATGAGGAGGAGGAGGAGGAGGATGAAAGTGAAGAAGAAAGACACATGGGCAGGCATGAAAGGGAGCACCGTTCACGGCGACGGCGCCGCAGAGGTGAAGATGACGACGATGATGATGAAGAGGATGATGAAAGTGAAGAACAAGATTTTGATGGAGAGGATGAAGAGATGGAGGACCTGGATGATGGAGCGGAGGAAGATGAGGATGATGAGGGTGAAAACCATTCAGACTCAGAACCTGACCCTCCCGTTCTGGTTGTCTCAGACTTAAATGATGAACTGTTACATGATTCTTATCTGACTGTCACATTGCAGCGGCCATCAAAGGCCAAACGGGATCCTGGGTCTATTGTACCCAAACTGGAGGCAGCCATGTCTCCTTGCACTCCTGGTAATGCTGATTTACTCCAGCGCAAATCGCTTAACAAATTTCGCCAAAAAAATGGCAGCACTGTAAATGGTCTATCACAACCCAAAGCCAGTCTAGCATTAGTCCGACATACACGCCTCAGAAGTTTGAACCTTGATGGTAGAGCATCACCTTCATCCACCTCCTCTCGCTCTTCCGTTTCTCCTCCTCCTCCTCCTCCCCTGATATCCGCTACTGGCTTCTCCCCTCCTTCCCTCCTCAATCATCCCTCATTCCGGGATGTAGGGAACGAGCCAGGGTGTGAGAAGGAGGTGTGGGTGTCAGTGTTTCGGTACCTGAGCCGAACAGAACTGGCTGTGTGCATGCGGGTTTGCAAGGCCTGGTATAAATGGTGAGTAAAGGCGGTAATTGTTCTATTATTCTCCATACTCAAAACGTAAACGTTTTTTTCTGGACTTTATCTGAT
This sequence comes from Tachysurus vachellii, assembly GCF_030014155.1. NCBI lineage: Eukaryota > Metazoa > Chordata > Actinopteri > Siluriformes > Bagridae > Tachysurus > Tachysurus vachellii. The sequence goes on from NC_083465.1 coordinate 22,452,480, forward strand.
TAGTCTACTCATTGGTCTTGTTTGTTTTCAGAATCAGACTTGAACATTTTGTTTCTTGAGCTATGCAAATGTCAAAAACTGTCTCAACACAATGATTTATGAAACACATGCAGCGCTTTTTTCATAAATCAAGATTTTGGTGTCAGTAACATGTCTACAGTGCTGTTTTTCAAAGAACTCTCAGCTTTAAAGAGACACATTACAGTTAAAAGAAACATTTAAACGCCAACACGCAAAGGCATTCAAGACAATTGTGTGCATCCAACTTTGTGGCAACAGTCCGGAGAAGGCCCACATATGGGTGTGATGGTTAGGTGTCAACAGGCTTATCTAGGAGGCGGGAACCTTCAATGGCCAAATTCAATGGACAGTTTCTTTTCCAGTTAATGAAAGAAGCTAGCTGGAATTTCTTCTTTTGTAACCCTTTTTCTCTCTCTTTCATTTTTTAGGTGTTACGATAAGCGTTTGTGGACTCGAATAGATTTCAGTAGATGTCGCTCCCTCAGTGCTCAGGCTCTGTCAGCTATTATTAAACGCCAGCCTATCACACTTGACTTGTCCTGGACACCTGTTTCTAAGAAACAAATCACCTGGCTTATCCACCATCTCCCAGGTATTAACACCAGGCTGGTGCTGCACACATGCTTAGAATGCTACAGCATCGCAATAAACAACAATATTAGAATAAAACATTTTTCAAAAAGGATTTGTCAGATTATAACATTTAAACATGTTTGTATGTTTTTATTTTGCATGAATATAAGTTGCAGACTGCCAAGAATATGCATGGGTAATAACTTTTTCTCTTTGTCTTTGTTTACCAGGACTGAAGGATCTGATCATGTCAGGCTGTTCTTCATCAACACTTTTGGGCTTAAGTTCTCAGAGCCTCCCATGTCTCCGCACGCTGGACCTGTCCTGGGCTGAAAGCATCAAAGACGCTCAGCTCAGAGACCTCCTCGCGCCATCAGGTCAACTGCGTTAGTAGCCCTGCCCACATTATAACTGAAATCTTGAAGCAAATAGGCCGAAAGAAAGATTGTTTCTTGCTAACCTTTACCTTTAACTAACTACTGTCTTAATCTTTCTCCAAACCAATTTAGGTAGTGAAAATCGCAGCAGGCTGAAAGGTGTGTTAACGTTGCGGCTATCTGGTCTGGATTTGAGTGATTCTACACTGAAGCTGATAACTAAACACATGCCGTTGCTGAGGAGGTTAGACCTGTCGCATTGCCCCGTCCTTACAGACCAGTCCATCAGCCTGCTTACAGCTATTGGCTCTAATACACGCAGCACTCTGAGAGAGATCACCCTTGCAGGTATACATATTTCTTACATGTAACCCCAGCAACATTGTGGTAAAGTGGGCTTGGCCTTATTGTCCTGAGTTTTGAGGGTCAGTATTGATGATTGCCCAGAAAGAAGAGTTTAAATAAATAATGTTTGCAAGTGAATCTTTAACTGTAGAACTGTGGATCTGTTTATAATTAAGAAGTATTTCTGCATTTGAGTTTTGACTGAAGTGGTGTTTTTTTATCCCTAGGTTGTAATAAGCTAACAGATGCGTGCCTAAATTATATGAAGCGCCTCTCGGCTCTCACTCTCCTGGACCTGCGGGGCTGTAAGGGTATCACGCGACATGGCTGTGAAAACTTCATTTCTGACCTTTCCTACTGCACCTTCTTTTGTCTGACTGAGGATAAACTCATCCAGAGGATATCTTAACACAGACACACACACATACAGCACACATGCTCTTACACTGGTGTGCTCAACAGGCTCCATCATTAATGCTCCGACACGATTCTGAGCTTCCTCACTGAGTCTGGTTGAGCTGGTGGATGGCGGGAAGAGGCTGCGCCCCTGGGGAGAGGATGGACGCACAGAATCTGAGGAGAATTATGTTCTTTCGTGCCAGGCATTCGGGCTCATTCAAAGTGACTTGTAAAGAAGATACCAACACTCATGTGGTCGAATTGGAAATCAAAATGTATTGATCCAAACTACCTGGGTGACTGAGAGGAGTCCAGTCTTAGGAGTATTGTGAGGAGATGTTAAAAAGAATGTTGGCTACATATAGCAGTTTCAGGTATGGCTCATGTTAGGATACAGTAAACCAGCATTACCATGAGTGGGGGGGAAAGGAACCAACCATGGTGAGAAATGTTGCCAAAAAACCAAGAGGCAATGACATGCACTTAAATTTGAGTGCCACGAAATGTAACTCTGACTTTGACCCAACATCCCTCATAGTCACAGTTATGCACACATCTATCTTTGACATCTTGGCTAACCTTTTGTTGTCTGTAAGGCTTTACCAACATATTCTACTACAGTAAACTGTATCAACTTCTATTAAAGCCTCTTTCCATTCTGGTTTTTCATCTCAAGTTTTCGTTGCTTTTACTGTGATCTTTATCCTCATGTATCTCTCCCACTTTACCTGTATTTTTCAGTTTTCTTCCATATTACCATATTCCTCTGTACATTTGCTGAGTTGTTTATAGTGTACATGCATTTTTTTCTTCTTCTGAAGCAATGTCTTAAGTGCATCCTGTAGCAACACAACCGTTTTTCATATTTTCTTTTTTTTTTTTTCAAGAAAAGGGAAAAAAATAAAGTCACATGTTCTGTGAGATTTGTGGCTAAATGGTAACTCTTTCTTCTTATGGTTATTGGATAATTGTCATTAATTTTTCTAACCCCTAGTGTCACTCCCCATCAATATGAGAACACTGTCATTTAGAAATGGATCTCATATCCCATATTGCCTCATAACATAAAAATGAAAACATGTAAACTTAAATGTGTTCCTAAAAAAAAAAAAAAAAAAAAAGTAAAATAAGCTTCAACATCTCAGGTTTGTTTGTGACTAAGGCTAAAAATTGTCTGATTAATTTTGATGCAAAGAAAAGCATTCCTGTTGTATTCTGCTCTGCTGTTGAACCTAGATGTAGAAATTCAACCCTGGACACAGAAGAAATGCATTATTTTATGCACGGTGTTTAGCTAGGCATGTGTATGCAACCCAGAGGTAAAAAGCAGTGTTGAATTGTACTCTATAGTGTAAATTCATGTGATGTACAGATTTTAGTGCTCATACACCAACAGTGTGGAAAAAGAAAAAGTACTTGGTTATCAAACAGCACTCTTCTAATTAATCAGTCCCACAATTAACTTTTTTTTAAATTTAATTTACTTTTTTTTTTTTTTTTTTTACCCTTAATTTCTACAGATTTCAGCTATAACCTGAGGCACTAGAGGGCGCAACTCTTCCAGTTTTAAAAAAGTCATGCTGTGCTGAGAGAAATGCAGCCATGTTCAAATGCCTAGAGCCACAAAGGGATTTACATACTGAACAAATGCATATTTGTACATCCTTGCTGTTGCTTTCCTTTGTTTGTCATGTAGGTGACGTGGATCTGAGTACACACACAAACTCTATTAGAGGTTAGGCTGCTCACACGATATTCCTTAAATATACATATATTAGTAGAATCCATTCATTTCATTCAGTGCTCTTGAATTGTGTTCAATATATCAACAAAGTCGTAGTGAAAGTTTTTCAGCAGGATCTTATGCCATGTGTCACCATCTTCATTCATATTCTCACAGGAAGAGTGAGTCATCATTTGTGTTGTATTGTAGTTGTATGCCTACATAATATCCTTTCACTGTAATTTACTATTCAGAATTTTTAACACCGTTGGGACTTGCCTCAACATGTTGCTTTAGTTCCTGATTCCGTCAGCGCACGTAATTTTGTATAATTATTGCTCTAGGTCAATAAAGAGGGAGCTAAGAAATAGAGAGGCTAAGATGTGAACCCTCTGTGTTGAGAGTAAAGATATTTAAGGGGAAAAAAATATGTGAATGTAAAATATCTCTTTTATAAAATATCTAATGGCACATTATCATAAACTGCTCTCAAGGTGACTGACACACCCAACTTTCATATGTGGTTCTGTGTTGCTGGGTAAAATTACAAGCTACAGATTTGTATGCTTTACAAAAATAGAATTCATTTATCACATTGTTTGGTTACTGAAAGGAAACAAACCTATGATTTAGTGATTATTTCCCAAATGGAGCATTAAAGAATATTTCCCATATATGGATGTTTTACAACTAGTCTGACAGCACTGCCATTTGAAATGCCTGTCTCAACAAGTGATAATTCTGAGAAACTCTGTGTGTGTGCGCACAAGTTTCTTCTCAAATCTATGTATTCACAATGTGTTAGTGTATATGGAAACATATCCTTCCACATATACATCTATGTCTGAATAGGAAAGAATACAGATTATAAAATCATTTTACACTGATTTGTTGTTCTGCATACGACCAGCTGGACAGCAAACACACCCTGGTACAAAAGAGAGATGTAGCAAGCAACAGAGAAAGTGAGGTTTTTACTCTAGTCCCTAACAAATATGTAACGTGTGAATACTATGGTCCTTACAGAGAGAGGTTTTGTGGCTATGCATTACAACTTAGATTAAGTGTTTTGGTTTCTGCCTGTTTGCCAAATTAGGGAATGTTTTAAGTAAACAGTTTTTTTTATTGTAGTACTCCAATGTTTGAAAGTTGGACAAAACCTGACAACAGCTTCAGCAGGGCATTTTCTCATGTGTTTTATCTTAACATTATTGTGTTGCTAGTTTTGTTTTGGAGTGGACTTTCTGTTCTTATAGCAACATAGTTGTTTTATGATGTTTATAATAGTAAAATGCTGGCATTTTGTTTTAACTCACACTCTCTCTCTCTCTCACCTTTGAGTGTGAGCAGTTATCTTCTCATGGTTGAGAATCAACCATGCATTCAGAGGGCTTAGAAATGGTGCGATTAATCTTCTGTTGAAAGAATGCAGCCAAGAAAATAAAAGGAAAACGCAATACAAAAGAAAAAAAAAAACCATTGAGTTCTAATGTATTCATGGAAGTACCATAAACGGAACGAATACTTCTACACTGTCAAAGGAAAAAAAACTTCACATCTGAGAAACTGAAGAACACAGGAAACAATTGAATAGGGAGAAAGTGTAAAAGGTGAATGGTGAGTAACTGGCAAATGTAGAGTACACTGACAACTGTGGGCAACTACTGACTAAAGGAAGAGCTGGAGCAGACATACTTCCTTCAATATTTAGCCCATGGCATGGACTTGGATTTAGTCCAAAAGAAAAGTCAGCAAAACATGTTTACTAACATAGAAAAATTCAATATATTCCCCCAAACACATCCCCTATTTTCCTAATATTGTCTCATGTTGTATATTTCTTTCCACTGTTGCCCCTGGCTTGCTACTTAGGGCTAAATTTATCATATATATCCGAAACCTTAATTTGTAAAGCTACTTTATGACAATGTCCGTTATTATAGGTGCCATACAAGTACAATTGTATAGAATTGAACCATCACCATTGAATCATCATTTAATTCTTTTTATATCACACTATATAAAGAAATCTACACCCTTACACACATAGACCTCTCAAAAACGACTTTACTATTCATTTTTAACCGAATAGAATGCTATAACACGTCTTTTTTAATGTTCCTTTATGTAAATTCTATCAATAACAACAAACAGGGTGAAAGCACACACGTATATATATATATATATATATATATATATATATATATATATATATATATATATATATATATATACGTATATAGCTTTAAGTTAGTATATATAACATTTTTGCAGACTTTTAGCCTTGACGAATCAATTTAGTTATTTTTTTTTTTAATGCATAACAAGAACAATAACAATATACATACAGAGGATCACAGTGTGTTCAACTATTATGTATTACATTCATAATAGCATCAAAGGAAATAACAGAAAGAAAAAAACAACTTAGTGTTCCAAAAAGAAAAGGATTCAAAAATTCTATATATCCGTTTTGCTTTTTTATTTCTTGCATCTTTTACGGCCTCAATATAATGCTTAAGTTCAATTTTAAATAATATAATGTCGGGTTTGTTATTATTCCATTTCTGTTTGTGTGTGTAATATTTTCCATACATAATTATTAAGTTAATCACCAAATTTTGCTCCAAAATCTTATTTTTATATAACAAAAATAGATCAGTCCAGATAGTCCAATCTTTAATTTTGTGAATTTGAATATTAGATATTTAATATCAATCCAAAATGATTGGGTAAATATACATTCAAAAAATAAGTGTTTTATGGATTCTTCTAATGAATGACAAAAGACGCATGTAGTCTCCATGTCTCTGAAAAATCTCAAATGAATAACCTTACTGGTGAGGCAGTATTTACTAGGTAAACTCCAGACCTCTTTCCATTCAATCTGATTATACATCGGGTTCCAAAAAGGTTTGCATTTAGGCAATGTATTTCAAACTGTTTAGTTAAACTAAATTCAGAAAAAATATATTGATGTCATTTCCTAGACTGGGCGTGGACAGGAATGTGAGGGTGTGTGTGTGTGGAGTGTCTGCTGAAGATAGAAGGGTATTATATAATGTCATCATCAAATGCAATCACTGACATCTATTTAATATTCTTAAAAAATTTAATTAAACAAACTTAAATTCGGACATGAATGACTCCAAAACAAGCACTTTTGGAGTAGGAGGTCCCCCAAACCACACCTATTTCCTTTAGCCAACCCCTATGTTCTTGCTGTCAGTGTTGGCATTTCATGCAGTTATCCAGTCTGACTGGATTGTTTTAAGTGACACGAGGTATATTTCTGGCGACAGGGTCCATTTGTTTGTTTGTTTGATTAACAATTTCGCATTGAATTCTTTGGTGAGTATAATCTTAAATAATTAATAGTACGTTATAATCTGTGTCATAAGAGCGCCAGTGGTATAAAAAGGCTGTCAATACAGAAGTGAGCTCTATGAAGCGCTTCCTATGTTGTGGGTTTAAAAAACACACAACAAACGTGATTTGCGTGCTGTAGAAAACGGGTGATACCTTGCTACACTGTATATTGTGTTTTATAAGGTCGGGATGAGTTGGGAGTTGTGCAAAAACCTTGATACTTTGCTCTAGATACAACAAAGTTAAACTAACATTCAGAAAGAGTGTAGAACAAAAACATCTTGCTGCCTCATGTTGGAAATACTGTCTTTAATGCACAGATCAAATAATATACAGACCATGATTTCAATTGTAGTTCAAAATAATGAAACCATTATGTTTAAATGTTTATGTTCTACCAAATGTTTAAACCAGAGGTTTCACAGATGTTCCTTCATTATTATAGACAAGTCAGTGGTTGCTTCCTGGGTAAAGAATCTGGCTTTTGGTTAGAAGGTTGTGAGTTAAAATGAAATCACTTGCAAACTTCTCCATGGGGTTATAATTCAGTTTTGTGCTTTTGGTCAGATATTAAGAATGATACGCTCAGAATTCTAATGTTTTTAACGTATATAATGTTTTAAAGGTCTTCTTTAGGTCCCTTAAAATCCTTGAATTCTTATTATACTCTTCTCAACAGTGTGAATTTTCAATATTTAGCTTTTTCTTTTTTATTTTTCTTTTTTTTTTTGAAGCCATTAAATCTTGATTGCTCACATCACCTCTCCTGATCTCCCAGTCTGTGCTTGTTTCCTGTGCCTAATGGGTTACTTGCACTCCAGTCTATGACGCCTTTCCGACATGCCCATTTTCTTTAAATCTATGGGGTATTTTTTTGTCCATCAGCCTGTCTGGTCCATCTGTGCTTCTAGGATTCTTCAAGAACAATTGATTGTATGTTTGAAGGTTTTGTAAAAATAACTTATGCAGCATTAAGCTTACAAGCTTGAAGTGCTCTCAGGAGGTTATGATAAGAAAATCTGTCATGAACATTTCCACAAATACAGCTTTAGCAGACATTTCACACCAGATCAATCACTAGTTGAACTGAAACCACTAAGATTTAAAGACTAGCAAAAACAACAACAACAAAAAAGTGCTATTTTACTGATCCTGCATTGTTCCTGTTAGTATTAATTTAAGCATCTAATTATTTTATCCACAGAAAAATGCAAACCTTCTGGATTCTGCTCTTGGCTGTTCAAATTATGTGTAAGATTTTTTTTCTTTCCTTTATCTTCATCTCACCCTCATGCATTCTCAAGCTTAAGCCAGAGCATGCCTTTTTCACTTCTTTTTTAAACAGAAGCTAATCATTAGATCACAGATTTAATCCTTCGTGTATTAGAAATAAATTATGTTAACAAATTACCAAAGTCTGCAAAGAAAGCTATATCATAATGTTATTTTAATCGTATTAGTATATGGTGTAGCATATGGTTTTCTCTGTGTCTGTCCTTAGACGCCTGTGCTGATTTTATGTCTAAGACATATTATGAACAACGGATGTATGGTGAACAGCTGATTATCAGACTGTCGTCTGGGGCTGAGAAGTTGCAATTTACCTATATGGATGAAATCGAGCAGGAGATCCTTTGGTCCAGATCTACCAAAGCTAAAAGGGGAGTAGTAACAGGAAGAAATGATGACAGGAAATTTGTAATTGCATCGGTCACATTCAATGATGAAGGAACCTACACTGTGCTGAACTACTGGAACAAAAAGTCATCCATCTATTTCTTGAAGGTTATCAGTAAGTGATATTAGGCTTCAATGATATTATCTTCAATGTATACTTCTCATGCAAGTTTTTTTTTTTTAAAACTTTATTAACTTTGTTATATCAATATCAATGCTTCTTGTGCACACTTCCTGTTTAAATGAGAATTTAATATTACCTCTGTTATTGCTTTTAAAGCTAAAACAAGTTCACAGGATTGTGTGGCTGGAGAGTCCTTAAGCATTTATCTTCTTGGTCTTCCGAAGATTGATGCCACGCTACATTTTTCAAACCAAGATGTAAACCTTACTCTGGTGGAGAGTGGCTCACCTGTGGGCAACTTGCATCCTGACTACATGGGACGTGTCAAGGTGACTAGCAGCAGCATTGAGTTGCTCACTGTCAATGTGTCAGATGTGGGCAACTACACACTCCGTGATCGTCTAAATCGCAAAGTCAGGATTGTATCTATGAACTTGGTTGGTGAGTTTCCACCTGAGGTTTTTGAGCATTCCCAAAAGTTGTCCTTTGAACTATTTTTTTCTGACTAGAGGTTCTGTAGATTGTTACTAAAAACAAATTAATTAAATTACCAATAGTCACAGTGAAAAGTGAATTTAATTTTTTTTTTAAATCCTTATGTTACGAACCATTTCTCTGCTTTTGAATCTGTTTCCTCTATCATCCCATAGCATCACGTGATCCAAAAAAACTTTCAGAGAGTATCCCATGACAGTAGCCCTTTAGCCTCAATTGAGTACTTTATACAAATATAATTTTCAGTCGTTCATTTGTCTTCAGTAATTACTTACCAGTAAACATGCATATATATATATATATATGTGTGTGTGTGTGTGTGTGTGTATAGTGTGTATATGTATGTGTGTGTGTATATATATATATATATATATATATATGTGTATATATATATATATATTTTATATATATATATATATATATAATTTCTTTTATAGGGAAACAAAAACTCAAACAGTATACTTCTTCAGTATATAAAATAACATAGATCTCACTAATAATTTTTTTTAGACAAGCAAATTTAATGATCCATATCGCATTCCAATCTTTAATCATCTTATTCTTATTCTAGATTCTCATCCAGGGTCAAATGCAGGTCCTCTAGCTGCTCTGCTGCTGTTACTCGGTATTCCACCCTGTATTTGCTGCTGCTGTAGAAAGAGGATTTGTAAAAAGACCAGCCAACACACCACCAACACCAACACAACCACCACTGTGAAGTACGACAACCAAATTAATCCACCAGGACCTCCACCAGCCTACGATAGTCCTGCAGTTTCTGCTGGATCAACACCGGTAACACACAATACAGCACAGGATTGTGCAGAAATCAAGATTATGAGTTCTCAAATCTTAATTGTTACCCCTACATTGGATCCACATTCTTTATAATAGTGGAGGGATGAGAGAGAGGGTGAGAATATTTGAGGAAATCCCTGCATACTAATCTCAGCCAGAGTGATGCCAATCTCAGCCAGAGATAACTGTCCCATTGTTTGGAAAGTTTTTTTAATTTTCATTTTGCAGTCATGTGTGTTTAAGGGTTAAATATATTATAAAGTTTAAATGTTGTACATATAAGTAAAACAAAAACTATTAAAACTTTCATTAAGTGTATATTAAACCCCTTCTAGCAAATGACAATGAATAAACTACATCTGAAGAAACAACTTTCTAAAGAAACAACAACATCCATTAATGAATTGTTGAAGCTTGTATTTTTACACTCTATACATCTGAGCTACTGATTTTCAGGCCTATCCTCCTGGTTACCCTGCTGTTGGTGAGAGTACTGTTCATCCTCCTCCCAATCCCGCATTTCCTCCTCAACCACCCTACAGTGGATCACCTGCTATGCCCCCTAACCCTGTAAGACACACACACACACACACACACACACACACACACACACACACACACAGTCCTTACATGACAAGTAACGAATTTGATAGCACATTTTAATTAGAATATAATAGATCACTACTTCCAAGTGAATATCCTATGCATGCAGCCCATCTCTTGATTTTAGAGATCCATGTCTTCCTTAAATTGAACAACTGGCAATATAAATATCTCTGTTGCTACAAGTATAATTCTCTGTCATATTGTAAAGCTATTATAAAACTTCATTTTCAGGGCCATGCTCCTGGTTACCCTCCTGTAGGTGAGGGTACTGTTTATCCTCCTCCCAATCCCGCATTTCCTCCTCAACCACCCCACAGTGGATATCCTGCCACATCACCTGCTATGCCCCCTAACCCTGTAAGACACCCACACACACGCACACAAACACAGTAATACTTGTTTTGACAGTCTTGATTTTTAATTAAGATATTCTATATACAAGTGATCTTTATTTCATTGCTCAAATTTATTTAAATGATGTAAAGAAATTAATTAGTAATGGATTTACATATTATTTCCAGAATCCCCTTTACCCTCCTGGATCTGGCTTTCCACCAGCTCAGCCTCCTCAGTGGAGTGATGCTCCCAGTAACCAACCTCCTCCGGCTGTACGATTCTGCTTCATCCATTGAACCTCTACAGCATTCTGTCCTGTCATTCTGCAGTTCTCACTGGTCACATTAAACAATCTACATGAATTGTTGCTCTTGTGTGTCTTTGTCTGTGTTTGCAGGGTTTTGCTCCAGTGATGTATAACGCTCCTTCCGTCAATGAGCCAGTCAAAGGAGAAATACTGCCTACAACACCACTACTTACACCTCCACAGCCCGAGGTACCTCCTATTAATTCATTTACATTTATTTGTGTTTGACTGATCGATTGTAAGGTTAAAACATGATATTTATGCCATAAACATGGTATTTAAATGGTGAAAACTGATTTACTATGAAGTGAAATTGAAATGCTGCTTAAGCAGTCTTATTCCTTAGATTCAATCTCTTGTTATATGTTATTTACTGTTAATACTTTGTGATTCAGAAAACTCTAATTAACCCATTTAACCCATGTGTTCCTTTTGTGGCATTTTGTAACGTGAACATTTATGGATAAGTGATGGTTAATAAACCACAAACAGTTATGTAGTCTACCAAATTATGATGATTTATATTTAATTATATAGTTCTGTATATCTAAGACAGTGCTGTATTACTGACATGGAGTGGTGTGTTTAGAAGTAATATAAATATCATGTTTTAAATTATCCATTCTGTCTCTGTCTATTCTCACCCTGCAAATCATTCATTTGTCTAGTCATGTATCCAATTTTCATTCTGTTTAAGCAGTACAGAAAATGGATGGATGGATAAATATTGTTAATTTCCTCTACTAGGTGGCACAGCATCCAGCCCCAGACTCTGCCATTCAATTTAGCATCAACCAGGGAAATAACTCAAGCTCCAACTTCCTGTAGGTTCTCCTCCCTCTTGGCTATTTTATAAACAATTAAAAGATGCAGTAGTTTTCAAAAATGTGAATGGCACTGACACATATGTTCATAACTTGAAAGACAGCAATTTGATTTTTAATGGATGTGTTCATGGTGTAATGAACTGGTTTTAACTATAGAAAAATTAAGGGCTATTGTAGATTAATGAAATACAAAACTTTATTTTTAATTGCCTAATACTATGTTTTGTACTTGGTGTACTGTGTTCATATCATTTTAGAGAAATAAATAATAAAATGTTACAATTTTACCTTATTTTTTAAAGAATCTGTAAAGAATGAATTATACTATTGAATTTCAGTGTCTGTACATACTGGTTTCTCTCTTGTTTTTTAATCTCTAATGTGTAGATAAAGAATGTACTATACAATAGGTTGCACTAATGAAAAATATTGAGTTTGAGGGTGAAGGGAGGAAATGCATGTATGGAGTTTGTGCAAGATGGAATCAGATTGAGGTTAGGTATAAATGTTTTATATTATCAAATAAAGACTTAAATGCATTTAGAAATAAGATTTTCTTATCCTTTAGAATAGAAGTGTGTGAATTACCCAACAAAACCATATTCAATTAGCCTGTATGGCGTTTCATACCTACTAAATATTACACAGCCCTGATATCCATGCTCAATAATACACTTTATATTAATTAACTACATTTAAGTGTCAAATCTAAGGCTTGACAAAAAATGTTAATGGTGATGATAGATTATTAAATATGCTGACATTAGAAAACCAATCTGCCAAAGGATTTTATCCATGTACTATTCTTTTTTTAACCTTATCATCTCCTTTAGTTTTTTGCCTTTGTTGCACATGCACAGCTGATAATATTATGATGATCCCCTACAAGTCCAATGCTTACCATCTGTTCAACTGCTCAAGTAGCTTCCATAGTTCTACCAGCCCTTGCATATATGGACAGAGACTTCATATTTAGCTGTCTGTCTCTTGGGGGGGTCTTGGTAACAGATCCAAAATAGACTAGCCACATGACCACTAAAGACTCACTTAAAATTTGTAGAACTATCTGTCAGACACAGCAGGATAAATGATTGAATTAAATTCAAATAGTAAAATAATTATTGTAAAACAATATCTTAAATCTACCTTTCAGCTATGTTCATATGGTATTTTTTTCAAACAAGTTAATTTAATGTTTTGAACTGATATTTTTAATCATTTTCACTTCACATTTTCCTGTTTAAGGGATATACTTGCCACATATAGTTTGTGCAATAACTATGCCCATACTTCTCCAGCTATATCTCTATGCCCTGGCACTGAAGGGCACCTTGGATTTTGACAAGAAATTCCTCCATGTGGACCCACAATAGCCTACATCCCCCCACAGCTCATGTGACATTAGTGCACTCTCATGCTCACAGAGACTCCAAAGTCCCATGCCCTGCTTCTCTTTGAATCTCAGTTTACCAAAGCATTTTATTGCATTTCGATGTTTTGGTGCACAAGTAAATCTGAAATGGGGCTTATCTTCTATTTTTGTGTCAGTGAAAGGAATGAAGCAGATCAGCAGTAAAAATTGACACTGTCTGGAACTCGTGCCCCTTTCTATCTATTTGCATGCTGTACACTTTAAGGGCACTGCACCCTTCTGTCAAGGAGAAGGGACCATAAGGTTTGATGATCTGATACCTGAATAGAAATAAGGTTTCTCTAAGAGAAACCTTATCATCACATTCAGTTCATTTCAATTTATTTGTATAGCACTATTAACAATAGACATTGTCTCAAGGTAGCTTTACAGAAATATGGAAACATGGAATAAAAAATATAAAGTGTAAAATGTATTTATATTCATCACTAACATTTATCCCTAATGAGCAAGCCTGAGGAAACAGTGGCAAGGAAAATCTCCCTGAGATGATATGAGGAAGAAACTCTCAGAAGAACCAGGTTAAGAAGGCAATCCATTCTCATTTGGGTGACACTGGACAATAAATCATGTAAATGTAAATAATGTCTTTTATACAACAGTTTTATAGTAAACTGGAACTGAGCAAACAAGAGCTCCTGAGCAACTAATAGGTCAGCATAATTTCTGAATTCATTATAAACTTAACACTGATTCCTTCTTGCTGAAGTCTTTAAATGTTCACTGAAAAAGACCCAAACAGAAAGCTGACTGCCACAATAGCAGTTCAAAGACAGCACAATAGTCTACAAATGGTTCTATTCACAGCAGTCCCATGGGTCAGGGGTTGTGTATGCAGATCAGAACCAGGAGCACCACCAAATGATGAGACTCCAATTAGAGGTAGGGCATCAGGATGGATCAGGCAGGTCTGGAAAGATGAAGCGGTCACACTGGGAACTCAGGTCTATTAATTATTAATCTTCACAGTAGGGAAAGATATCCTCCAGCCATATACACTGATACTAATATCCTTAACTCCTCTGACTCCACTCTCTAATTCAACATGAACAACAACCGAAATAACTCAAGCTTGGAATTCCTGTGTTTCTCCTGCCTGCGCAGTAGTATAAGCGGAATAACACACTCCAGCTGGAGGAGATAAGTTGTAGACGTGCATTATTTTCGTATAACAGCATTGTGGTCAGTGTCTTATTACTACTTTACATTTACCTCCTTTTATCCAGGGAAACTTACATTTTTATCTCATTGTATACAACTGAGCAATTGAGGGTCAAGGGCCTTTCTCAGTGGCCCAGCAGTAGCAGCTAGGTGGACCTGGGATTCAAACTCACAACCCTCTGATTTATAGTCCAACACCTTAACCATCAGGCTGCCACATCCCCTCTTAAATAAAGTGCATTCCTAATGTATACTGGTGTACTACTTAGACGCTATGTAATGACTGTGGTGCGGGAAAATCATCAAGCCTATCACCGGCTGAGCTGCAATTGATTCTGTAGTCTAAATATTATGTGCTTAAATAACCGAAAAATGTATTGTTTGTAAGATTTAATGTTGTAAGATTTATTTGCAAACATTATCGCTAAGTAAGCTATTATCCACTGAGATGTAGTTACAGAGTAAATATGAACATACAGTAGAGGCCAGAAGTGATGTCTGAGCTAAGAAAAAAAAAAATCTCTTCTCCTTTATTCAAGCATATTTTGTATGCATGTTGCATGGTTGTGCTTGGAGTGTAAACACAATTTACACGCTCTGCATTTCAGCAATTTCACTTGTCGTGATGCAATTAAACATGCCAAATCGCAGGTCATCCAATGAAGTTTTTGGAAGAATTTAGGGAAGTTTGGCAAGAAATTACACACAAAGTTCATCGAGTCAGTGCCAAGGAAAATGTCTGCTGTAATCAAAAACAAGGATAGACTAACAAAATATTAATAACTGATTACAATGTATTTAATTTTTGTTTTATTTATTTGTCAGCTTTTTGTTTTTCTATGCATTTTTTTGCATATTAGAATAAAACTCATCTTCCATGATATCCAGTAGTTTGCCATTTTTGCAAAATTAATTTGTAACTAAAAAAAAACCTTAACTAAGTTTAGTGTTTTCTCCTTCTGAATATAACATACTCTTCATATTTTGATGGTTTAAAAGATACCTCCAGGGTCATTAAAAGCGATTATTGTAGAAATATCTCCTCACTTATATCCAGTACTGTATATATTGTGCTGTATGTGTGTTGCCTGCCAGCAGCCTGCTCTATACCAGTGTGGTTAGTGTGTATGGAGACTGGGTGGAAAAGCTTGTGGTATTTTACTGAACAAAAAGCTTTTCTTTCAACAAATACCTCGTTAAACATATACAGTAAACCTGTATCGATCTTTACCTTAAAAAACTCGCATCTCACTACATCCGTTTATCCTCCTTCCCGAATTAGACCAATGGATGTAGTGAATTGCAAACGCATTTAATTTGTAGACTCACGTCACTGCTGGAAACAATATGACGCCATTTTCTGGATTGGGCGTGAGTAGAGGTGTTTTTCTATAGGGTCTGTGCAAGAGATTGTTGTAACAAACAGACGCTGAAGCAGTCTGAAGGTTCAAGGTTTTATATATAAAGGTTATACCGCTCATCAAATACACACTGCATGCAAGTAGTAGCATGGTTTAATACTTAAAAAGAAAAGAAGCCTGAATGAAGACATCAACGTTACTGAAAAGCAAGTATCCATAGAGTATGAGGATCTATTTACTTTGGCCAAGCGCCATGTTGTTGACTTTCTGCTGTAAATGTTACCATGTTGTTTCAGTGTATTTGCAGTTTATACACCAGACTGTATTTCTGATTCTTTATTATTTTTATACTTTTAGTTAATTGCTTTTAGTGTTGCTGAATTTAACCCTTTTCCCGAATCTCAGGTGAGTTATAAGCTCTAATAATTAACACTGCTGTACAGTTTCTGTGTTACTATGGTGTAAATGCTGATTTGTCTAGTTATCTCTCTGTACCATGTGACAGCAAGATTTGTTTCTGCTTTTCTAAGTGTTATTTCATAGGATGTGGTTTAAAAGCTAGGAGACTGCACAGTGTGCAAATAAAAACAAAACTAGTGGGGGTAAATTTCTGTCTAGACTGAATTTCTTAGGTCTGAGACTTTTATTTAAACATTGAGAACTTGAGATTTTTATTTTCTCACACCATTGGACTAATATAAATGAGCAAATAAAGTGAAATGAAATGGAAAAAAAAAATGAAAAGATATTTTACAAAAAGCACGTTTTTTCTGCTTAATGCACAATTTTGCTTAACACAATTTTAAAACTCCTATTTTGGATCAGTCTAGACATGTTAATCTAGACTCCACAAGACTGCATTGTCCTGCATTGTGATTAGCTGGCTTCAGATTTAACATTTTACACTTTCATTCACAGAAAAATGGAAGGCTTATGGATCCTTCTTTTAGCTGTTCATATTATATGTAAGAAATTTTGTTTGACTTTCTCACATTTGTATGCATGCCCATGAATAATCCTCTAGAGAGACAGAATCATTTAATGTACGATAGGACTAAATTCTCTGATTAGTATTACAAATAAAAAAATGTTTTATGGTAACAGTGATTACAAAAGCGATTCTATAATTTTGTTATTCTTAATTTTATTAGCATTATAGTGTGGTAGGAGTAAGTATGCAAATTTCTCTCTCTCTCTGTCTCTCCTTCCCTCCTTCCACATAGACTACTGTGCTGCATTTACTACGACTAAAACCTATTATGAAGAACTGATGTACGGCCAAACCCTTAGTATCAGGTTGCCGGATGATGCTGTGAGTTTGGAGTTTATCTCTGTGGATGAGTCACGGACAGATGTTCTTTGGTCCAAAGCTTCCATAACTAAAAGGGGAACAGTATCGGGAAGTAACAGCGACAAAAGATTTGTAATTCATTCTGTCACATATGATGATCAAGGAAAATACACTCTAATTAACTATTGGCACCAAAAGACTTCCATCCATTTATTAATGGTTGTTGGTAAGTGACTTTAGGCTTCTGTGTTAACGTGTATTTGCGTTCTGATGCAGAAAGAAGAATGTACAGTATAAGCAAGGGACACAGACATGCGGAGATGAGTTAACGTTCTTCCTAGCTAGAGAATTAATCACCTTGTGTGTTTATGGTTCTTGTAAGCTGATTGAGAGTTGTATTGAGAGTTGGTTGAGAGTTGTATTAAGTTGCGTAAATGTGACATTTGTTCTGCAGGTTTCAGAATTGGTAGTGCAAATTCAGACGAATATTGTTATAAGATAATGGATCTAGCTAAATCTTAAGTGAAAATAAATGTTAAAAAAATGACAATTTTACAACACAAAAAATTTACAACACAAATATTCGTATGCATCTATAATTCCATGATTTTGGAATCAAATTGTGGATTTAAACACTGGTTAGTAGGGCTGAAACGATTAGTCGACATTGTCGACAACGTCGACAATAAAAAATTGTCAACAAATATCTTTGTTGTGGGGGCACGGTGGCTTAGTGGTTAGCACGTTCGCCTCACACCTCCAGGATCGGGGTTCGATTCCCGCCTCCACCTTGTGTGTGTGGAGTTTGCATGTTCTCCCCGTGCCTCGGGGGTTTCCTCCGGGTACTCTGGTTTCCTCCCCTGGTCCAAAGACATGCATGGTAGGTTGATTGGCATCTCTGGAAAATTGTCCGTAGTGTGTGTGTGTGCGTGAGTGAATGAGAGTGTGTGTGTGCCCTGCGATGGGTTGGCACTCCGTCCAGGGTGTATCCTGCCTTGATGCCCGATGACGCCTGAGATAGGCACAGGCTCCCCGTGACCCGAGGTAGTTCGGATAAGCAGTAGAAGATGAATGAATGAATGATATATTTGTTGTCGAGTAGTCGTTTGTTCTCACGTGTCCTAATGTAAGGGCCTGCAATATCGCGATTTGACCGCTACGGCGCTGTAGCGCTAGAGTGTAATGCAGCCCTAACAAATGTGGTAGAAGAGAACTTTTAAAAGAAGCGCAAATTATGACGGAGTGCAAGCGAATGCGAACAAGCAAGGTGTGGGAAAGTTTTACAAAACTTCCAACCAAAAATGCAGTTGTGTGCAATACATGCAAGGCAGAACTTGCTTTGTGAACTCTGCTGCAGGAAACATTTGCTCACAAAAAAGAGCAAGCTTGTCACGTGAACATGGTCTGATATGCTTGATATGCTGACCTTTCTTCATTTTAATTCAGCACTTATTTGAAAATCCAAAAAAGGCCAGTGCAGAAAGGACACTGTTACATACTGCTTTTCATTAAACTGAACACTTGTTTTACAAATGAAGCTCTTTATACTGCTGCCAAGAGATGTTTACATTCAAAAATATATATATATATATACTTTTTTTTTGTCTGTAATGCAGCTGATTCATTTGTGTCAAATAATTTTTTTTTATTAAAAGATAACAGAATATTTAAACAGTGCTTAAGAAGAGAATGACCTGTTTAGTTGGCTCAAAGTTCATTAAAACAACCATTTCAAAAGCTGAAGTGATTTTCTTTTTTTATATTATAGTTAGAATATGTGTAACACAATGTTTTAACCAATTGAAAAAGCTGAATAATCGTTCAAAACTTACTGATTAATCGTCAATGACACTGACAATAATCGATGATTGGTCGATTAATTGTTCTATTAATCGATTATCAAAATAATCGTTTATTGCAGCCCTACTGGTTAGATACAAAAAAAACAACAACTTTGAACCAGATCATTTAATGCTACTGAGTAGAGTTGAGTGCAAAAGCTTCAAAAATATTTTCAATTAAAATGAATTTGGTTCATGATTGCTAATGCAAGGTTACTGTATGTATTCTGTAAGCATATGTTATCTTCTGTGTTATGCACTGTGTATTATCTTTTACTGCAAATATGTAAATATTCTTCATTCTTACTGTCTGAATTAGGGACTGGTATTAATATCCTTCTTTTACTATTTAATACAATCTCTGTTATTTGTTTTAAAAGCTAAAAGAAGTATCCAGAATTGTGTGGCTGGAGAGTCCTTAAACATTTATCTGGGTGGTCTTCCGACGGTTGATGCCACGCTACGTTTTTCAAACCAAGATTTAAACCTCACTCTGGTGGAGCGTGGCTCAGCTGTGGGCAACTTCCATCCTGACTATATGGGACGTATCAAGGTGACTAGTAGCAACATTCAGTTGCTCAATGTCAATGTGTCAGATGTTGGCAGCTACACACTCAGTGATCGTCTAAATCGCAAAATCAAGATCATCTCTATGAACTTGGTTGGTGAGTTTCTCTTCAGCATTTTGGAATATTCATAACAATTTTTTTAATTAAATTATTTACTGTAATATTTCAAGTGATTACAATACGTTAGACCCTGGACTTGTGAGGTGGCAAATCTTCTGTATTGATTTACAGCCATTGCTAATCAAGTATCAACTATTATTATTATTATTATTATTATTATTATTATTATATAGTGATTTAGTTTTCATATCACTACCAGTAAATTTTGGGCATACCAATAATATAAAAATATGTCTGCTGTAAAGAGATTTCAATAATGGTGTGTGTTTAAAAGTACATCTATAAAATAAGTGAAGTTATTGTCCAAGTATGAATTTCTTTCTGGATGAACGGGATTTTTAATGATCAGTTTTTACTTTAGGTAAACCGTTTGACTTAAAACAATTAGTTTTCATTGTTGGAGAGAGCAATGAGGAGCTTGGCCTATTTGGGGAATTTCAAAAAAGGCTCCTGTATGAAGCTCCTTTATAAAGCTGCTTGAGAAAATAATCAATAATTATTTATAATAAGAATACTGAAAATAAATAATAATAATAATAAAATTATAAAATAATTATAAAAAATAAGAATATTATATAAAATAAGAATACTGTTAAGAAGTTAAAATAGTTTTAATGTGTTTAAGATGTTTTGCCGTTATTTAAGTTGTTTTATTTCATAGTGTTGATTTCTTCTTGAAACCTTAATTAATCACGAAATAAACAGAAATACCGTTCTTTAGACATGTTAATTAAAATAGATCATTGAAAATCTAAATATCAAACAAATCAGGGTCAACCAAATACAGGTAAAGCATATCACTGCGTTTCACCAGTAAAAAAAAATGAACCAATTATCTAAACTCACCATCAACTGTGTATCTTAAATTCGAAACTGTAATCATAAAGTACTATTAATTATGTAGCCCTAACATACAGTATACAGTGGTGTGAAAAAGTGTTTGCCCCTTCATGATTTTTTTTATTTTTTTGCTCATTTGTCATACTTTAATGTTTATCATCAAACAAATTTAAATATTAGTCAAAGACAACACAAACACAATGTGCAGTTTTTAAATGAAGGTTTTTATTATTAAGGGAAAACAAGATCCAAACCCACATGGCCCTGTGTGAAAAAGTATGAAGGACAATGTGTGGCCATCTGTTTGTGACCTCAAGCTGAAGCGAACTTGGGTTGTGCAGCAGGACAATGATCCAAAACACACCAGCAAATCCACCTCTGAATCGCTGAAGGAAAACAAAATGAAGACTTTGGAGAGGCCTAGTCATAGTCCTGACCTGAATCCTATTGAGATGCAGTGGCATGACCTCAAAAAGGCGGTTCATGCTCGAAAACCCTCCAATGTGGCAGAATTACAACAATTCTGCAAAGACGAGTGGCGCAAAATTTCTCCACAGTGCTGTAACAGACTCATTGCAAGTTATGACAAAAGATAAGTTGAGATAACGCTTGATTGCAGTTCTTGCTGCTAAGGGTGGCCCAACCAGTTTTTAGGTTTAGGGGCAAACACTTTTTCACACAGTAGGTTTAGATTTTGTCTTCCCTTAATAATAAAAACCTTCATTTAAAACTACATGTTGTGTTTACTTGGGTTATCTTTGAATATTTACATTTGTTTGATGATCTGAAACATTAAAATGTGAAAAAAATTAAAAATCAGGAAGGGGGCAAAACTTTTTCACACCACTACAACCACAATGTGATTGTGACTTGAATACTTGGAAAATTATCCCAGAAATATTATTATATTTAACTCCTGGATAGATTTTTATTAGCCATTTCAGTGTTTACCAACACCACTGCTGCTATTCATCTTCATAATAGGCTCTGCACCTGATTGTTATTTGAATAATCATGATCTCTTGTTGTCCTGATATAAAATCACACAATGTAAAGGCCATGTAGCTTCCATAGTTCCATAGCTTCCCCCTGCACACACTTAGATAGACCCTTTATTTAGCTGTCCATCACCTGTGGGTGGAGTTGAGATGACTCCATAACAGACCAGTGATTGACTGAGGGAGTGTGTATGAAACACTAAACAGGCAAAATGATACACTATATATCAATAATGACATATGATTCAACCGATATTCATAACATTAAAACTACAATAAAAGTAAAATTGAACAAGTCTGACGAACCAAAAATGTTCATAATGTTTCATATTTCATTGCTTGCTTCATTACTTCTTTTTTTTATGTTTTGTATTTACACTCTCTCTCTCTTTTCTCTGTCTCTCTCAGATCATCATGAGGGAGTGAGTGCAGGTCCTTTAATGAGTCTGCTGATCTTGCTAGGTATACCACCCTGTATTTTCTGTTACTGCAGAAAGAAGACATGTAGAAAGAACAACCAACCTACTACCACCATAAACACTACAACTGCCACTGTGAAGTATGACAACCAGATAAATCCACCTGGGCCTCCGCCAGGCTATGCCAATCCTGCAGCTCCCACAGCGGTAACACACAATTCATGATGCATGAGCAACATGTTGTTTTTTACCCCAAATCTGTTTGCACTGATTGTGTTATTTAAGACATCTGGGTGGATTGAAGGTCTGGGTGGATGAACTGTACATGTAACGCTTCTACACATGAAGTATTTAGTCTTTCTGCAAACCTACCTCCCCCAATCCCAAATAGGATTTGAAAAGGAGAAACACAAAACGTCAATCCTGCCTTTGTATTATCTAACCTTTGGCACACCCTCATTGCCACAAAAAAGCCAGCCTGTCATTCTTTT
The DNA here is from genome assembly GCF_030014155.1 of Tachysurus vachellii. Lineage (NCBI taxonomy): Eukaryota > Metazoa > Chordata > Actinopteri > Siluriformes > Bagridae > Tachysurus > Tachysurus vachellii. The sequence goes on from NC_083465.1 coordinate 22,474,980, forward strand.
TAATTTTTTTGTGTTGCGTGGCATGCACCGCCATTTAACAGGAAGCATCGCTTGGTCTTAGCTACACGTGCTTGGTCTTAGCTACACTAATGTATCTCTGTAAGCTCTTGATTGGTTGTTGATTGGAATGTTGGTCCACTAAATGGCTGTGCGAAGTTGCTGGATATTGGCAGGAACCGGAACACGCTGTCGTATACGCCGATCCAGAGCATCCCAAACATACTCAATGGGTGACACATCCGATGAGTATGCTGGCCATGCAAGAACTGGGATGTTTTCAGCTTCCAGGAATTGTGTACAGATTCTTGCAGCATGGATCCGTGCGTGATCATGCTGCAACATGAAGGTGATGGTCATGGATGGTTGTGAGGCTGGTTGGATGTACTGCCAAATTCTCTGAAACTCCTTTGGAGACGGCTTATGGTAGAGAAATGAATATTCAATTCACAGGCAACAGCTCTGGTGGACATTACTGCACTCAGCATGCCAATTGCACGCTCCCTCAAAACTTGCGACATCTGTGGCATTGTGCTGTGTACTCTAAAAACTGCACATTTTAGAGTGACCTTTTATTGTGGTCGGGCTAAGACACACCTGCTCAAAGGAGAAGTGCTCACTAACACACATTTAGACAGATTTGTGAACAATATTTGAGAGAAATAGGCCTTTTGTGTACATTTGAAAAAGTCTTAGATCTTTGAGTTCAGCTCATGAAAAATGGGGCAAAAAACAAGTGTTTGTGTTTTATAATTTTGTTCAGTGTATGATTGATTATGATTATTTTTCTAAGGATGTATGTTTGATGTGGTTACTAAGTGTATTTTTCATTAATATCTTTCTGTAATATTTTCAAGCTAAGCTGACTCTTTTATATAAAATACATACTATCTGATGGCACTGGAAATCTTTTGAACAGGTTTTGGTGCTTGTAAATTCTTACAATATCTCTGTTCTTGATTTTCAGGGCTATACTCCTGGTTACACTCCTGTAGGTGAGAGTACTGTTCATCCTCCTCCCAATCCCACATTTCCTCCTCAACAACCATACAGCGGATATCCTGCCACATCACCTGCTATGCCCCCTAACCCTGTAAGACACACACACAGTCCTTACATGACAAGTGAAGAATTTGATGGCACATTATTAATTATAATAGATCACTACTTCCAAGTGAATATCCTATGCATGCAGCCCATCTCTTGATTTTAGAGATCCATGTCTTCCTTAACTGGAACAAGTGGCAATATAAATATCTCTGTTACTACAAGTATAATTCTCTGTCATATTGTAAAGCTATTATAAAACTTCATTTTCAGGGCCATACTCCTGGTTACCCTCCTGTAGGTGAGGGTACTGTTTATCCTCCTCCCAATCCCGCATTTCCTCCTCAACCACCGTACAGTGGATACCCTGCCACATCACCTGCTATGCCCATTAACCCTGTAAGACACACACACACTTACACACACTTCATACATGCAGCCTATCTCTGTTGACTTTAGGGATCTATAGCTTCCTTAAATGGAACAAATAGCAATATAAACATAGTAAACACACAATATACTAATATAATATTGGTGTTAAAGCATTTTTAATGGATTTATCTACTTGTTTTTTAGCCCTATAACCCTGTCTACCCTGCTGCATCTGGGTTTCCTCCAGCTCAGCCTCCTCAATGGGGTGGTCCTCCCTGCAACCAACCTGTTCCTGCTGTACAATTCTGCTTCATTTATTTGCATATTTATTTTACACTGTCCCCCACTGCTTTCTAGTATGCATTTTCTCTGTTTAAATTCAAATATGTACATTAAAATTTGTCCTTTTGTGTCTGTGTTTGCAGGGTCTTGCACCAGTGATGTATAATGCTCCTGCTGGCTCTGAGCCAGTTAAAGGGGAAATACCTCCTTCAACTCCACTACTTGCACCTCCACAGCCTGAGGTACCGCCTGCATTACTTCATTTACATTTATGTTCTTTATATAACTCTAACATAATATGACATAACATAATGAACTTCATGCTAAAGATCTAAAGACACATTGCTTCAATATGCTTTTAATTTTGGCAACTATTTGGGCAAGACACACATGAGTGTCATGTTTAGGCATCTACATAGTTTCGGTTATATAGTGTGACTGGTGTAAAAGCAGTTCTTGGGGATTTACATTGGAGTGGTATAGAACCATATATATTGTGTATATGTATTTATGATATTAAAGACGTTATAATGGTTTATTATGGCAGACAAGGTATTGGTAATTTCCATGATGGTGATGGAGTAGAAGACATAGAAGTCATAAAAATTATATTAAATGATTCCTCATCCTTCTGACTGTTTTTTCTTTTACATTCAGTATTTTATTTTTAATCTTCCCTGCTAGGTGCCACAGCCTCCAGCTCCAGGCACTGGCACAAATGTCCTTACCTCCTCTGGCTCTGCTGTGCAATTCAATGTCAGCATGGGAAAGGACTCAAGCTCTAACTTCCTGTAGATTTTCCATCCTCCTTTACAATCTCGTATGCCTGCTAATTTAACCATAACTGATGAACCGTTGGATTGCCTTTGAAGGGTTCCTTAGAAGAGATGTTCTTCCTTTGCAATTGATGTTTACTGAACATGATAATGATGTGATTCTGTTAAGAATATGTACTGAATGAGTAAATATAATAAGAAATGTTTAAGATATATGTAGTTTTGTAGATGAAGGACAAACTTAATTAAATAAGAGCGGCTAGATGCTCAGTTGGCTAATTACCAAGTCCTTTTTAAGCAAAATGCTCCGTTATAATCTTCAATAACCCAGCTCAGGTTACATATGTGTATATCTCACATATATATGCATACACACACCATATGTATGTATATTTTTTTAATCCTATTGATAGGCATATTTAATTCCTGTTATCCTACAGTATACAGTATACTCGGTTTTTAGATCCAATTACTCTTGGTTATTTGTTTTTATACACTATTTTCGTCAGTTTTTGTTGAAACCTGTACAGGTACTTGTATGGCAGATGTGAGGAGAGGTTTATTTATCGTTTTTGGATGAGTCTCTACTGGTATCAGATGTAAAGCTGTTCCAAAATGTTTTCCTTCATAGGAATGTTCCATAAACACATCATTCTTTCCAGTTTTCCCTAACCCTAACCCTAACAATCTTTCCACTAACAACATATCCCATTTGGTTTTATGTCTTATTTTCTTAGTGTTTATCTTGTATAGACATTTCTATACCAGCCAGTTATAAATCTGGCCATGTTATCTTTTATGCATGTTTAGGCAACATTTTGGTGTTTAGGAGTTTATTAGTGTAGAAGGACATTTATCACTACTGATAAAAATGTGTACTGTACATCTATCAATATATCTACCCTGGAGATAGACTGTTTGTCTCCAATTTGCAGATGCAAGACATTTTTATACAAAACTTGCTTGCTTGCTTGCTTGAACTGCTGTGAAAGCCTTTTTACGCCTTGTGCACTCTGTAAAAACATGGACATTTTACCGAAAGAAATAAAAACATGAAACATAGATTGGATGTCTTTTTGGGCAGAATATGACTGCTTATCTAACCAAGTTTGATCAGCTGGACTCTACTTTATTTATATTTCTAGACATATGCTCAGGAAAAGGGAGTTTTATCAGAATTCACTTTCTCTCCATGGTCAGAAAATTTGACAGCAATTTTACATGAAGTGCTTCATGCTGTTTTGTTTTTACATTTATATATATATATAATATATATATATATAAAAATGTAAAAACAAAACAGCATGAAGCACTTCATGTAAAATTGCTGTCAAATTTTCTGACCATGGAGAGAAAGTGAATTCTGATAAAACATATATATATATATATATATATATAAGTTAAGCAGGCCAAGCTGCTAACTAACTACTGGAGAAAGTAGTGACATCTAGATATAAAAACATATGCAAACAATAGCTAGCAATATCATTAAATAGTATTGAATCTTAGGCTCAGCCATATTCATTTATGGTCTCTGAGTGACCTCTAATGGTTATGTCTTGCAAAAGAAAGTATTTGAAATATCCATCTTTGTGAAAAACATTAATAAACAGTTTAACAGTAAACAAAACAAAAAAATTAACTTAAAAACAGCAATTTTCCTTCTTTTTACACAACACTGGTATATTAAGTCACCACCGCCCACAATGTTGTTCCTTCCCCCCACCCAATTTTTTTTGTAATCACTGTAGTTATAATTATCCAAAATGTTGTAGCCACACAACCAGCCTTGAAATAAAATCAATATAGAAGCAGCTTAAAAAAGTGGGGTCCCTTTTTTTCAGCATTTTAAAACCAGCCTACATAAACTAGTGTACAGTGAAGGAAGAGTCGTATGCATGTGCTGCATGAAGAAATTTGAAGTCTATAATGGCAATTAATTAATGGAGGATATCCTTAAACTTGTTTAGATTCAAAGTACTGGACTTAAGCAAATGATTTATTTCATTATTATAAGTTTCTGGTGGATCTGTTATCTGTTATAAAAGCAAATGAAGCTTGGTGATGAATTACTTTTGCCTGATGATACACAAGGGGTGAAGCTCTTCTTTAGTTTAATGTTCTTAATATTCATCCCTTTCTCATGTATGAAGCTTCATTTTTGCTTAAGAGAATATTGTTTATTGAGGGTCTAAATGAGGTAATATAAAGCATGATAAAACGCATGTAGTAAAAACGGAGTGTTGTACCACATTTTGGCCAAAAAAGAACACAAAACTTGCATTTTAAATGGCCAACCTTTGTATTTGATGTGTAAACATATGTTTCCTTGAATGTTAGTTTATGTTTTACACAATTTTCTGGAATATGTATACTTTCAGAAAAATGTAAGAGATACAGCAAAATAAATGTGAAATGCAGGTTTGCATGCATTGAGAAATCTCAAAGTGGTGATTAACAGTTGTTCATTATTTTAATGTATAATAAAAGTGGCTATAAACATTATATTTGTGATGTACAGAGAGATAGCAACACGCACCTGCCAATTATGCTCGCTCAATCCAGTTTGTGAGAGATTGTGCAATCTGAGATGAGGCTAAACCCAACACTGCAACACACCACGTGTCTCCTTTGTAGTCATTTTGAGGTCAGTGGATAAAAGTAAATATTTATTTAATTTGCTCATTATTTGTGTTTTACTTTTCATGATGATAGGTGAGGCCTAGCCTCTGTGACCACACCTTCCTGATCTGGTTGATACCAGACCTGGTCTGAACACCATTAAATGTTACATCAAATTTTGCATACCCAAGAATATAAATGAGCTTTGAAAAATACTACAAAGAATGAACCATGTCTTGCATAAACTGGTCTACTACTGTGGGACAATTAAACAGAACCAACCCCCAGGATCTGGTTGTCCTCCTGCCTATAAAATATCTGCATTTTCTAACACAAATGCAGGAATCAGAGTTAAATTGTTTGTAAAAGTCCACAGTGATTAGCATTACTTCATGACAATTCCTGGGTTCCTAGTTTGATCCAAAGCACAGGTTACTATAAGTGTGGAGTGTCCTCTGGGTGCTTGGGCGACCCTTGTGTTCTCTGCCAGATCTACAGTAACATTGAAAACGAGTTAGTGTTTTAGTTTTAATTGTTTTAGTATTTTGTAGTCAATCCATTTGCTAAACCATGTGCACAAAATGATTTTCTTTTACCTGAACCATTTAAAAAAAATGTATGAGAAGAAATAACACAGAGAAATAAGTGAGAAATAACACAGAAAGGGTCCACATATTCTACATATTTAATGAAGCACAGTGGATTAGGATATATCTTCTTCTAAGGAGCATTTATAGTGACATGTCCTGACAGCAAATTAACAAGAAATATAGCCGCAAGATAAGACACTGCAAGAAACATGAGGATAATTTATTTGAAAACTTTACTCTGGATTTAAAGATAGCAAACATTCATTTTTAATTCATTACCTAAGCACCAGTACAGAGCAGAATCCTGTTGCTTGTTTGCTTTGTGTCTAGGAAAAACTAAACTGTACATGTGCACTAAGGGCTGAAAGTATGGGTCCATATGACAGATTGATTGTCTGTTTTATTCCGTTTTCATTATGGTATATTTTGTTTAGGTCACAAATGAAAAGCAATTCAATTGTGTATCACTTAAGTAATTGCTTTTCTCTCTGGTACAATGTATTCTCCATAATTTTTTTGGTTTCCATAATGTACAATGGGCTGTACTGAGAACCATAAAAATAACAGTATAAAGGGACGAGAAGCAGCATTTTTAGAATTGATTATATAAATTTCACAAATTTACCCTTGGGGATTAATAATGTCCATCCATACATCTATCCATATTAGCAATTATACAGTAGATGAATGGAGACATATTAGTTAGCAATACTGCTAGGGTTAGCATTAGGTGACTTACAATTCATCCAATTGTTGTTATTTCCAATTTTATTAACAATAAAAGATGTAAAAACTATAAGATGTATAACTATTAGGTCCATTGCTTACTGACTAAACTACACTAATAAAACTAACCTTTGGAACAACACTGTGTCTGGGTAACCCAGTTTTCCACGTAAGGCCATGTAACAATATAAGGTAGAAATGCAGGCTGTTGAAAGAAAATACAGGTGGACTTCTATCCCATGGCAATGTTGAATTTCTACTGCGAAATCCAATAAGATCTGGACATCAGTCATTTTTGGGCTGGAGACTGCTTTACCTGTAAGGGAGATAGAGGGGATAGAAGTGTTTAGGGAGAGAGAATAAGAGTGAGAAAGAATCATATACATGAGGGTGGAATTCATATCCATTCATATATATATAGTAGTCTTGGGGGTCAGTGCTTTCTTATAGTCAGTGTTTTTTCTGATAGGAGAGCATCTTCAGAAAAAGCAAAAAGTCAGTTTTTTGGAGCTTAAGGATATATTTTTTCAAGCAGCATAAACAATTACAGTCTTTTGAGAAAATGACTTATATTCACATTACACAGGTTTAAGTGTAACTACAATAGGTTAAAAAACATGACATTAAAAAATGGAAAATTCCCAACATTGGCAAAGCTGTTAATGGAAAACTGTCAACTTTTAGGTGTCACTAGTAACTCTGCCTTGTGTCTGGACGCTTCACACCAACAATCGTCGATTATGTTCCTCTAACAGTATGCTGTAATTCCTCACATGTCTCGAAATCTAAGTCCATTGTAGATAGAATTGCACAAAAGAAACAAAAAGGAAACACCCAAAAAGGTAAAATATACACTAAAGTGTAATTTGATATTTTATTAGATTATTTTATTCTTTATTCTTTAAATTGTATATTTCATATTTATTTAAAAAAAATCATGTACTGTGTTGTGTGCTAGTGTGTTACCGGTGTCCTGCCTGCAGGAGCTTTGGGTTTCTTCTTGTCTGCAAGAAGTGGATTTTGGTTTTCAGTCTTCACTGCACTCATAGTGGTGCTTGCAGCGGTGGTGGTTGTGGATCTGGTGCATTTTTTATAAATCTTATCCCCATAGCAGCAGCAAATCAAGGCGGGTATTAAAAGCAACAGCAGCAGAGCTAGCAGAGGTTTTGCCTTATCTACAGAGAAGGACAGAGAAGGGTGGTTAAATCATGAGACAGCAGCAAACTAGCAAAAAAAAAAAAAAAAAATGTTCAATCAGAAAATAATGTTACAGGTGAGTAAGGAATAAAACATGACAAGGCTTGCTTTTATAGGATAATAGTGAAAAAACTGTGGGTAAAATGAAATTATCATCCCAAACTTTTATTATTTTCCGATAACAGCATGTCTCAATGAGATTTATTCCTATTTTACCAACAATAACAGTTTATTTATTAGTCAATTGCATACACATCATTTAGCAAGAGGAAGCACATCATTTACATTTACATTTAAGGCATTTCGCAGATGCCCTAGAGCGACTTATAGAAGAGAGACTTATACAAGTGCTTTGACGTCTATGTCAATAAGCACATCCTGATACTGGTTCATCAGGTTCTGGACTATGAATATCATCAGTCTGAAATATAAAATCTGTTTGCGGCTTAATATAGTAAATAGTGTTTTATTTTCCCCCTCTATAATCAAAGGTAAGGTGTATAAGGCAGTATTGAGAGCAGCTATGCCGTATGGGTTAGAGACTGTAGTAGTGAGGAAAAGACATGAGGCGGAGGTAGAGGTAGCAGAGATGAGGATGTTGAAGTTCTCTTTAGGAGTGATGAAGAGGGACAGGATTAGGAACGAGCACATCAGTGTGACAGCTCAGGTTGGCTGTTTTGGGGACAAGGTCAGAGAGGCTAGATTGAGATGGTGTGGACATGTCCAGAGGAGGGAGATGGTTATATTGGTAGAAGGATGTTGGAAATGGAGCTGCCAGGTAAGAGGTCAAGAGGAAGGCCAAAGAGGAGATATATGGATGTGTTAAATGAGGACATGAAAATTGGTGCGAGAGTAGAGGATGCAGAGGATAGAGTTAGGTAGAAACAGATGATTCGCTGTAGAAACCCTTACGGGTAAAGCTGAAAGTAGAAGAAGACTTTCCCCCTCTATGTTTGCACTATGTTTGCATTGTAAAGAGATTAAAAGTCTTAACAGTCATAAATAAAATGGACAAAAAAAAAATGCTTTATATTTCACAGAACAATGCTGATGGTAAATATTAATAACTTTCTTAAAATTTGAGCATGGACCAGCATTTTCTCCTATTAAAAATATCCAAACATGATTATTTCCCTTTCTAATACAAATTTTCTACAGATCTTAAATAGGTTAATTGCTATATCCATGAGTATAGTTATACTTTTTTTTTTTTTTTAATTTTATGAATTTTATATTATAGTCATGATTTTAGTTATTGAAACTTACAGACAAAGTGTGGAGTAATGACCTTGACCTTGCGACCTTCATGATCAGTGAGTGTGTAGTTGCCCATGTCAGAGACACCAATATTGAGCACCTGGATATCACTGCTAGTCACCTGGATCCGTTCTGAGAAGTGATTATGTGAGTTGTTCACAGGTAAGCCGTGCTCCACCAGAGTGATATTGGAATCTTCGTTGGTGAAAAGCAGTGTGACGTCTTCTTTTGCCAGGCCATCCAGTGAAATTGTGAAAGTCTTACCATCTTCACAATCCTTGATATGGGTTGCAGCTTTCAAGGTAATTAGGAGAGGTAGTATTAGAGTTGATTAGAAAAAGCATTGCATAAAAAAGTGAAAGGGCCAAAGATTAAAACAAGGTTTAAGAAGGGCGTTGTATGTCACTTACTGAAAACCTCCAGTTTAAAAACAGATGACACTTGATCCCTGTAGTTCCACCTTGTGTAGGTTCCTTGATCATTATATGTGACAGGGTTAATAATAAATTGTCTTTTATAACCTGATCCTTTAACATATTTCCTTGTGTGCTGAGCACAACTGGGCCAGAGAACAGATTGCTTTTCTTTTTCTGAGCTAAACTCCAACTTCTTATACCAAATAGGCAGCTTGATAATCAACTGCTGGCCGTGTATCCGTTTCAGTTGAGTGGGTTGAAGTTCACAGTCTAAGGAGGGGAGAAACATATAAATTATATTATATATTATATTTTATAATTGTTAAATGGTACCCTTGGTACAGTATGTATATAAAGACATTTTAATTTTACATTTACTTGCAATATAAGAACAGAAATATTTGTCTATTCAGCTTCATAAGTTTTTCTTGTTTTCCAACCAGACAATAGCCCCAGGACTATTAACGGCCTATTTTTTCACTTGAATGCTTTTAAAACAAGTTCCTGGTAGATCATATGTCTGCGTCTCTTGATTGTACCCAGACAATGTACTATACTAGGCAGAAATAAGTATTTGGTATATTAATAACCACACTGAACAACTCAACTCTTCTATGAGTTCATAGTCTACTATGATGCACCAGTGGACCTCAGATCTGAACAAATGTCTCACAATCTTTTTTTTAACCTAAATTTCTTATATGTATGCTTTTCAGTATTTGTTTACAGTATATAATTTGCATACACTATATTTAAACTGGTATTTCTGTAGTTAGTTGACATTATAGCTGATGCTCACCAAGCATTCTCAACTGTTGTCATAAAATATAATGCTGTAAGAACTTCAGCAACTTACTGAACATGCTTAGAATGATGATCGTGACCGTATTATTTTCATGGTCACTGAGTATATACTTCCCCACATCCGAACCATCAACAATAAGAACTTGTATACTTTTGGAAGTTATGTGGATCCGTCCCCAATATCCGAACTGGTTGTTGCCCACTGGCAAACCGTGCTCCACCAGTGTGAGGTTGAAATCTTTGCCGAAGAACTGTAGTTTAACGTCATCCTTTGAAAGGCCGTCCATGGAAATGCTCAGATTTTTACCAGGCACGCAACCCTGGATACGTCTTTTAGCTTTTAAAGCAGCCAAGAGGTTAATTATTAGACTCTTATTTAAAAAGCAAGTTATAATCATGAAAGCTTTGCTTAGAGAAATTAAGACAAAGAATGGCAAAAGATCATATAAGAAAAAAACGAGAAACGAATACAAGAAAAAAAACTTACAGAGAACCTTCACTAAATGGACTGAACCCACTTTTCCCCAGAGGTTCCACTGTGTGTAGTTTCCCTGATCATCAAATGTGACAGACTTAATCACAAAGTGATTTTCTTCACCTGATGATATCACTTTTCCTTTTTTTGGTTGGGCATTTCTGGACCAGATAATATACGACTGCTCTTTATTCACAGATGTAAACTCTAATTTATCAGTAACACTCATCATTGTGATACTTAGCTGTTGGCCATATGTCACAGATAAATGACTGACATCAAGGCTCCAGGACTCTATGGAGAGAGAATAAAATAATAAAACTTTATAATTTACTGCCGAGATAATGATTCTACAGGTAAAAAAATATTCCCAGAATAACTTGCATATCAGTCTTTACAAAAAATCCTTATACTTAATTTTTATAATAAATTTTTACTGCCATCAAATATCACATTTTCTTTGTGATTCATTCATTCATTCATTTTCTACCGCTTATCCAAACTTCTCGGGTCACGGGGAGCCTGTGCTCACGGGGAGCCTATCTCAGGCGTCATTGGGCATCAAGGCAGGATTCACCCTGGACGGAGTGCCAACCCATTGCAGGGCACACACACGTTCTCATTCACTCACACACACACACACACTACGGGCAATTTTCCAGAGATGCCAATCAACCTACCATGCATGTCTTTGGACCGGGGGAGGAAACCGGAGTACTCCACACACACAAGGCGGAGGCGGGAATCGAACCCCCAACCCTGGAGGTGTGAGGCAAACGTGCTAACCACTAAGCCACCATGCCCCCTCTTTCTTTGTGATGTCATTCCAAATGTCTTTCTTACAGTTTCTTGCATTACCCACAAAGCTATTTGACTACATGCTGACTCTGGTGCCAATGGGATTTTTAGCTTTTGTTTAATCTCTACCTAAAGTGACTGATGCAGCAGCACATTAGTCCTTTACTCTGTCCATCTCTGTAACAACCTCAGCTGTACACTCTGCTCAAACACACCAGGTTCCAAACTTTTGAACTTTCTTATAATATCCCCATCGAGCTGAACTGAGACTCTGCATTAATTCACTGCAACGGTGTTGTATATCTGCATTGCATTCTGGAATTGTAAATCCAACATTTGCTATCTCCACTACTTCTACTCCAGATCTCCCATAAGTAAGATATTCAACAACAGTAAAAAACGGTGAGAAAACATGCTCTTGCTCTTTTTTAGGATTTAACAGTAAAACTTGATTGCTTCAGGCTTGTTCAACATGGGAGTGGCAGACAACTGTTCATTTTTTATAGGAATAACAAAAATACAGCACTAACCAAATTAGAGCCAGTATCATAACACAGCACAAATATTTTACTATGAATATACTTTATATATGAATGTGTTTCATGGTGGGCTATTAACTAAAAACTGGGACTTTGCTTGAATATGCAGGGTTTTTTTGCATTCACTTAGTGATGACAAAACAAGTATTACATTTTGATAATTGTACAGCCCGGGTTAAGAATTAAACTCTAGTAATTTGTAGGATTTAAAAAAAATCTTATTAGCTATACAGTTACCAGTGATAAAGTTTCCAGTTAAGAGTAGAATCCAAAGCACCCACATGTTTTATGGAAAAGGTACGGCACCACGAGGAAGAGTGAAAATATGACAATTAGATTTTCATGCCCAAACCTGAAAGACAAAAGACAGCCAAAAAGCATTTTCCATAGTTTGCTCACTGATATACAAGTAATGACAGTCATATTGCCATGTAAAAGTTCTTAATCACAGTGTACCTTTGAGATTGTACACCCTTAATTTGTATAGACTGCAAAATTAGTTAGTTTTAGAGTAGCAGTAAAGTAACTACAGGAAAAAGCTGTTATATTTCTTTAACACTGCATACTAATCATGACATGACATGCACGAAAGAGAAATCTGATCTGATGTTTAGATGACAACAGTCTACAACCACATGCAATAAGCATATGAACAGATTAAAGGAATGATTTTTTGAGTGAGTACAAACCTTGTAGGTAACAATCGTTTTTCTGGTAATCAGCTGGAAACTACAACAGATTAATATTAGGTTACCACCCATTAGCACCAATCTCAAATAGTTATACTACTCTTACAAGACATACATTTATACGTGGTTAAATTTTACTTACTTTCGTTTTTCTGGTGTAGAAGGAGGAAATGTGCTACTTTGCTTACTGCAACAATTCTAAAGCGTAAATTGCTGGTTCCCAAGAAAAAGCATGACAAAAAATGCAGGTACAGAACGAAAGTTGTCATGTACAGACATGTCTGCTTTTCCTGGATAACTCATCAAACAGGCTGATTACGTCAGTGCGTGTATGCAAGTTAGAGGTACACCCTGGAGGATATGCCTCTCCATTACAGAACATACACATTCCCATGGTGTGTAGTTCATTTGTACCAACAGCACCGCATAAATCATATTGCATGAATCAGGCTGGCAGAGAGTCTTTCTAAACTTGGAGTTGCAACTAATGTATTCTAAATTCTCACTAGAGCTCTATTCAGTGTGTCTGCATTCATCACGTTGGCAGTGAATATTTAAGTGAAGCCAAATTGCTATCATCAATCCATCACATCAACTTGAATTTGCACAAAAGGGTACGGATTAAAACTTTGGCCAGTAAGTGTGAGTACAGAACTGGTACCATTTTTGGATTCCAATCGATTCAGACACTGGCTGCTTTAATAATAATTTAATATTGCCTTTACACAAGCGAGTCATTTTCCTAGGAGGACAAAGTTGGAAGTGTTCTAAAAAACACCTAAAGAACATGTGTATGATGATTATTTGAAATGGGTGTCTCCAAAAATTTTATTTTTAGCTGAGCAATCATTTTAAGAATTCTGCCCTTGGCCATATCACCCAAATACGTTGATTGATGTTGCAGGCTTCAGTGAGTTTGAGCTCGCATGAACATGCCACTTTCCATAATATACAATACATAATACCTTACACTTTTACAGATACACCAATTGTAATGGCCAGGGATCCTTGCTGGCAAGACGAGAAGGATGCACTGGTCTGCAGTCACAACTCAGTAAAGGTCATTCTTTTATTAATGACTAGACACATTATGGCCAAACGTATGTGGACACGTGACCTGATATTGTTGAACATCCCATTTAAAGGCCAATTCTGGAGCTTGGAATGTGGATGTATGGATTTGTTTTCATTCATGCTCAAGAGTATTGGTGAGGGCTTTAGGTTAGGAAGGCCTAGTATTCAAGCATTTGTTCCAAAATATGTTCAGTGGGGTTGACGTCAGGGCTCCATGAAAGCCACGTGAATTCTTCCACTCCAACATCAGACATGTCAGTGGTAGAACAGGTTTGTAACTCTTAGTTCCTGTGAAGGGAAATCTAAAATGTAACAGAATATGAAGACATTCCAGACAATTGTGTGATTCTTGAAGTTACAATTATGGGAAAGCCCACATAGGTGTGATGGTCCAGCTTTTGGCCATAGTGTGCTTTTTAGAAGACTGAATGTTCTACCTGATCATAATTTATATTAGACTGCATCTACTGGATTCAAGGTCTTTCATGTTTTCTTCATGTCTTTGTATGTGCATTATTTCTTTCAGCATCAACTTCAGAGTCATACTGTTCACTATTTTGTTTCTCTGGTAGACCGGATTCATATAAACAACTAACATAAGCTATAATAAGCTAGAACAGATGGGTGACCAATCTGGTAACATTAGATATAAATAAGATTAAATCTAATAAATAAAATTAGATAAATTCCACATAAATCCGCATCCTTACTCATAAGTCACTCATTCTTAAGATACTGTGCTAACAGAAATCTGGGTGGATGGAGGACAGGTATGCAGACAACCCGAAAAATTAATGCCACGACAGAATACCAAAGAGGACATTTATTTATTTAATTATATTTCTAGATTCTTAATACACGTCAGAAAGAGAAACCTGTTCATAAATCATGTAAAATTTGGATAAAAAGTAGAATCTCTTATTTAATTATGCAGTGTTTTAGAAGAACAAATGTTTATTCTTTAAAATGGAAATGTACACAATAAAATAAACATAAGTTAAAGACCAAAAATGCACCCCAAATACACAATGTTTCTGAATATAACAGGAAACTGGATAAATATATATATGTTTGCCCAATAAAAAAAACAAACCCCACAACATCCACACCTTAATTAGTGTTTTCCAACATATTTACTGAGTGACTCTACACGTTTTATGTTCCTGCTGTTCTAACATGTCAGTCACTTCATGTCTGGAGCAACACTTAAAAAGACTAACACACTCCTAAGTCAATGATGTGCTAACATCCAATTCAGCAACAAAAGATTCAACATTCCTGTTCCTTTAACTACATCATTTATTGAATTTTTGTGGCTCTCATTCTTCTTTTCTCTTCCTCTCTACCTCTCTCAGCCGTTTCTCCAGCAACTTTATTTTTTTCTCCAGGTGGGCATTGGCGTCTCCCCTAAAATATGAAGGTCCAATTCCCAGCAGGACACAAGCAAGCACCAGGCCAGCTAGTCTCATCGCTGTGGTTTCAGCACTGGCTCCACCATCACTTACAATCAGCCCGAACACGGCAACAGCAACGATGACTTTCAGCAGAAACAAAGTCCGTCTTACAACACCAGCAATCAGACAAACTGCCAAGGACAGCAGCCAGTATCCAAGCACAGCCAGCAAGGCCCACTGCACCACAAAGACCACACCTTCAGGGGTGAAGTACTTTACAGGCAGTTTGGCTGGAGAGAATAAAAAAAAAACATTATTAACCCAAAGCTTTCATTTCATTTTTATCTCATAACTTTTAGCATGATGAAGTTGTGTGATCCATGTGATTTTAAAATTTTAAACACACAATTAATATAGAAAATATGCAATCAACTTAATATTTTCATTTTTACCATACGTCTGAGCAGACAACAGCACATGATTTCCTCTGATAAAAGCCACTTTATGCTTGGAATGTGTTGCTTTATGCTTTGGTTGTGTGGAATTTAGTATAATACTTAAACAATAATAGTATAAACTCACCATCAATTCCAGCAGCACCCAGAAAATCTGTAATGTATGAAGCCACTACATTCAGAGCCTGAGCAGCAGCATGTGATGTCACTTTTATGGCATCTTTCACGGTCTGTTTTAAGGAATAAAGACAACATTACCTATAGAACATTCTCGCTTTCACATATTCCCTGATATTTGTAGGCCTAGAACTAGGAGCAATAGGAATCCAATTTTCATCATGGAGTCAAACAGCTTACATGTAGATTATGTGACCTGCAAATCTGTTTGGAAAAAGTAATTACTGAAATACTGTAATGTTATGCAATTTACTATTTTGGCCAGATCATTTATCTGACATGAAACTTTTATTCGACTGAACTAGGAAAAAACATACAAAGGTTATAAAGGGAAGAAAAAGAAGGTCAAGAATGGTTTAAACTGACAGGAAGACTCTGATAACCCATATTATCACTGTTTACAAACCCGTTGAGCAGAAAAGCATCTTAAAACACACAACATACATAGTAGTACCTTATCAATGGGTGGCACAACTAGATATTCAGAACGGCTTTCTTCAAACAAGATGAAGGAGAATGAATGTGTGGATCATTTTCACCCTTTACTGTCGTCATTCCTTTTGTTAGTCGCTGCATATTTGCATGAATTTAAACTATTCTCAACTGGCGTGTCGCTGGACACATCCACTTCCAACGGCTACTGAAGCCCAAGTCACCAGCTTTTATTGAAAACGAATGGTTTCCAGCTGCTATACACTGAACACTATACTCCTTATAGCCAAAACCACAAATCTGACACTACAGTCAGATCAGAACATGATCACTTAAACCCGGGCAGTTGAATATTGGAACTATATACTATATTGGCACTATATACATATAATTATATACATAGTATTATGACCATCAGATGCTTCAGTGTTGATTCATTTTCCTGGAAACTTTTAAAAACTAAACAAACTGTATATTGAAATGAGGAGCTCCAGTTTCTAGCTGTAGACTTTCAAGTGAATCAAAAGCTTTAGGCTGGTCCTAGAATTGGGCTTTAAAAATGCAATGTCCAATGTTTTTGTGCCTGTTACACCAAACACCCACTAACATATCAGTGTCGCTGCATCACTAAGAATTTCCACCACCATCTGTAAAAAATAATGTACCTATAAAAAAGTGCCTTTCATTATATAATAAGTGCAAATAATAAAGTGGACCATTATAATGAATCTAAACTGGCTAGAGTGACACTTTTCTATTTAGTCTGTGCAAATCATTAGAGAAACATCAGGTCTTCTTACCTTTAGTAGAGTGTCGACTGAATTTTTACCCAAAAGTGATATTAGATATGAGTGAGCATCATCAGCCAGACTCTTAAAGGATGAATGTGCAGTGTGCCACATGGTTTCTGACACAGAACACACGCTCCCACGTGTCAGTGTGGACAAAACAATCACCATAGTGATCACAACCTTCACCATTTCACCAGCAAGCAACCAACAAAGCTTACAGTACGTTTTCTCCTTCGTATATCTAAATCTAATTTAAACCTCAGTTTATTCCATTAACTATCTAACATTCTGGAGGACAATAGCGAAAGTAACGGACATGTCAAAAAACCCCAAAAATACCGGAACTAAAAACACGTGGTTTGGAAAAGTAAAGCACGTGGTTTGGAAAAGTAAAGCACGACAATGTATTCTGTCTTCCAAACAACAACAACAACAACAACAACAACAACAACAAAAACACTTAAAACTTAAAAATAAACGTAGTGCATAAACAGCAGCAACATCTAAATTCCAGATATGATCGTTTTAGTGGTACATAGCAGGCTGAATCCCAAACTACTCCCTAGTGCCCTAAATATGTGCCCTATATCAGGAATAATGGCTTTTACACTGACTAGCCCACTTCATTTACAATATAAAGCCATTTGGGATCTAGCCTGTGGTTAAAAAAAACAAAACACGCAATACTGCCATCTACTGATAAATTCAAGAATAACATCTCAAAAAGCCAAGCTTGGAATGTCATAGTAGTTTAATCTGTATTCATAAAGATCACTGCTGGATTCTGTCTTTCATAAGATTTAAAGCTGCAAAACAAAAAAAAAAAATCTGTTCTGATTTGGTCTGATTTTGTGTGAAGAGGTTTAAGGCCCAATTCATCGCAGACTCTCTCAAGTTCTTCCACATCATTGTCTGCAAACCTTGTCTTCATGGCACTTGCTTTGTGAACAAGAATTATGGTATCTAGTCAGTGTTAATACTGATTTAGGGCCATAAGCTTGACTACTGACATAATGTGTCTTTCCCAACACATGCACACATGAGCACATAAACATACACATCAGCTGCATTATTCTTGCAACCCAGACATCTAGTTTCACTGGAGAGGTCAGTTAAAGGGCATAAAGCTTTCACAATAATGAAAGCTTTATTTTATTTCTTGTTTGTATGATACCTGTGAGTGTGTGAGATACCTGGATAGTTTCTTTAGCTGGATGATTTCTTTTAATCACTGTCTACTCTAGTTCTTCATGTCAAACACAGGTCAAAAATCCAGAACACAAAGCACTGGTTTATTTTAACATTTACCACTAACAGAAAAAGACAAGCTGCTCACTTTAATAATAATGGAACTCATCATCTGTGTTTATAAAAAGTATGTGAACCTTTTGGAAATTCATGGTTTTCTGAATAATTTGTCATAACATGTGTCATAAACATAATGTGTCTAAAAATAATTACACAAAAATTCTTTCATGTCTTTATTGAGAACAACCAAAAAACCTCATAGAGCATTGTGGAAAAAGTACATAAACCCTTGAGTTAATGACCTCAAAAAGCTAATTGGAGTCAGGTTTTAGCACACCCCTAAACAGGTTTTGTAACAGGTTTGATAAAAACCCCTCAAACATTTGGAGTTTGTGCTGCACAAGAAGAACATGCTTATGTGAACCATGTTTTGCCAAAAAGAGCTTTCGGTGGCCCTATGATCAAGAATTGTTGCTTTACATAAAGCTGGAAAGGGTTACGAATTTATTTCAAAGACTTTAGAAATTCACCATACAGTTAGGCAAACAATCTACAAATGGAGATGCTTTGGGACTGTTGCTACTCTACAAAGAAGTGGGTGCCCTGTCATGACACCAAGAATACAACGAAGACTCATCAATGAGGTAAAGAAACAACCCTGAATGACAGCCAAATATTTGAAGGCATCATTGGAACTTGCTAACATCTCTGTTCATGAGTCTACAACATGTAAAACACTGAACAAGCTGGGTATCCACGTCAGGACACCACGAAGAAAGCCACTGCTTACTAAAAAGAACATTGCTGCACGCCTAAAGTTTGCAAAAGAGCACATTGACACTCCACAGCAGTATTGGCAAAATGTTTGGTGGACTGATAAATCTAAGATTTAACTATTTGGAAAAAACACAGCACTACATCTGGTGTAGAAAGGGCATGGCATTTTCACCATGAAAACATCATCCCAGGGCCTGCATCA
Source organism: Tachysurus vachellii (assembly GCF_030014155.1). Classification (NCBI taxonomy): domain Eukaryota; kingdom Metazoa; phylum Chordata; class Actinopteri; order Siluriformes; family Bagridae; genus Tachysurus; species Tachysurus vachellii. The sequence continues at coordinate 22,494,117 of NC_083465.1, forward strand.
AATTTCAATCATTGAGGGGTAGATGAATTCCCAAGTATATCAGACAATTCTTCAGGATAATGTGAGAATGTCTGTCTGTACGTCAGCTGAAACTGTGTAGATGGTGGGTGATGCAACAGGACAATGACCCAAAACACTGGAGCAAGTCCACAACAGAATGGCTTCAGAAAAACAAAATTTGCCTTTTGGAGTGGCCAAGTCAGAGCCCAGACCTCAACACAATAGAGATGCTATGGATTGACTTGAAGAGGGCCATGCACATAAGATGTCCAAAGAATATGACAGAGCTAAAGCAGTTTTGCCAGGAAGAATGTGCTAAAATTCCTCCTCAACGATGTGCAGGTCTGATCCACAGCTACAGGAAGTGCCTGGTTGAGGTTATTGCTGCTAATAACAAACAAGTAGACTCTTGGAAACCAGCTGTTGGAAAGTTGGGAGTCGACTCTTGTTTCTGGAAAGAATTTCTTAACATAACAAATTGATCTCATGACACTCACTAAAATGCATTGTTTTTCTTTATTCATGATTTTATAATGTTATGTATCGTAGACAGTGCAACAATGAAAAAATTATACCATCTAACGTCTGAATTGTTTTGTACATCATAATTCTGGCAATGTTAAAACATGTTTGACTCTTGCTTTATGTGTGACTGGGGTAGCAGGCTGCTGCTTGATATTCTTGTGTGTGTAGTGTAATGGGGAAATGAACATGTTAAGTGCAGAAACAGCAGTACATCATAAGGCAGAAATGTTAGACGCATCCTTCTTATTTAAATGAGATATTGTTTATAATATAGTTACTTAAAAAGATTTTATAACAAACACACTGCAGAGAATAATGCAGTTTTAGTAATTACAAGGTAGACTTACATAAAGAATTAATTATATTCTAGAGGTCCTAATAAGCCCTCTAAAGGAGTTTGACATAAGTGAGTCCATGTGGAAGGAGATTGTTACTTAGAGATTTGGCTGTACTGTGGTTAGACCTCCTGATTGGGTACAGGCTTATACTCATGTAGGTTGAGGCTGCATCTTCCAAGGAAGATCATTGAGATACTTAAACTTTTAAGCCTGGGTCCCATCTCTAGATTTTCTACATTAAACTGGCATCAGTTAAAAAATGATATCATCAAGCAGTAAACATTTTCAGTGATCATCTTTACCCAATCTGCTTGACAAGGCAGCAGAGATTGCATGCAGAGGTCCATTCAGTAATGTTTATAGGCAACCATACATTCACAACATCAGTCCAGGGCAAAGAATGGAATGGAGAGGTTCATGACCTGGGCAAGGATGAGCTTGAACTTGTGAGTCACATTGTGATAGCATGGATCACCCAATCAAGAGTCTGCAGAGTTATATCTATCCAGTCTACCATCAACAGAATTGAGTTGTGGCTCAATGGTGTGGAAAAGTCGGGTTTAAGTAGCAGGTTCAAGTCTTAGATTTACCACAATTTAAATGAACCATCTAATCTCTATTAGCAGCAATATTATGGTAATATTATGTCATAGCACAGTAACACTGGATACATAGGTTTGTTTGTTATTTAAATGCCCAACATAACTAACTGGCTGATTTGTAAGAAAATCATTGCTTAACTAATTACTAACCACAAGCTTTGTTAAATAAGTGGTTCTTTTGAACTTACCGTTTTTAATGAATAAACAGATTTAGTTCACATGTCCGTCTGATTCAAAATCGTTTGTTATTGGTTAAAAACTCTAACACAAAACACCACACAATCTAACATATTTAGAACAAGCGAATTAAAAGCGGGCTTCTTTTCTATTGAAAGGCCTGAAGTACTTCAACCCTGGTGTTGGCACTTAAAAAGCAACCCTTAATATACTATATTATACTGTGTGTTATTTGTAAACAAACACAATGTGCCAATGAATACTGACCAGGGTATACTGACCAGTTTCAGTTCAGTGATTTTTTTTTGGTGTCGAAATACAACAGAAACAATGGATGAAAAGAAAAAATAAAACAAATGTATTATAGACATTTTTTAATAAAACATGTTTACATTATAAATGCATTATATGAAAATTAGTATTGTAACATTAAAAAAAATATGAAATTGTTCTCTCAGAAATTTCCATACAAAGATAGAAATCAATAAATTGTAATAAAGAAAAACAACACAAAACTAATTCGCTGTAGATAACAACTGAATGTGATCATTCATATTTGGCATCTCTATATTTGGAGAATATAAGAAATTTTGGGACAATTTACTGTACAACAATAGTAGACTGTTTCCCATTACAAATCCAGCAGAAGAGCTAAGTACTTCTGTTGTTGAGAGCCAGAAATTCTGTAGGGAATTGTGAAAGAATTTTGGAAGATTGAAGGCCACCAGCTGCAAGAATGGACATAACACAGCTTGTACTGTACAGTCAAGGAAACTAGCAAAACTGGGCCAGAATTATGTATGCAGCTGAAATGTACTCATTTAATACTGTTTTAGTGCAGCTCTGTTGCAATTTTGAAAGATTCATTGTATATAACCTATATTATAAAATGTTAACAAAATGTCTAATGCATCTTAATACATACTGTTCATTATATAGTACAATTTATCTAAGAATAAGTGAACATAATGTATTATAGAAATATGTAAAAAATAAAGATGTGTGGTGGTTAGTTGATTGAAGTTCAATGCTGTCAGTTTTTTCAAATACAGGACATCCTTAATTCACAAACTTTAAGAGAAAAAAGAGAGACACAGATTTAGACATACCAACAAAAAAGGGCTGAATATTGAAGATTCCGCAAATCTTTAGATCCCGTAATATCAGCCAATGATTTGGGTTTGCAATTATAAAATAAATGTATCAATAAATTTCAACATGTGAATAGTTTATAAAGTAATAATGTAAATAACCCAACAACAAAACTCATTTTAAAACAATGAATTGCAAATGCAGCTGTAATAAACTCTCTTGTGAATGTATTACTCTGCATAGTCAAAGGAAACCAAACATAAAGAAGCTTTTGTTTATGCCTTATATTCAGACCACATTTCCCAGCATCTCTTTAATTTTTTTTTTATCTAGCAAAATAGAGACAGAGAACTTATTCAGACTCTGGAACCTGTCCGTCACTAAGTTATAGATTGACCAGTGCATGAACCTTTGAACAAGTTGCACTAGCAAGAATGGTTTAAATCTATGATGAAAATAGTAGAACTGAGCTGGGTATGAAGTTAAGACAGCTGTTTTTATGTATTGATCTTACCATGTAGTTGTTAAAATTTTGCCTTTCTCTGTACAGAATTAATGCAAAAGCAGAAGCGATGCCAGTTTGAACCATGCTGAGGGACATGAGAATTGACTTCACTTCTACATTGAGTCTCTGAGAAAAAGCAAGGGGAAAAATTCAAAATTACAGTCAGTCAGTCAGTCAGTCCTCAGTGTAGCTTGTAGCATAAAAAGTAAAAATAACATGCCTCCAGGTTGTTGCAAACATTACATAATTAATGAATTGTAAAGTTTCAGAATGGCACAATAGCTTCTGCCATACCGTGAGATGATATTCTACACCACATTTAGGCATTGTGTTGCTCTGGCAAGTAGTCTGAGGGTGGTTCACAATATCAACCATGTAGATAATTATTGCAATGACCGAGATGACTGCAGCGAACAGTGTCAACACCATGCATATAAAGACCTAGAAATGTTAAACAAAAAAAATATTGCAAATAATGAGTGGAAATGATGTAATGAGTACTGGTTGTGCTTCTGCTGGAACATTTTTCTGGTCAGTGGATGAAAACCTCACATTTTGTGGCCATATGTTATATGATATGGCCCAATGTGAAGCAAGTGATTTATAGCTCTTATATCACAGTTTTGTATGCACTTATTTGTATTTAATGTTGTTGAATGTCTGTCTAACAAGTTCCTGTTACAACAAATGTTATAGTTTAAATAATATAGTAAAGTATATTCAGACCCAGTCTTTCCCTCTCCAGTGTCTCTCTTTTGTTCTTTCTAGGGTTAGAAAGTAAGCTTAATGAGCTTAAATGAGACAAGTGCTGAAGTCTCTTCTGTGCTGGAAAACTCCTTCCATACAAGCTCAATAACAAAATTTCTTTATAAAACAACCATTTTTTGTTAATGACAGTATGTTTTAGTTAGCTTATTATTAGGCTTAAAGTTATTTGGAGCATAAACATATTTTAATTAATATTTTAATGGAATAATGTGTGTGTGTTTCATTCTTACCAAAGAAACACTGCTATGTTTTTCCATTATAAGAGCAACAGTACCTGCAATGACAAACTGAAAAGAAAAAGAATACATGGAGATGTAACAGTGATTTTAAGTTTTATTAACTGATATTGAAAAAATAAATTATATCTTACGGATATACCACTCCACCACGGCACACCAAACATGACAACCTCTGTGAATTCGGAAGAGAGCAGTGGCACAGAGTAAGAGATGATCATAAATCCAAGCATGACCTGGGAAATCTAGAAGGAGATTGCTTTTTTAAGTAAAATGGGACTCATGTTGTGTCTTATAATGAGAGCCCTTTTGCATCATATAGATAATGAAACATTCATATGCCATTTTCTGGCCTGTATTTCACATTTTAAACTTGACAATGAAATATTGAATCTAACATGGGAATACAACATATGGGCTCTGTTTGACACAGTGACTTACCCCCAATGATTTTGATTCTCCTTTCTGTATTCTCCTTTTAAGTACCTCCTGCATGTCTGTTAATTTATTAACATTCTGGTCTGTAGTTACAGACACAGACAAGTCACTTGACACCGTCAGTGCCATTCTCGTTCAGTGCCTAGACATTCATGAAAAAGAAAACCGTTTAACAGTGATTTTTAAATAAAAAAATTAGGCTTCTACATAAACAAAGATTATTTAATAGCTACTAATATAACAGTAACATAAGAACAGATTACAGGGCCAGGTGTCACAGCATTTATATCTGGTTCACTAAGCGGTGTTGTTGAAATGATGATATTAAAATATTACGTTACCTTGGCATAAGTCATCTTACTTAAATCATGTCAGCAAGAGATTTGATATAAGAAAAGCTTTTCTGTTTTTCATAAACGGGATTGTCTTGATGATTATCAAGTGAACAAAGTGGAGTGTACTGTGAATGTTTTTTGCTTATTTTCAAGGGTGGAGGTCATTAGCATGCTCTTAAACTCTCCTTGTAAGGATGAGTGACACAGGCATCAGCCACCTCAATAACTGTATGGTACAGGATATGTGTGTGTGCAAAATATGGATGGTAGAAGTGTTACAGGTTGATAAATGTTTTCTAAATTCTTTGCTTTTTAATGCTTTCTTATGGCAGGTTTGGTGTTAGGTACATAGATAGACATAAACTATATCAACAAGATGCCTAGGTATGAGACCTGTATCAGTGAAGTTACATAATAATAATAATAATAATAATAATAATAATAATAATAATAAAAGTAGTAGAAAAGCAGAGACAAGTAAATATATGCATAGCCTACCTTAAATTTATTTGAAGAAACAAATAAATTACAGTGAGGATTAATAAAGGCAGCATAAAAATGAAATTAAACCTAACAGTTTATTGACTATTAGGTTTGACAATTACTTTAAGTCTTTTGTAGCACTCAAACTGAATCACTTCAGATAAAATAATTTATCTTAATTTTTCAAGGAGATCATGTCCGAAGCAAACTGTCCAAGTCACTAACTTTGCTGGTATACTACTATTGCCTACTATTCAGTGCGTTATTGCGCAATTTGGGACGCAGCCGCTGTAGTGTCACAGCTCCAGCATCGCTTAGACACTGACACGACGACATACACACACACACACACACACACACACACATAAAAACACACACACACACACACACACACACACACACACACACAAACACACACACATTTAAAAAATATATACATTTTGTTATCAGTGTAACCATGTGAACCTACCTGAAGTGTTGAAATATTCAGAATTGCTCCAAACTTTCAACTTGGATTACACTGTGGAGAGAACAACAATCAGACAGAGAGAGATTTGCTGAAATGCGGACACATCACGTCCCGCCCGTTTCTCCGCATTTCTGAGAAAGAAATGGGGTCTTTCCAGCAGCCCCCTTCCCCTCCTCTCCTCTCCCCAGTACATTAATACATGCGCACTTTATTTTCTGTGCTCCTCTATATCACCACTACCCCAGTTTCCCTTTCTCCTGCTGAATACTGTGATTTCTGGGTCACAAACTCCTGCTGTCAAAGTAAGTCCATGGCTTTGATTTGACTTTCTTAGAAATAAAATATCAGATCTTTTTTTTTCTTCATGTAAAGTCAAATGTTACAAGTGTATGGTGTGTATACTGTGTGTAAGTGTGTGTACTGTGGGGATACTAATAGTAAGATTTGTGCAGTGGTTTCAGTCATTTTTGGTGAATTACTAAGTTGATCCTTCTTAGAATTTGATATGGAGTCATCGTGCTATTTAGCAATGAAGGGCTCTGTGTGTGTGTGTGTGTGTGTGTGTGTGTGTGTGTGTGTGTGTGTGTGTTTGGAGAGGGGGTGATGGTGAGTTACTGGCCCTAGAACAGCTGGATACAGTGTTGCCAGAGTGTTAAAAATGGCACCAAATCCATGGGTTCCAGTAATGCAGTGCTGTAGGGGACACAGTTTAGCAATCTACTCAATTAATACACCATATTCAGCTCATTGGTTAATTATAAATGACATTTGCTATGCTAGGTTTTGTAAAAAGATGAACACAATTCTGTTAGACTGCTATGCAGGCAGGAGTTTGGAACTAAAGTGAAAAAAAGTTAAGATATTATCCCTTTCATTTATACATGCACAGCAGGATTGTTTTTTTTTTGTAGTAAAATCTCATGTCATCTCATATTAATTACATTCGTTGAATGTAGTTACATTTTTCAAAAGTGAGTTTGTTTGTGTCTTATGGTGAGGACAAGAAGTTGAGGAGGGCTAAATGTAGTAAAAGATGAACTTGAACATTTTTATTGTAATGCTACACCAACAAGCGCATTAATAAAAATCTGATTGTTTGAAAAATTAATCAACACCTTCAAACTGATCAGATGTGAGCTTTGAGGTAGAATAATGAATAATACTCATGAAGATACCCTTTTTATTCTGTTTTCTATCCCTCTGTTTTGTGGTGCTGGAAACGTTCATAATAATGTAACAAACAAATTTCTCATTCTCCCCTGAAAAGGGGTTGTGGTAACAGGTTAAACGATACCTCACCTTTTTGCATAATTCTGTGTATATATTTAAAATGTCTACTTGTCATCTTTCTGTACCTATGAACACATAAATACTCACTGATAAAGAAATAGACTGTCTCAATCTGTCAGAATAGCTGACTGCATGGCAGTAATGTATTGATAGATTTTGTATTATTATGATGATGCCTCCATGTTATAAAACAAAAAAGAAACACTATTTACAAAACTGATGCCGATGACTGAGAAAATGTTCATCATTTTTTGAATGTTGGCCAATCTGGCAACACTAACACACGAGTCCACCCTGTCTTTCAATATTGATTTACTGGAGTTCGTTGTTCACCATTTTAATGACCCATTTGACAGTGTTTTTTTTTCATCTTTGAGGCACAAACCTACAAGTTTTGTGTTCATAGTTATGCATGCTATTAGCTATGTCTTAATGGGTGTAGAGCCTGTGTCTCTCCCAAACACAGTTTCATTTTGCATTCCACAACTTTGAAACCAGAACATATGGTTTTCATCAAAGCTCCCTGTTGTTCCCTCTCTCAGTGTATCTTTTTCTCCTTGGATTGGTTCCAGTATCCACTCACTTCCTGTGTAGAAATCTCCAGTGAAAGAATAAATACACTTCAGTTGCTTCATAAAACAGTAGTAATTTTGTTTTGCCATTCTTTGTGAAATTCACTGTAGAATAGTACTTGTAAACTGAAAGGCTTAAGTTGGAGAATTTTTAAGAAGCTGCATCATTACAAATGTCACTTGTGGCCCCTGCAGTGTACATTCCACCAGTAAAAAGAATTTGTTCCACTCTTCCCTCCCTTCACAAAATTGTCCTGCAGAAACCAATTGTAATACTTTCATCTGCGTCAACAATGAGGACAACATATTATGTAAGAAATAACACACAACAGACCATGTAGTTATATATAAATAATACAGTAGGGAGTTTGTTATTCTGATTTAAACACAGCAGTTGATTTTTTAAGGAACTAAATGCTGCACATTTAAATGGTTTATAGCTAGATTTAATCTTGTGGAATGTTCATGAAACAGTTTAGTATCTGTTATCACTTAAGTTGAAGCCACATTAAACAGTCATTCGTTCCTCAGTCTAAAGTATAAAGTCCTTTGTCCTGAAGATTTTCCCAGGTTTGAAAACTTCAAAAAGCACAGCAAAAACAGCGAAACCAGCAAACGTCACAACACCAATGATTATACTTTTTTTTCATCACTTAAAACAAAAATATGTTTATCTTAGATCTTTTAGTCCATCTACCATGCAACAGCCTGTGCAATATGCCTGTGTGTGAGCTGTGATTATAGACAATAAAAATGTACATTAAGAGTACATTAACATAAACCTATAAGTCATGTGTCAGGAATTACAGAGACCGTCTCTTACCGGACAGGGTTCTGGCAGGCGTCTTATCACTTGTTTAATGGCTCATTTCGTTATATTCAACATATATTGTCATGTCTTGTCATGTCATGTCTTTTGCTGTACCAGCCCATTCATGTCTTTTTATTTTTATGTTTATTAAAGAAGAGACTGAGCAATAGTTTATCAACTGTATTTTTTCTATTTTGCTGTTCTCCCTTTCTACTGATTTACAACCAGCCTAACAAACATCCGCACCATTAATCTATATACATATCCTCAGTCCAATAAGCTAAAATGTCTATACTTAGTCTTATTATACACTGTTCTTTCCTATTTAAATTACAAGTATTACTATTACTGAATATTGGATAATATATTATATAACCTTGGATAACTACAAGGTTATATAAAATGCAAGATTATATACTAATCTGGAAGAACAAAAAATTTAGCTTTATTGCCACAAATTTAAATAGTACAGAATAGTGAGAACCAACACACACACACACACACACACACACACACACACACACACACACACACACACACACACACACACACACACACACACACAGAAAAGTGCATACAAGAGTAAGATGATAGTGTTTAATTTTTTCTCAGGCCTTTCTTATTTGAATTAACTAATAGAAATACAGACCAGAAGGTGGCGCTAGTGAACAAGTATATATTCCAACCTAGTAGAATCTATTAGACTACTAGACTATCAAATTAACTAACTAAAGAAATATACAAACAAACAAACAAACAACAAACAAATAAACAATTTTCTGTGCACACTTTCTTTTCTTTTCTTTTTTTACATAATTTGAGGTAGGTATATATATTCATTTACCATTAATTTGTATATTTCTGTGCTATACCAGTTTAATGAATGATTAATCCAATATGAATTGTAAATTAAATTAGATATAATCTGGCCTATTTATTTATGAGTGTGGAGAGATATAAAGATTTCCCACTTACAAAACCCTGAACACCATAACTGATCACCATACTGAATATTATTGAATAAATCATTGTAGAGGCACAATTAGTGTCACAACATGTACAGACGAGGTTCATTTCAGCAGTGTCCATTAGACTGCTTTGTCGTTAACATTAGAGCAGACCTTTCCCCCACTGTTATTTAGCTGCAAGAAAGGAACCAAGGTCTGTATTTAAACTGGCCTTAAACGTAATCAGTGTTTTTGCTCTAATGGTCATGTTAATTTTCATATTCCTTTTCTTTTTAGATGGCAGACTCACAGAGTGTACCACCATGCAAACTGCATCGTCTGTTCAGGGTTTATGATCCTGAGGTTGTAGCGGTGAGTGATGAGATGTGGATCTGTTGGTTAAACTTTTATTACTAAGCTTTTATTTATTATTTTATTACAAAAGATCAGGCATCCCATCAAATCTATTGTTTTTTTGGTTTTTTGCCTATTGATACTGTATATGTACCAGTGGAGGTACAGTAAAGAAGTCAAGATCTCAAAGATGTTGCTGTTAATTTCCTGCACTAATTATTATTTTGTGGTATTTGGTTGTAGTTCATTATGAAATTAGTCCATTGAAACATGGTGCTTTGTCTTTTATAGGTTATGACAATATTACTTGGACTGTTCCAAATGCTTCTGGGACTTCCAACTTACTACATGAGCGTCAACATAAAAGTACTACATGTGTGCCCAGTTGTTGTCGGAGCAGCAGTAAGTTTTCTTTTCCTGTCTTTTTTTTTTAATGAGTGCAAATGAATCACACAGATGAATTAGTATCTTGTTCGATTACCATAAAATTGATTTTAAATATTAACAAAGACACAAATAAAGGGAGCACACAATTAAATGTACAAATTTTTCAATAATTATTCTTTATTGTCATCTCTGTGCAGTTTGTAGCTGGTGGAGCATTTGCAATGGCATGTGAAAGAGCTCCTAGCAGGCAGCTGGCAAGTTTTTTCTTTTTTAAACCTAAAGTGTTATGTTTAAAATCAAATCTAATGTTGGTAAAATATATTAAAGCTAGAGTATGTTCAGAATGCAGCTAAAGCAGCTAGCTTCAGGTACTGTAACTTCTGGCAATATTTCTACCTTTAACTCTAGGCAGAGCCAACTGCAGATTAAAAAGAGAAAACTAACAATTTTATAGAGGACAACTGGCAAATAACTTACCTTTTTGATGCTAAAACAATTCTGTTTAATTGTTTTCATTTTTTTTCTAGATGAAATCCTGTGTTTATGCCAGTGCCTTTGGGCTGTTGGTGGGATTGTGTGCCATTATTATTTATGCCTATGCAGTCAATGACATAAAATCTGTAGAATCTGTTTGTGAACTCAACGAAGGTCGGCGAATTGGTTGTCAAAAAGATCTTGTCACTGTGAGTTTTCGCAGCTTTAAACCTTTTATTTGCCCTTATTTCCTTTAATACGTTAAGCATACAATGCTGGAATGTTTCTAAAATCTGCTAAAGCTTTGACCTTTTTTTGTTTTCATTACAGGAATATTTCATATCAGTCTCTGCATTGCTTTTGATTTATGACATCGGAGCACTCACCCTTCAAGGTCTCATTTTATTTTCAGCTATGAAAGGTTTGAAAACAAGCTGAATATACAGTATTTTTTCATAAGTGAGAAGTTGAAAAATGTAGAGTATAACTCAGAAATTTAAATGTATGTTCATGTACTTTTTAATTTTGCACTTTTTTTTAATAAAAGTGACATTTTAAAAAGTAAGCATAGTAGTGTAAACTATAGTGTACACAAAAATGTTCTCCATTTAAAGTGGAAACAACATATGACTTGTGTGTCTTCAACTCTGTATGTCAAAGTCATTTTGGATTGGTGTTGTAACTATTCATAACATTGTACATTGTTTTCAGGTTTTGTTTGTGCTTGAAATACACAGAGCCTGCTTTACTAATTTGTATAATACCATCATATACAGTAATATAATATATGAAACAATACAGAAGCTCTACACAGTACCTACATAAATTGCATTGATTATAATGCAGTAAGTGTAAGATAGGCAGTACAGGCAGAACAACAAAAGATTAATATGAATAAGATGATGCACATTGTAAAATAGTAAATGATAAATTGAATATACAGCATATCTGCTATTAGCTTGTAATAATAAAATGGCAAAACTCAATAAAAATAAGGAATTAGAATTATTTAAAATGATTTCACTGTTTTTTTTGTCTAGTCACCTTTATTGCTTTATCTGATGTATACACTCACTGGCCGCTTTTATGGAAACAACCCCTGCTTATTCGTGCAAGTATCCAATTAGCCAGTCATGCATGAATGCTGTAGTACAGCGCATTAAATAACAATAGAAATGTGCATGTGTGTGTGATTCTACAGAAGTCTGCCACTACCACATGATTGGTTTGGATAAAAACATATAAACCGCACACATTAAAGTGGCCAAAAAATGAACGTCAGTTTATATAATACACGTCAAAGTCTTTTATAAACCCTTTAAACCGCCCTGACTAATGTGGAAAAAGGAAATACAAATTTTTAGAATATTTATCATAATTACTGTAGTTAACTACTATATTCTAAACCAAACATACTGTGTCTAGATTACCCGTGTCCTTGAGATTTTACATGTGCATTCCTGTTATATTAGTTATCACTTTTTGGATTTAGATTTCATACATTTTTACTACAGTGTTTGGATGTTTACTTTATTTTCCTTTGTGTTTTTTTATTTGTTAAACAATAAAGAAATATTTCAACAATATTGTTGTTTTAAATGTCTATATCTGGAAAGCGTATTTGCAGGGAAAGGATCCTTTTAGTTCTAACATAATATATTTATAACAAATCAAAGGTTTAATTAGACAATTTAGAAATTAGACAATTTGCAGAAATAAATGTATCCCATTGAAAAAGGTCTAACAAGAGAAATTGTAAGAAATCTTGACTAATTGATATTTATTTAGGTTCTTTTTTTTTTTTTTACAAAAGGGAATTTTCCAAAAACATTTTTAAAGAATTATACACAATCTTCCGTTTCTGTGATCTCATAAGCAGCAGTATAAAGAGTTTATTGATGCACAGAGATATTTATAATGGAAATAAGCCTCTGTTCTGAGCTCCCCTGCTGGTACAGAGCGAATGGAACATTCCCGTCACATTGGAGTTTCCCATGAATCAGCTGAACAACAGACGATACCACTGACGAATAGTAGTCGGTTATACATTTAAAACGTCCTTATTGCCATTATTAAACGCTATCGTATTACACGTTAAACTCGTTAAAATTGCGATTAAATCATACTGTTCGTTTGTTATTTGTTCTAACTTCAACATTTCTCATGTTACATTTCCACCGTCCCCCTTGACAGGGTCTAGAGTGGATTATTCCTAAATATGGCGGCGGTATCTGTCAGCAAGAAGTGAAACTTTCGCTTAAGAGAGTGACTATTTCCTATTAAAAGCAGCATTTCCTGGATGTTGTCGTCGGTTCAGCTTTTAGGTCGTTTAAAGTAGAAACGATATTTCGTGTACTTTTTGTGGTCGTCTTTCATTCGACGGTTTTTTCCTTCTATATTTGTTCTTAGCTGCTAGCTGACTAGCTGACTGTAAGGCTGTCGATAAACACAGCTGTGAGGACGGAGATCAACATTAACGGTTAAAACCGGCTTCGTTTCACATTAACGGCTGATTTGAAGGTTAATTCTGCGTGTAACGTTTCATGAGACGTATGTTGATAAGTTATTTATTGACAACCAGCGCTTCCGTGTTCGTTTTACGTCACTGGATGTTTGTCGATGTGTTTTCTGTCCCAAGGAATTTGATTTGCTAGCACCTTGTAAGTAATTCTACTTTCTCATGAATTAATAACGCATGATATCGACACAGGCGTTATTAGATACATGTATTGTTGTCCTTGTAGATCATTTATTGTTCACTGGGGTTAGATTAGGATTGTGGAGATTAGATTAGTTTAGACAACATAACAACAAACTACTTTATTAATCCATCCTGGTGAAATAACCCTGCTCCGTTAGCATGTAAATACATCTTTAGTAGTGACAAGGACAAGTGTCAAGTAAAATATGTAAATAAATAGGGATGTGGTAGCCTTGTGTTTAAGGTGTTGTTATTTATTATGTTATTAGTCTGCCAGATCTCAAGTGCAGTTTTTGTATTTCAGTTTCAGTTTTAGCAGTTTTGACATTACCTTTATAATTATCGTCTGGCAGACATGACACAGTAAAGATGGACTCCCAGTTACAGTCGTGTATGGACCAGAACCTAGCAAATTTTTTTGCCCCTTTGCTCAAAGACACCTGTTTCAGTTAATCAACCTGCCAAAGTGTTTGAGAGAAGGGAAATTATGTGTCTAACATACCTCATGGTGTTTTAACTGGTTGACGCAAACAAGATAATTACAAAAAAATACTATTCTTAAAAGTAAAAACAGAAATGGCCATGTAAAGTATGAACAATTGCAGAGGTATTTATATGCTTGTCTTTTTGTCTGCAATTTTGACTGATAGCTGTACTGGCAAATCAATGGAGAAGCTTCAGGATCTCAGACAATCCGAGCTACAGGATTTGCTGGATAATTCGGAGGGGGTGGAGTCAATGGCACTGGAGTCCGATGAGGTGAGATCCTATAGGTTTCAGGTTTCAGAATTTTACCTAATGTGTAAGTATTTTTGGTTGTATTGTAGTGTATTGACCTTTTTAGTTTCTCGTTTGGTCATTGGTTCTGTGGTACTTTCCAGGGTGATCTAAAGTTAAATGCACTTAAATCCACTTAAATGTACTTACTACTAATCCCTTAATGGGTAGGTAGAGCAGGTGAAGTGCTTCTTTAAATAAACCTTTTGTGTTAACCATGCTTATATGTGCAGTTAATTGTCAAGAGCACACATCAATTCAGTGTACTGATCAGAAAAATTGTATATACAATCAAAGGTTAGATTCCCTTTTAAAATGTGCATTGTTCGTGACTAATGTAAAATACGTTAGTCACTAATATACAGACCTCTGTTATTCTACATTACCATCAAACATTGTTGTTAATGTTAATAGTTAATTTCTGAAAATGGCAGTGGAGTTTGTTTACTCATAGATAGCCACCGGCTAGAGATCATTGTGCAAAACAAGAAAATGCTGTGTGAGAGGAATTTCTTTAAAAATGTATTTTGCTTCTAATTAATCAAATACCGACTCAGCTTCCGGATGAGCTAGCAGCAAAATGCGACAGTAATAAGTAACTATTTCTCAGAAGCAGTACGTGTTGATTGCTTACATTCACACAGAATGAACTTGTTCTACGGATGAACAAATGTGAAAAAGGCTAAGCAAGCTTTTGTTCAGCTAATTAGTTTTCCAGATGTTCTCTTCACAAACTGCCTGTTGCTTTATTCTAAGCCCCACCACGGAGCAAGAACCTTAACCCCAGAGTAGAAATGCTGTTGCCCAGTGTGAATCAGCCAAAGAGGGCTTAGATCACTTTGCTGTCTTGGGCACATCCAATTAGATTATGGTGCAAGTGCAAGCTGTCACTTTTACAGGATACACAAATTAAAATGCAGAGTTAACAAAACACTTTATGGCATTTATATAGACCACACTCTTATAAAAAGCCTTAAGATCATACAATTTCTAGTATTAATTAGAAATGAACGAACATAATGACTTATTTTTTTAAATACCACTTTATGTATGAATGTATCACTGGGAAATTTGATTTCTGTCCATGGAAGGAAAAGTCACTTTTGAACTTTCTTTCTTCATAGATCCAGAATATTCAACTGGAAAGGGAGATGGCTCTGGCTTCCAACCGCAGCCTGGCTGAACAGAACCTTGACATGAAACCGCAGCTGGAGAGTGGAAGAGAACGGCTAGTAGGGAAATATAATGAACTGGAGGAAGTGAGGGAGAGATACAAAAAGCACTGTGCTCTCAGAGGTAAGGACTGGGTATGCTAAAAATGGAAAGTGTGGATGAGAGATTAGGAAAATGAGATGCAGTAAGATTAGGGGGATGAATTATAGCTGCATATCTTTTATAGTACAAATGTTAGTTTCATTCATTGATTCAAAATGTCAAGCATTTAACATTGGAAAACCATGTATAGACACAGACCGCTACATAAACATGGTTCTGTTAGAGATGCTGCCTCACAGCCCATTGGTCCCCAGTTTAATCTTGAGTCCATCTTACGGGTTGTGAGCAGTTTCACACACGCACACTGTGTCTGCATGGATTTCCTTCATATTCTCCTGATTCTGCTCATTTTCCGTATACATTAGCGGACTTATCTAAATAGCGTATTTGCTTTTTTGATTGTCCGAAGCCCAAACCTCCTGTTTGTATATTAATTAAAACTGTAAAGCCTTTTGATGGACGTGTAAGTACAAGAGACAGTACAATTACTTAAAATGAAACAACAGTAAAGAAAGGAGACCTAGTTGAAAAAATTAAACCTACAGTACTTTGTGCAAAGGGGAAAAAACCACTGGTAAGATGAAATAAAATTGCTTTTCACCTCCACAGCTAACACTTGTACTAAAATTAGGTGATGTTAGCTTGTGATAGCATTAGGAAGTTTCTCCTAGAGGTGTTATTCAGTGAATATAATTTAAGGGATTCCTATTCTGATCCTAAATTTAACCACACTGACATGATACAGAGGAAATACAAGAGCAGTATATGTCTTGAAAAACATGACCTCATTAACAATAGATGAAAAAAATTGCAGCTATTATTTAATTGTGGATGATTTCATTATCCTGTCATCTGTTTTGGTAAAGCAGTAAGTTGCTCAGCAAGACTGTCCAGTTTGTTCTCTTAAGTCACAGACTTGATTTCTATTATCTTGTTGTGTACTTACTTACGTCACCTTGTTCTGGGAGTCTCCTAGAATTTAGACAGACTTTATTTTGTTTCTCTAGTAACCTAATTGTGAACACCAGCTCTTTCTATGGTCATATGATTTTTCTTTTCTTTTTCCCCACATTGGAGTCAGTTGTGGGTATTAAGCATTAAGTAGTCAGTAGTACTCCCTTATTTTTTCTTTACGTGTTTATACCCCCATCCCCCACCTTTTTTTTTTATTTTTTTTTTTACTATAGACTTAAAATCTGTTCATTACCTAACAGTTGATCACAAATATATACTTGTTTTTATTTTGTTCTTAAATATTGAATCAATTATTTTTTGTTAAACTGCTTTGTCAGTGTGAAATAGTCAAAATCATTTCATTTCTTTGTGACTGCTGCTTTATTTAATGTATTGTGCCACTGTGGTTTAGGTGATATACATCCCATACTGAATAACACCACTTTTAAAAAGGTTTAAAGAAGCAGGTTGTTATCTGGAAGGTGAACTTCAGCTGCAATTAAAATATTCTCAGTTCTCTTTTAAAGTGCGGGTTCATTCACTCTCTTCCTGCCTCCTCTCTCTCTCTCTCTCTCTCTCTCTCTCTCTCTCTCTCTCTCTCTCTCTCTCCTTTTCTCTTTCTCTCCCCATCTTATGCCTCCTTTCCTTTTTTTTATTGGTAGATGGGATTATGGGCCTGGTGTCACCTGAGGGGTTGTTTACTCGTCTACAGGCAGAGGGCGCCAACACAGAGGCAGAGTCAGAGGTAAGTGGCTTTTCAAGGCTGTGTAACAAAATATTGTTCTAAATATTTCTTTATTGTTTGTAAACAATTAATTTCATGTTTAGCTATCAGACTTTTTATTAACTTACATCAGTTCACTTGCTTTCACACACCAAGTGTTGTCTCCTTTACACTCTTGCTTTCCGCAGGCTCTAGCTGATGAATTTCTAGAAGGTTCCTTGTTACTAGACTCATTCCTTGAGCGCTTCCACTCTCTCCGCTGCCTCGCTCACAGAAGACGTGTGTGCATCGAGAAGCTGCAAGAGATTCTACGCCAGAAGAACCAAGGAGCCGGGGAGTCTGGTGTGACGTCAGAGCCGTGCTCCAATCTGGAGGCCGGCTCAGTGTCACTGTGGCAACAGCAGCAACCCCAGCAACAGCCACAGCAGAAACCTACCGTGAGCAACAACCAACCCAACTGTGCCCTGCCATACACTCCATACCCTGTTTCTCCTCCTAGCCAACCCTGTTCAGCCTCTACAGCCGCCCCTTCCAACCCCACTGGTGCTTTTCAGCCCTACTCAAACCATTCCACAGCTTTTACTCCATCCTCAGGCTACCCTGCTGCCCGGCCTGCCTTTGCCCCATCCACATGCCCATACCCTGCCCAATCTGCATTTCCAGCTCCCCAAGGTCCTCCTTTTGGGCAGTTTGGCCCTAGTAATGCACCCTACCCCAGCCCGTACCCTTATGGAGGTTATAGTTACCCCATGGGCTCACATATGCCCCCTTCTCAGTCACCTACAGGTAGGCCGCTTTATAGGCCAGGGTTTGGTGTACCACAGCCGTATTCCTGAACCACATTGTTCCCATCTTCCCCACTTCCTCCCCCTTTGTCCATTTTTCTCTGTCTCTCTGTGTCTCCTAATCCCTCTGTTCTCTGTCTTTTTTCCCTCCTCCTTTGCCTTCAAATGACACTGAGTTTTGTGGTCTGCATACCCCGAATTTTTTCTTCCTGTTTTCAGGCTTGCACAAAATGTTTGACATTGGGTTGCCATGTGTTTTTTTCCTCTGACACCTCAGTGAAAGACTTTCTCCAAAAAAAATTAAATGAAAAATGTCAGAGACCAAAATGGACATCAATGTCAATCAACTTTGGACTTTAGTTCCTGACTGTTCTAGCATGTTTCCAGCTTTGAGACTTTAAATTGTTGATTGAACTTTATGCCATTATGTTTTCATTTAATTCAATAGAATTGTGTTGATGTCTGGCCTTCAGACTTCAGAATCATATCTTTTTATTAACGTATGAGATGTCACACTAATTAATCATAAGACTAATTTATCACCTGGCTGCTTTCTGGTTCGTGTAGCCACTTTTTCTGCCCAGAAAATGACATCACTACCATTCATATAAGACACAGGCTACTTTACAAACTGTAGAAGTCTCCCAACAAATGTTTAATGCCACATTTTCAGGTACTTTTATTTGGGTGGATTATTTGACCCATGAGTCATATTGTCTATATGTTGTTACAAGAATAGTCAGTTTTGTATTTAACGCAACTGTGCACTCGTTCCTTCATCTCCTTGTCTGCTGAGCTGACTTTTTTTCTCCCCTCTCCTTCTCTCTTTCTTAACCGCCCCCCCATCCCCTCCATTTTTGTTTTGATCACACGGTCCTTGCTCCGTGTACAGCGTGTTGATTGAGAACAATGGGAATTAGCTGAAGGGACTGTTTAAATACGCTAGTGAAGACTGTGGGATTTGTATAAACAGATAATAAGGGTAAATTAAAAAAAGGGGGGGAAATAATATAAACATATCTTTATCTGCTATAGCACAGTATATGGTGTGGTGTTTGAGGCAGTTGGAACCATAACACAGCACAGTGAGCAAGCGAGGGAGTTTGAGCTACATCACATCCTTTGGCGTTTACATACAGCTTTCTGTAACCAGCTTGCCGCTGAAAATGTTTTAGAATGAAGATTGTGCAGACAAGTTAATCTTGTAAGCTTATATAGGTCTGTTACAATGGTTTAATGGTTTATAAGGGTTTAATTAATTCAAATATGATTGTTATTAATTCCTGGCAAAGCTGTGGTTTCCTGACATGGATGTAAAAAAAAGGCTGTATGTATCTGTGAGGTTGTATGTAGTCCCCGCAGCAACCCTACATTTTGGAGTGAAGTGTGTATCTTTTATGTGTTGATTGGTAGATTGATTGATTATTTGGAATCACTTTTGCACTCCACAATAACAGCTTCCGTCCCTACGGTAAAAGGACCTGGGGGCGAGCCTGCAAAAAGTTTTAGAAGGGGTAAACTTTTGAATTTTATTTTCAGTGTTTATTTGTAAACTTGGAAGCAATCAAAAAAACAAAAAACAGAGGCATCCCCAATCAAACCTTGTGTGGCTTTAATGAATTAATGATCTCAGTAATTAAGACTCAGGTTCGGAGTAAAACCCTGTCATCTCTAGGCCGTCCTCAGGACCTGAAACGAGGGTGAAAGCTGGCATTACATAAAGCGGGGGAAACGGGGGTTATTTAGTCGCACACTGTGATGTGCAGCTTTAGAAGAAAGGCATTCTGTGGGATTAATGGTGATGACTGTAACCTGTTAAGTGTATTATTTTTTATTTTTATTTCCTTTGGTGTGGATATTAAACACTAAAGTTGATCTATGAAAGCTGTTGTCTGCATTATTTTTGTGTCGTGCCTCTTAATTTCCTGGAAAGGAAGTTATATTACCTGTTTTGCCCTTAAATTAAAAAATAATAAAGTAAATCAAATTCTTAGTGTTTAGTAGACTTTTGTCACTAAAATAGAGTGAATTGTAAGTACACTTTTAAGTGTTTAAGCAATAGAGGTATTACGTTTACAGGTTAGTTTTTTTTATTTAATTAGGAACAGGCAAAACAGGCAGTTTGACTCACTTTCCAAATGTATTGAAATACAGTTAAAACTGAATCATAATCGAGATTTGAGGAGGTGTTGTGGGGATTTTTGTTCGGCAAACCAGAATTTACGGGCCTTTTTAACACTGCTACGGCATGGTAAACCAACAGAGCGAAGCATGACAAAGACTGAGAGACTGAAGGAGGAATAAGAGGCGATAAGGCAAGAGTGTAAACAAAAAAGAAATGAGCAATAGTAAGATGAAAGGAAAAAAGAAAAGGATGAGCGACAGGGTATTAGGTTCTTGCATCATTTGCATTCGGTGATTCACCTTGACTTGTCATCTGTTGTCATTAAAATTAGGCCTAACTCTTGGGCCTTTTATTTAAGATTTACAATATGTAAACTAAATATATGATATATTGTATTATGCTCGCTCTCTAAAAAAAAGGAAATTATTCTCTGGTCACAAAAATGGGGCAAATTATAAAATTCCAGATGAACTCCCAAATTTTTTCCTTTGGAAAATTTAGAAGTTAAGAGAACATTTTATTCTAAATTAAAGTCCTCTACAAAATGCTCAAATAAAAACACGTCATATAAACAGGAAGTTCGGCGAAGAAAATATTCAATCTGTCTTTTTGGTTTTATTCTGTAGTGCCTTGGCTCTACAAAAGGCAGAGGAGTTTGTATAAAAATGAACACATATAAAATTACTCACGGCACTACATCACTATTTCTCAGCCTCGTTTATTATGCCACTCACTGCACTAACACCCACTTATTATAGTCTACATGGCTTTTTTGCTCAAGTTTAACAATTTTTGTCTTGCTTTGAAGTGAGGAAACGGAGCAGCGTGCAGAGAGCAACATTCAAGCTGTGGAGATGCACTGTATGGAGAGAGTGAGTTAGACAGAGATGATGGGGGAGGAGAAATGAAAAAAGGATAGCTTTAACACCTCTGCCTGTTTCCTTTGACTTCATTTCTATCTGTTGCTTTGTATGTTGCTACATGCTTTTTTCAGCTAAGGTAAGATCTTATATATATTCTTTTAAGTATCTCTAGACACCTGACGCAATTGAATCTAAAAATCCTGGTGTGGGATGCTGGTTAAACACGGAAAAGGATATGTAATTCTATAATAAGATTCATTTCCCTCCAATTTATTAATGTGTGTTCTGTGACCGTCTGCGATCAATTCACTGTAAAGACTTCATTTAATGATTAAAATGAAAACTTCAGTCATGAAAAGTACAGCGATTCTACTTAGGTTGAGATTTAGGCCTTAAAAATTTGTAACGTACTCAGTTTTATAAAATTTAATGGAAAACACACATTCTGGGCCTGTTATGTGTAAAAATTCAAGTGTTGATTTGCTGTGGTTCAGGAAGATGGTATCTTAAGGAACGGAGACCTTATTTGTTCTTCAAAGACAAAGCTACTTGTTTTGAAGTTTTAGATAAGTCTATTTCTTTCTTTCTTTCTTTTTTTTTTTTTTTTTAATTTTGTTTTCTTTTAACTCCTACATACACTAAATACACTATCCATGACACCTCAGCATTCAGCTCTTAAATTACCAGGAAAAATAAGGTTTGAATAATTGTGAAACAATATATTTGGAATATAAATTCTATTCTCAATTCGGTGTCTTCATATTTTCTGATAGTTACTGATGGACCGCATTTTTCTGCTGGTGTTCATGCCTGCTCTCATCACTGCTGGTGAGGACCACTTTCTATTTCTTTATATTTACAAAAGATGGGCCATGATCTATGTTTCAACACCATGTAAGCAAAGAATATTTTTGCTGAATAATCTGTCATATCAAAGATATTCCATGATCGGTTCTGCCCTGGATCAAGGTCACTTGAATAAACCCGTAAAATTTGTGGATTTATGTGGATTTATTTACAATTATGTTGCAATGGGTGTGTATTGTGAAAAACTGCATTCAACACAATATTGCTAGAATATTAATAATCCAATTAGGCCTTTGATAGCTAGAGTCCTATTTAATATTATTCAGATTCTAACCATTCCTCATCATTGAGTTTTAGACAATAAGACACTGTTTCAAGTCCCTGATACTCAATACTGTATATTTAAAGCAAGAAATGTATTCAGTTCAGTATTTGATTTATTATCACATCTAATTCTTGAACCTGCTTAAAAGATTCATCCTATATTAATGCGGGTTTAGATTTTAGGAGTTAATAGGAGTTTGCCACTGGCTAATCAATATATTACTGTAGACCATTCTAGATTTTGACTGCACCTTCAAAACTCCTGATTGTGCACAGTGCATCTGTGTTCAAGCCACATGAAAAGAAAAGTACTACAGAATGAAGCAAGTCTTCAAATGCAATGTACGAAAACAGCAAGGCACAAATGCTGATTTTTGTCATATGTCATGACCAGACACCAGCTTTCCTGCACTGGAAAAATTATATACTTCATCTTGCTGTTTCGTTTCTACTGAACGCATCAATATTTTGCAAATGTTTCAATAGGAACTTTTACTCTAGAAAATTTTTAAACACAATCTGCAATTGGTTTTTGTTTTTGCATCAGTCTACAAATGATTGATTCATTCGCAAAGGCTTATCAATAGCTGTGGTGTGTAAATAATGAGCTCTATGCCTTCAGTATAAAGCCAGAATATATTTATGTGTCCAATATATGTATAAATGTATTTTGATCGTAAAATCTGATTAAATTTATAGTTTAAATGGTCTCTCAATAAATAGCTGGTTTACAGATGTGATTGGTTCAATCCTGTGTGCTTAGATGGTCTATTAGTGATTATATGATTTATATGATATATTTCACAAGGACATTTTTCATGAAGATAAATCCCTTGCCTATATCTAGTCTGCATAAAAATAGGTATTTTTATGTATTTTAATATTTTCAATTTGATTTTATTCATGTATAGTGCTTTTACAAAATGACGTGGTCTCAGACATTTTTGATCCATTTACATGAGTTATTACCTCACCATAACATAATTAATGTCGTATCAGTGAGTTTTAGATTATGTTAGCATTTTAATTACATAATTACGATAGCATTATCTCTGTTGCGTCTATTGTGTTTGAACTGTGAAATCTTTTTTGAAAAAGTGCATCAATATACTGCATAATCTTTACAAAGACACAAATTTTATAATATAATGTTTAAAATCCAGCATAACAATATATTTCATGCAGCAAATTAATTTAGTTTAGTGTTTGCTTTGTCATGACTGATGCTATACATGCTTAATAGGAAGATTAGCAATCATTAAGGTATTATATAGTGTTTTTATATGAATAATATTAAATGGTATTTAGTAGCTTTTACCTTTATTACACCAAAATAAATGTTGCTTTAGAGTTAACAAGTTTGTCTTTTCAACATGCCACTGGCTAATCACGCTTCATCTAGATTTTGAGCGTACTATCAAAAATTCTGCAAAGCCTGAGCTTGCACGGTGCAACTGTCTCAAGCCACATATTTTGAGAAATACAAAATGTGAGTGCATGTGAGCAAAGCCGCAAATGTTGATTTTGTCATACGCCATGACCTAGCATTATAAAAGCTTGTCATGTCAAGGTGACAACAGCAAATGTAATTAGAAGGTTGTGTTTTTGGCAGTAACACATAATCACATTCAGTCAGTGGGATAGTGGGAAAAATAAATTTTTTATCTTTTTAATAGATTTATACATTTTATTAGCAATGCTTTATGAAAGCGTTCATTCCCTCACCCATAGATTTCCAGTTAAAAGGTTTTTTTAATGTTATGCTACAATTTATTTATTTACTAATGGTAAATAAATTAAAAAAAAAAAAATGCAAGAATCATTCCGTCAAATACAAGCCTTTGTATTTAATAACCTATGTATAGTCCAGAGACATATTCTAATGAAGAGGGCTTTATTATACAGATAAATATACATTTATAAATCGCACTTTAATCCTAGATTCGTCTTACAGTTAATATTAGAAATTCGTCAAGTGTAAAACAAATACATGTTGGGAGTTAAGAGTCTAATTAGCATAATCCAGCACTTTCAGTGTGTATTGGGAAGAAGATCTTTTACAGAAATTATATTTATTTAAAATGATTTCATTTTGCAAGACCGATTCAATTATGACTTCAGTCAAAGTTGCAGTTGAGCAGCTGAGGGATGACGACTGCACAATTGGCCAGCCATTTACCTCTTATAACATTTTTTGTGTTATCGTTTTCATCATTGTGTCATCATGCAAAATGTCTGTAATTTCTTTTCACGGATTCTTTGGACAGTGGCTGTAGTTTGGTCTTAAATCAGTAACTGGGTTGAATTATATCATTTGTACATAATGAGCAAATAATTAACTCAACTTCATTCTAATGATTTAACACGTTTTTAAAATTTCAAAAAATAAAAATAAAATAAAAGAACTTCCTGTAGTTCCATGTTCTTAAGGACATCCAGATAATGAAACATCCAAATCTGAGTGTGTACAAATAACAAAGTTGAGGGAATGTTGTGGTACAGTATACGCCGAAAATGTATGTTTTAATAATATATAGTAGATGACTCATTGAAAATTATTATTGAAGATTTGATAATAATATAATAATATATTTTGTTAAGCAAGCAAATTGATTAACACATTTATAAGAATGAAAAATAAGAGTTTTTAAATATTTTAATGAATATATTTCAAAGTAAAGTGTAGTTATTGTGGGCTGTGACAGGCAAAAATGGGTCAGACAAAGTGCTTTAGATAAGCATAAAGAATATTAAATATTTTATCCGTTTTTCTTCAAATTTACATGCACACATATTTTTGAAGGTAAAAACAGTGGGGCAAAAATGTCAGACCGATCATGGAATCACACAGTGGGTCTCTGGCAGTGCTGTAGTTTGAATTCATGATTTTTCTGATTACTAGCAAAGTGTTTTAACTGCTCTTGTGGAAACTTGTCCAGATTCAATTCTAAAGCCACTACAAAATATTCTATCAGAGAATAATATCTAAAAGATTTATGGTTTTGTCACTCAGGTTGCTTCCAATATTTCATAACCACATAGTCTCTGTGATTTCTGTTACAGATGCAGTTACTCTAAATACGGTTTCATCTAATTCGTCTGCTTGTTCTAATACTAACTGTACTTGCAATTCTACAACTATGTCAACAAGAATCAGCCCTGTGCCCAAGATTATATATGTGACCCTACCGCCTATAATGGGCAGGTTAAAGGTGAAATGGGAAAAGAAAAAGCCGTGTCAGGGCAGCATACAGTTCTCCATAAATTTTACACAAACAAGTAAGCTGTGTTCTGAAAAAATTATCACTCCAACATTGGGTAAAGAGTTATGTGAGGAAAGAAGATGTGGAGAGTTCCTTGGGTTCAAGCACAATGCTGAGAAAGGGTACATGATCCATGAAAACCTAACTACGGTCAATGAGGCTCTGTGTAACATAACAGTCCTTACTTGCAAAGGTATGTGCATGTGTGTGTGCTTGCATGTGTCTGTGTGAGCGTTTGTGTATAACATTCAATTAAATTACTGAATCATACTTCGTACACTGTATTTACAGTAACCATTGTATTTCTGTTTCTCCCAAGAGGAGAGCACCAAAGAACTGACTGTCTACAAAGTAATAACAGGACTGTTACTGACACTGATTGCTGTCGTCCTTCTCTGTCGATTTGCACAGCCAGCGTACATAGCTGTCCACAATAGATGTGAGTCACGGAAAGGTTCATTTTAATTATAATCATTTGTATTATTCGTTATTCACCCTAAAGCACATTATTTAGGATCTATTAAAAATATTTAGTTATTATGGTTGAAACTAGTAGGAACACATTTGTACAGGCTACAAATCATTCATGTTTACTGTTAAAACTGATTAAATACTGTTAAATACTGATACTGTTAAATACTGAATATATATGTTTCAGCATTAATATATACAACCTGTGGTCTTCATTTGATGTAGTTTCACAGAAGCAGCAGAATCGCTGGATTGGACCAACACAGAGTCAGAGTGGTGAGTCATTTTGCTCTCTCTCTCTCTCTCTCTCTCTCTCTCTCTCTCTCTCTCTCTTGCCCTTGCCCTCTCTCGCACACACACACACACACACACACACACACACACACACACACACACACACACACACACACACACACACACACACACTCATACATGAACATTCTTGCAGTGGTGAGAATGTTCATCATTCACTCTTTCATCCTTTTTATTATTTCATTTAATTCATTAATTCTTTTTTTTCTTGAATTTTTTTCTTCCAGTGTCATATCATAGAGGACAGGGCAGTCAGCCCAATAATAATAAAATGAAGAGGCAGTCTTATCCAGGTAAGTGTTTGTACACACACACACACACACACACACAGAGACCTCTATTTACTATTGAAGCAAAGATTAAGATCAATTATATCAGTTAAAGTGTCTATTTTATTTTTTATAATGCATTTATAAAAAATGCATGATATCCAACACAATTTACAGATGCTGGATGCATGACTACATTTTTACAGTACTTTTTTACAATGAATTTCCCCCCTTTTTTTATATTTATATTGTATATTTTCTCAGTTTCCTTAATTTCATGTGGCATCCAGAAGTCTGTAAATGAACTAACAAACTATGCGTTAAGTTCTTGAGTCTTGAATACATTAATACTGAAAGAGTGCAATCGCTGTAGAGCCTAAGAAATGTCCAGTGCTGTGCAAGTCTTTTTCTTGATAGATGATTTGCATATCAGATATGATGCAGCTATATTATATCAGCAGAATAGACCTTTCCAGATGTTCATTTTCCAAAAAATAGTTAATAGAGGATCTTTTATACCAAAAATATCTATTTTATATCATAAAAATAAACCAAATTAAAAGTTAGACCATTTTATTCTAAAGATTAATGTTGTATGTTTTTAGTGTTTATTTTATGTGTATTTTTTTTATGTGTATGTTTAAAAAAACAAACAAAAAAAACCCTGAACAAAGTTTTAGGTTGATGGTATACTAAGTGTGTAACCTAGTGAACCAGTGTTAATGTATTCACTGATAGAGACTTTAAAGCACTTTTGTCCATCTCTCTGGATAAGGGTATATGTCAAGAGCCATAAATGTAAATTAAACAAATCATACAGGGCCACACGTCCACCACAGATTCAGTTTTCTAATGCACTTTACAGAATTTTTTTCAAATGCTTTTCATTATTTTGACGGTATTATTACCGAGCAGATGTTTCATACAGTAAGTGAACTGACTGTGCAGACTGCATAATAAGACATCTAAGTTAATAAGAGTACACTAATTAATTACTCAAATAATAATACAATTCCTTATTGTAATTTACTTGAATTAAAGTATAGTTTAAGTCATTATTTAAAATGAAACACCTAAGTTTCCTGAAATTATATTATCGTTCTTCTGATCAAGAAATAAAGGAACATCTGAAAACATTTACTAAGCATAACCCACAGCAGCTACAGGTGCATCCCAAATGGCTGAATGTTAGCTAGCATAGTAACACTACAGTACATCTAGACTGCATGCTAATAATTTACTATCAATGCAAATTGATTAATTGATTTCTATTCAAATTTACATTTATCGCATTTATGATGAACACAAGTTCTTTGAAGACTCTATCTGTGAATACATTAACGCTAGTTCACTAGATTACAGACTTATGATACCATCAACTATGTTCTTTTTAAATACATAAAACAAACGGAAAATAATCGCTAGTTTAAGTGTTTCAGGAAGACATAGGTCTTTACCCATCGTTTTGAAGATAGCCGGTGACTAAGCTGTTCGGACATCTAGGGGAAGTTCATTCCACCACCTTGCTGCCAGAACAAAAAAGAGTCTTTAATGTATACCTACCTCTTATCTTGAGAGATGGAGGGTGTAGTCAAGCAATGCTGGTAGATCGGAGAGAGCAAATTTCTTGAACCTCAAGAGTTTTTCTCCTCGCACATCCTTTATGCTTGCTTGTGAGTGTACAGATAACCAATCACAAATAAAATACAGATTTTTACATCAAGGTATCATTCGACTACCTGTTCTTGTTGTTTCAACAAATCACCAAACCAACTGATTTCCAGAAATATATAGATTGCAAAACACTCAGTTTATTTTTTTCACAAATTGTAGTGAATAAGTGAAAGAAACTCATAATACATGTACTGAAAATATAAACACATACTCTTGATTATACATAATTTTGCGTCTTATCAATTTTGAATTTTTACCTAACTTCTGCTCACTGAACGCACACACTGGAACTATGATACAAACATTTTTTGTGTTTCCAGGCTTGGATAGACTTACAGTATATCCCAGCAGAGAGCCTTCATCGAACAGGAACAGCGACTATGACTCATATGGTTTTTAAGCCCCTCTCGTACAGTGTAGGAGTTTGTGAGAATACGTCTTTTGAAGGCTCGGATGTTACTCGAAGATCAACTTGGTACTCATAACCACCAGTCTGATATTACATTTTGTCAAATTTCAAAATAATGTATAGTTTATAATGTTAGCCAGAAATTTTTCCAGCAGTACTGATTTTTTTATAATCACTATTCATAAATTCATAAATTTGCTACTAATTTATTTGTTTTCACATATTTGATTTGCTATAGTAGATACATTTATAATGTTTCTGATCAACTAAACCCACATGGCATACTAAAGATTATTGTTTATTTATTGGTTTGCTTTTTTGACCAGAGATTGATTCATATCCCTCATAAACTTATTCTTTATCTGATTTTTCATACTCTGATCTGTTAATAGTCAATTATATTGTCCATTACTGTTGTATAGTTTAGATTGTATTTTTCTATTCTAATTTTATTTGAATTCCTGCATACTGTTACAGAGATTTAATATGAAATGTGATACAGTTTTATTGTGCTTTAAAAGTGTTTAAAATATTAATAATTCTTTTCTTTATGGCTCCTGCGACTAATATTATTTAGTGCATTAGTTAACATAAACAAACCACAGACACCAGCATTATAAATCATAAGTACTGTTAACCAAGTAGTTAACATGAGTAATGATTGATTTTTGTTACAATGTAAATGAGATAGACCTGCGTTGACTGTTAAGACACAAGATAAAAGAAAAATAAGTCCACATAAATAAGTAAAAATTCAATCACAGCATGATGCTATATATTGATGACATATTTCTTTCTGAACTCTGGTCTCTAGGTATAAATATTCCAGCCTCAGTTCCCAATATTCCCAGTTCTCTAACATGAATATATTTATTCGTTTTACTTCCTGATGGTATGAATGTTGATTTATTCAGATGATGAATATTTGGCTTATTTAATATTTGGCTTATTAAATATTAGTTATTTTAGTAACTAATACTGGTTACTGGTTTATTTACTAATGCATTCCATAATGTTAGTTATGTGAACTTTTGTGTAAAGACTTTAATGTAAATTTCCCCTAGTCCTTTTATTTAATAAATAAATTTTGATGAATCTCTCTCTCTCTCTCTCTCTCTCTCTCTCTCTCTCTCTCTCTCTCTCTCTCTCACTGTGTGTGGGTGTGTGTGTATGTGTGTGTGAGAGTTAGTGTGTCAGAGCATGATTCCCATTGTGTGAATTTGGGTGGAGGAGGTAGAAACAGACAGACAGACAGAGGCAAGAGGGGAGTGTGCGAGCAGGTGATGATGGGAGACAGGCAGGGAGGAATATGAATGCAAAGCTTTGCAGCGCTGTGGTTTCCTGTCGTGTTTGGACTAACTTCCTGTTTGTGTTATTTCTGTCGTTCATTCTCTCTCTTGCTCTAAAAATATTGCAGGTTCAGAAGAGCGCCTTTATTTGTTTCTTTCAAAAGTGCAGACATTTCACTCATTCATTTTTATTCTCTCTGTCTATTCTTTTCTACTTCTTGTCTTCCTTCCTTAATTTCTAATAACGTTATGCAGTGGGAGAGGGATTTTCTTGATTTACTTTATCCTTTTCCATCCATAGCTTAGCCAACTTAATCTTAGCCAACCAATCTTTTTTCTGACATTGTTGATATAAAGCATTATGGATACGGAAACATTTAAGACTAATGCACGTGTGAGAGAGACATGCTTTGTTAAGAATGGTTAGATAAATGTAAGAGTATGTATGTTATATCCGATTGATTTGCTTTGACATAACCTTGATGAACAGGCAGTTCATCCACACCAACCCTCCAATGCGGCTGAATTAAGACAATTCTATGTGAAATGAAATACTCATTTATGTTTATCGTAAATGCTTGAGTGTAGTTGTTGGGTAACAACTTGTTATTAGGTTTAGGTGGCAATTACTTTTTCACATAAGGCCAGTAGTTTTTTTCTCTTAATAAATGAAATCATCATTTGAACGCTTGATGATCTCAATTATTTAAGAGTGACCAATATGCAAAAAAAAGGAAATAGGAAGTAAAAAAGGCACTTTGGGTGCTGTTCATTTAAACAGATAAGACAGATAACATCATCAACAACAACAACAATAATAATAATGATGATGTTGATGATAATAATAATCATTATCATTATTATTATTGCTATTGTTGTTGTTGTTGTTGCTATACCTCCAACCTAATAAAATCTTTATGAAATTTAAGTATTGACAAAAAAGAGAAAAAAGAGACAAACAGGCCATTGTTATTACACAATAGACTTTAATATGCTCCCATTTAAAAAAAATAGGAAACTGGAAAAAATAGAAGTTGTATATGCGTGAGGTGATTAAAATGACTTAAAAAAATGTAAAGCATCAAGCTTTATATGTTATGATAAGTGTATATGTAATCACTATTCATTAGTCATTCACTGGAAAGGAATGACCAGGAAAGAATTCATATTATGCCTGTAATGAATTCTGACCTATTAGATGAGCTCTTGTTTTTTTTTTTAATTCAACTTGAGTATAAACTTTTGTAGACAGGACATTATTTACATTACATTTACATTATTTCCTGTCCAGGGTCACCTAAATGAGGATGAGGTTCCCATCTGAGTCTGGTTTCTCTCAAGGTTTCTTCCTCATATCATCTCAGGGAGATTTTCCTTACCACAGTCGCCTCCAGCTTGTTCATTAAGGAGAGATGTTAGAGATATATAGTAATTTAAATTTAAACATTAAAATTTTTATTCGGTTTCTATGCTTCTGTAAAGCTGCTTTGAGATAATGTTAATTGTTAAAATTGTTACACTATACAAATAAATTAAATTGAATTAGTTAGTTATTCCACAATGAATTGTACAGTTGTATCTCCAGCTTCCTATAATTGATTTGAAATTGGATAGTGAACTTATAATAATTTCTATATGCCTGTACAATAGCAGTTATATTGTTGTAAACAATATATCTTTTTTAATAATAGTGCACATATAAGACATAATTTGTGTCTGTGTGTGGGAGAGAGGGCAAGTGGGTGGTTGGATAAGTGCCATCTCTTCCTCATCCTCAGGTCAGAAAAGACGATTATCTCTATTGTTTGAATGAGGTTGCAGCAGAGCACAATGACAGCTGACAACAGATTACACATAGAGATTAGCACAGCGACTAAATTCCTCCACAGACATCCATCATCCTTCCTTTCACGCACGTACTGCAACACAAAAATAAATTGGAAGCGTAAAGCAAGTTTTTATGCTTTTAAGCTTTAATTATATAAATATATTATGTTAATCTTTGTATATTATACATCAAAAAAGGTTTATTGTGCTGTTTTATTTAAACAGCACCAAAGACACAGACATACATGCAGTACACGAGAGAAGGAATAAGCAGCAGACATCTGTGTTTATCACTGTGTTTGTGTGTGTGGGAGAATGATAGTCTGACATCCTGAGTGTGTGTCTGCTTTGTGTGGTTTAATGCTATAGGGTTATGCTAAGCTCTTTGTCTTTAATCTCTTTCTATTCTATCAGTGAGCCAAACTGTATCTGATAAAGGAATATTCTGGGCTCCTCTTTGGTGAGCCTTCACGTAAGGCTGATGTACATAAGGCTAGAGAAATTAAGATGAAACCCTATTAGCATTTATAAAGGCTTATTCTTACATGAATAAAATTAAACTGACTCCAACTTTAACAAAAATATTGAATAAAATGTTGAATGTTTAGTTCAGGACCATTGTGAGATGTTACAACATTGCTCATGAAGGTTGGCACCCACAGGTTTATAACAGTTGTCAAAAAGAACTTAAGGTCAAACGTAAGCCTATGAAAACTGCAGTTAGTGAAATGTTATTGACATATGTAAAGAAACTTATCTTCTCAAACCTGAAATTATAAATATTTATATGGGAAAAGAGGGCATTTCCACAATATCTACGTTCAGCTGGCTACACACACTATATGCTAATGAGGATTATGACTTTAAAACATCATGTACTGCTTTTGCCCTCATGGTAACCCTTTTCCTTTTACATTTTAAGTGTTGAAAGCTTTAAATATTTAAAGCTTAAAATGCTCAATTTAAGCAATTTATATCTTTGTTTATTTACTGTGATGGGAAGAAGATATTCAGACACATTTGTTAATGTTAATTAATATACTTCCACTTCCAGTTTAGACATCTAATATCTTCTGAATTTGTCATTTTAAATATAAAATTGGCATAAACATATAAATGTTTTTAAAATCAAATAAACAGAAAAACAGATATTTGCCCACCACAAAGTAACATCATTATTGCCTTGTTTGCAGTTCCAGCTTTGAGACATCTACATAACATCGGCGATTCAGTTTTGACTTGTCCAAATCATCTTCAATTCCCAAAGGCTGCATGGATCAGTCTGATAGATTTGCACTTTCAAAATCCTCCATAAACAAAGTTAGACAATTGACAAAATGTTTGTTTCCACTGACCAAATTATATTGATCGAAAAGAGTTCTGATTTGTCTAAATGCTTTTAGATGAGTGACGTGACGTGACATACAGTACAGCTAAGCATGGTGACCCATACTCAGAATTCGGTCTCTGCATGTGCATGCTGTTGTTTCTGTTTGAGCAGAGGAGTTTTGCGTGGGTTGCAGGAATGGAGATGATTATGGTGCAGATCATTGTGTATTGTGTTTTGCTTGATAGGTGTTACGGCTGTTTTCAGGTCGTCATGCAACTCTTTTTGATTGACTGCTGTTAGCTGAGAGCATGCTGGAAATTCTTGTGCTGGGAGAATTCATTGTGATTCACTGATATATATATATATATATACATTGTGTATATCCTTGTATATACAAATAAACACAAAAGGGAGATGAACACACAAAGGGGAAAGATGATAGTGAATTGGAACAGAGAGAAAGAGAGAGGATTATTTCCCATTTTAAATAAATAAATCTACATTGTGTGAGTGAGACGGAGATGGGGGGGTGCAGTTAGAAGGCAACAATCCTGGCACAACTGAGAAAAACAATTTCAAAATCACTTTCAACACAACTAGACATTTAGAAAGTGCTGGCAAAATCTAGCAGCTGTTTAACTCAGTATCATAGTGAGAAACAATGTAAATGCCACAGAGAAAAATGCCTTTAATTTAGTCAAGATGACTGAAGAGAGAAGCCAAATATGTTGGCTGTTTTACATTCTGGAGACACCAAACAAAGAAGGTAAGAAAATAATTTAATTCTTAACTACAACAGCCAGAGTAAACATATAGTAACTCATTGATGTGATTCTTTTCCATTTAACCATTTATGCAATGTAATTACCAACTATTTGAGATTATATGTGCTTCATTCAGGAATACATGGCAAAAATATTTTAGTATTTTACAAATAAGGTTGGACTGGGAGGATGATTTATTTTATGTTGTTTTAGGGATGAAATGATGGTTTCAAGCACTATGTCTATGACTCTGACTATGAAAGTGATAATCCTCTGCTGCTTTGTGGTGTATTGTAAGTTAAGTATTCACACATAACAATCACATTTGCTTCCTCAAATATTGTAATTGTCAGCTACTGTTCATTTAAAGAATCCTAGTTTACCATAGTTAATATGCAGATAGGTTTATGCAGGAAATTAATGAATTGTTTTGACAACATCCTTCCATTTGTCATGTTGTCCTCAATGCATTTAATATGTTGTTTTCCTTGATGTACATTTTTTTGTCTAGCATCTGTTCTCAGACTCATCTCAGGCTGTGATTGGTTGTGTATTTAATATCAATATCTTTGGTGTATTTTAACATTTAAACGAGAGAGAGAGAGAGAGAGAGAGAGAGAGAGAGAGAGACAGACAGACAGACAGACAGACAGACAGAGAGACAGACAGACAGATAGTGAAGTACTGAGATTTTTGACAACAAAATATGAATTTAAGAAACCAGTTCACTTATCGTTACATAATGTGAAAATAAGTCTCCATCTTTTCTGTTCTCTCCACCTACTTAAAAGCCCACACCCAGCCTCTACCCTCTCTGTCCCTCCCAGTCCAAATCTCTGTTCTTCCCCCATGGCACTCTCTCACCGTGTCTCAGGCTGAGTTGAGCCTCCTCTTTACCAACTCCAGCCCTTTCTCCTTTACAAAGTCTCTGCTGCTTATGCCTCATGCAGGAACAGACTCTAAACCAGTCCTCCATGCTACCTTTGGTTCCTACTCTGTGACTCAGGTATACTTCCAATATTTAAAAATAATTCATTTCAACATTTTGGGTTTGAAGAAACATTTGTCCACCACTTATCATCCCCTGTTTTTCTTTATTCTCCAGCTTGTTTCTGAACCTTTAGCTCAGTTTTCTGTACCTATTGTTGCATACCTGCTTTCCGAAACAGTTGACCAAAAATGGGATGATGAAGGAAGGGAAGGTTTTACAGTCAGAGTGTTGTTCCACATGAAAGGTGACTCAAGCAAAAGAACATGTGTGACGCTTCATGCTTTCAAACACACAGAGGAGCACAAAGCATCCTGCATTTCCCAGGTATTGGCAAAGCTGCAGGGCAAGCTTTACATAAAATTCCTTCTTTACAAAAGTCTCTATGAACAAATAACAGAACTGAATGATGTGCACAGTTTCCTTTTAATGCATAATGCAGGGGTTACCAGTTATATTCAAAAAGAGTTAGTGTGTGTGGTTCAGGTGTTCATTCTGTTAAAGCAAGATAAACACCTTATTACACCTGATTACACCTTGGGCTTGGGTTTCTATAGACTCAGTTGTGGCTTCTGTTTGGTTGGCTTTAGAATGAATGATTCATTTAATACTTTTTATAAATAAGACAAATCAAAGTGGTTATATTTAGTTTCACATTGGCACTGTCAATTTTTATCTTATAATAAATATAAAATTCACTATTTGTCTATGACAGCTATTTTTCATTGATTTATATTTAAACAATTACTGTTGGAAGTTTACTAATATGACCACTGAGATTAAAAGACTTGTGAAAGTGTCCCCCCTTTCTGGGATTATACCTCTAGCACTGTTGCTAGACTTTGGTCTCCCCTGCATAAAATACTTTTCACAAATGCATGATTTCTATAAGCCACAACAGAGGATCTGCTACAGAAGCCACAATGTCACAGAGTCACTGAACGATTTTTTCATTAAAAAAAAGTTAGCTGAACTTTTGTCATGTACTCAGATTGGTCCAATACTTTGCAGAGCCTGCATCCAGCCCACTGTCTGCCAGTATGTCAGCCCTGCCTTGTAGCAGTGCAAGATTTCACTGTTGTAGAGAGCCAGTTGTCATGTCATGCATTTACATAACTGGTTATGCAACCAGTAAACAAGATGTTTGATGAAACCTTTCTGCTTGTATCAATGTTTGATGTATTGCATTATTTTATCCAAGTATTGTTTTTCTTTTCCAATAACTGTACCTTGTACCATGTTCATTGGAAGCCTCCTCTAGGGCTATGTGTGGTCACCATGACTTTACCAAAAGACTGGTTTAAGCCTGATCAGACTGCTCAATTATACCAGAGCCAAAGATTCAGACAACGGCATCCATACAGACTCTGGTCCCATAACCGCAGCCAATGGGGAAAAAACTTCCCAGCATCTCTCAGGGCCAAACCTGGTGTTCTAAGGGATATGATCAAGCTCTACTACTCTTCTATTGGCAGTATCACCAACCATAAGATATCACCTCTAAGATGCATGGTGGACAAGCATACACAGAGAAATCTATACTACATTGGATCTGTGGATCTTCCGGATAAAGAAACCAAAAGTAACAAACCAATGCAAGGTTATTCCTGCTCCAGTGAGCTAGAACAGGATGAGATATGGCTGAATCCAGACGTACTAATTTACTATAACAAGGGGCCTGTGCAAGTTGGACAACCAATTGAAGTCTCATTAAACATAAGAACAAATTTTAGTGGCGATTTCCTCATTGTAAAGTATGATTTATTATTTTTCGAATCACATTTTTTGATTGATTACACTCTGGAGCTGCAGGTCATTACAATTAATGCTGCAATTTTTTATCCTTAGGCTTAAAATGAAGAAAGGGTTACTGTCACTACAAGCCCATCCAAACAAAAACTCTCACCTGTGGACTGTTAAAGTGGAGAAGACATCAGGCAGCAAACATGACACAATTTCAATAATCTCTCAGAGAACTGGTACTGCTCTAGACAGAAGTGGGTAAGGCTGAAAGTTTATATAAGAAACACCTGCTATTAACCTGACTTTTAATTAGTCAATTGGTGTTAGAAATAACTCATATGAAAAGCTAAAACCCTCCCAAATGATGTTTAATGCACTGAAATAAATTAGTTTCACTGAAAAAAAGATTTATCATTTAATCAAGACAGAAATGTCAAAATTTGTCAAGACAAAAGTTTTGTCGCCTATACAGAAATTGAACAAATTTACTGCAAATACAAAAATATGTCAGCAAATTAAGTAGTGGTGCTGTGAGATCCAAATTTAATATCTTGTATGATTCCATGAGCTTGAAGGACTGCATCCATGCGGTTTGGCAAGGATTTATACAATTTATTGATGAAGTCATCAGGAATAGCAAAGAAAGCAGTCTTGCGTGCCTCCCAGAGTTCATCAATATTCTTTGGTTTCGTCTTCCATGCTTCCTCTTTCATCCTACCCCACATATGCTCAATGAAGTTCATGTCTGGTGACTGGGCTGGCCAATCCTGGAGCATCTTGATCTTCGCCTTGAGGAACTTTGATGTGGAGATGGAAGTATGCGATGGAGCACCATCCTGCTGCAGAATTTGGCCTCTTTTATGGTTGGGAATATAAGAGGTAGCTAAGATTTCTTGGTATTTTAGACTATTGATGTTGCCTTCCACCCTGCAGATCTCTCGCACACCCCCATACTGGATGTAACCCCAGACCATGATTTTTCCGCCACAACACTTCACCGTTTTCTGGGTGAATCTCGGATCCATGCGGGCTCCAGTAGGTCTCCTGCAATATTTGCAGTGACTGTGGTGTAATTCAACAGAAGATTCATCTGAAAAATCCACCTTCTGCCACTTTTCCAGCGTCCATCCTTTTAGCAGGCTGTGGGCCTTGGCAAGTGCCACACGGTTTTTCAATTGTCTTTTGTTTAGTGCTGGCTTCTGGGCACTGATTCGACCATGGAGGCCATTTCGAGACAGAATCCGACAAACTGTTCTGGTTGACACAGGGACTTCAGGTGACCAGGTCTCATGGAGCTCTGCTGCAGTGGGAAATGGGCTGGCCTTGGATTTTTGAGCCAACAAACGGTCCTCTCGAGCAGTTGTCTTGCGGGGTCTGCCTGACCTGGGCTTGTACAAAACGTCTCCAGTCTCTTCAAATCTTTTTTTTATCCTCTGTACTTGACGCTGAGACACATTGAAGGTATCTGCCACATCAGCAGTGGATCTGGTCTTCAGCCTCTTGATGATCAAAACTTTAGTCTCAGGGTGAATCTTAGGCATGTTTGCAGAGGTCTACTTGCAGTTGATGTGAAGGTCTAATGTACTGGGGTTCTTTTTATACACACCTGAGACCTAATTGATCCTTTATTAGTCACAGGTGAAGCTCATATGACAAGGCGACAACACTTATGTCTTTGCAAAAATTGACTCAATCTGCTTTACCAAGATGTGAATATTAGAATACTTTTGACAGTTTTGTTTTGCACTGAAACATTATTACAAAAGCTGTTGGGATTAAAAAATTGTAAAAAATCTTGATTAGAAATATATTTCAGCGGCACTTCAGGTCAATTTGTACACAAGCGACAAGACTTTTGTCAGGGACTGTAATGTTTTATGTATATATATATACAGACAACTATTTGTTAAATCTCAAACTATTACATGTATTTATTCATGTCTCTTTTCAACACCTTGCTCAGCACCTCAGCGCTGCAACTGGTGGCCTGTTTCTCATTTGAGGGCTTATACAGGCGCTTTGGAGTTGCAATGACAATTCCAGTAACCTGGTGGGTGGAGGACATCATGCGCAATAAGCCTGTTTCTCCAAATGGGGCAGTAACAACTTTCTTCTCCTTTTTGGACAGAGAGATAGTGGGCATCGCTCCCATTACAGTGGTAAATCATTAATATAGCATAGACTATAGCTTGTAACACACATATGTATACACACAGAGAAAGTGGTGGAGGTTTAGTCCATTTTTTCCTAAAAACATTTCATTTGTCTTTTACAAGGCTGGGGAGAAAGGGGTTGTCAATAATTAAGGACCGATAAAGACTATTGGGACATGTGATTTTGGACTTCAGATAAACTTGATCTGAATTGATCTTTGGTTTTGAAATTTATTACCTATTGTACTCTTTATTTTTCATACATTTACAGAGCAACACAATAATGAACACAGCCATCTTGTCAAGCCAACCTGTTTCCCTTCCGGTCTTAGTACTGGCAGTTGGGCAGGATAGCAAAGTATCGGATATTACTGCAGCAGTAAACTGTCATTCAACCAATGAAGACATTGTTAAGGTAAAGTGGTACTTGTGCAGAGCACATACATTACAGTATATAAAAATAATTATATCTGAGGATACATTATTTGTACAATGTATGTATACACGCCATATACTTTAAATATGCTGATGTCTTGGAGGTGCTCATTTTTTGCAGGTATCAAGTGATTGCTCTGCTGTTTATGTAGATGGAAGTGAATCTGGTGTGGGAAGTACCTGTGTCAAGGTGGTGTTTTCTCTGGGCATGATCAGAGGGTCTTTATGCCTGGCTGTGTGGACTCCAGTAGTTCCTCTCCGAATCTCTCTATCTGACACTGTCCTGAGCCCCATTGCAGGCTGGAGCTACTATACAGACACCAGGTATGCATAAATCCATTGAATAAAATTATGTAAAATATTTAAGTTCATGAGATAAAGAATAATAGTGTTAAACATTCCCCAATATATATAAATCAGCAAAGTTTGTGGTTGCTGTGGCTTGAATTTCCTCGATTAATGACAGAATATTTATGCCTTTAATTTCCAAATGTCTGTTGACTAGCAAATTCAATCTAGTGTACAAGTTTGTTGTGGCATGGTGACACAATCTCTGGTTCAATCCCTGAACTGTGTGCCATTTCACGTGCTAGCTGTCTCTGTATGAATTTCTTCTGAGCTCTCAGGTTTTTTAAGTTTAACAAAAACGTACCCATATGTGCATTGTTTTGCACCCAGTGCTCTCTGAATCCATTTTGACCCTGACAGGATAAAACAGTTACTGAAGATGAATGAATGAATGAATGAATGAATGAATGAATGAATGAATGAATGAATGCTTTGTGTGCCACTCAGTTCCACAGAATCCACTGAATATAAACACCACTGATGTACTAAAGTGAATGAAAGTATTTAAAAAGTACAATTGGCATAACTATCTTTATACATTGTGTAATTGTCTTCCCCTGTCTTTATCTCTCTTCTGCTGTCTTTCCTTGTCTTTTTTCTTTCAGATGCATTCCAGTTTATCAAAGGGCTACCGTACAGATTCTTGCACAATTCAGTGCCCAGTCAGCCCAGGGAAAACTTTCCTACATGCTTAGTTCACCTGACTGGTTTGTAGATGTGACAGATCTAGTTCATCATTGCCTGAAGATAGACAACTCTCGTGTTGCAGCTGTTCAAGAGAAAAATTATGTCATTGGATTAGAGCCTGGAGCTACTTCATTAAATGTTAGTATTTAAAAATATAAGTCTTAGAATTTACCATAAAACATACAAACATTCTTATGACATCATTACACCATTTTGTGTAAATTTATTATGCTGATTTATGATCTGCTGAATCCATGTTTGCAGCATTAAACTGATCTTTTTCCTTCTTTCTCAGCTTATATCTAGTCAGTGGGATGGTGTGCTTGGCACTGCTGATGTCATTGTGACCTCTGAACCTGTGGCCCCTGGTGACCTTTCTGTGCATTTAGTTGGTGGTCTTGGTCTGTCTTTCACCCCAAGCTCTTCAAATCCTTCTGTCATCACAGCGACTGTGACTTCTCATAACACACTATATAACCATGGGCAAGTAAGTACTGATAGTTTGGGTTGTATCCCTTGTGTTAGCAATGACAAGCTGCTTAAAATTTCTAAAAGCAGAAAGTGAAGGTTACAAGACTGAACTCATGTTCATTTTGGAAGCCCTTTTTAAAAGGTCTTCTTCTTCTTCAAAAAAAAACATTGCATGAGTAATGAAATCTCTTTAAGAGTACAACACAAGTCCAATCACCATGCAGTACTACAAGTTTAAGAATTATTAATTACAAATCTTGACATCTTTTACATTCTCTCTCTTTGTTATGTTCTCATCAGTTAATTTTTCTTTTGTTTCTTTCTCCACATTACCCTTGTCTCTCAGGAAGCTTCTCTTAGTGTTTGGTTACAGTTTGGTGATGACACTGCCACTCTGCTCTCTGCGTTTAGTCAGATCCCTTTCTCGCTTCATCTATCCTCACTGGCTGAGTCTGTGGTTGCTATAACACCTGCCCCGTTGCAGCGTGTCCTCGCAGAAGGAGATGGTGGAGGGCCCCTTGTGAAAGCCGAGCTTCTGGTCTACACTTGTGAGCTTGTGTCTAACGACAATAAAATGGATGAAATCAAAGAGAGACGTGGGACTCAGAAACTTGCCAAAGGATCAGGCTGGATAAGAGTGAACCTAGATGCAGACCTTTGGCCTCTAGAAAGTGAAGATTCTGACTTTGAGATGACTGATGTATCAGATACATTTGCAGAGTTAGACACAAATCTGTACCGTAACTTTGAACAGGAACAAGAAATACCTAAATCTACTAACTATGATGACAGTGCAAGCAATGACATGATTTCCTGGGACGACTTCGAGAGGGCCGTGTTGAAACCTGGCCATGAGGAAAATGCAATGGATTTTTCACCTGATATAGAGTATGGAATTGGGAACTTCGCAAATCGAGAGTTATTATTTGGAGTTGGAGCTGTCTTCTGTTTGCTGTGTCTTTCCTCCCTTTTGTTTTTAGTCAACTCCATGCCATGTGTAATGAGGGAACTTAGAAAGAGTCAAAGAAAAGAAATTAGGGAACAGATAGAGGTAGAAATATTCACTCAAGAAGAGTAAAAAAACAGGGAAAGATGGGACATGGGGTAAGAGGACGGCCCAGGGTAATGGAAGTGGACACACTTGTCCCTGTCTGTCTAAGATGAGATAAACCTTTTCAAATGTGAATTAGAATAATGTAAAATATTGTCTTGTCAGTAGTTTAACATAAATGCCAGAACAGCAATCTTCTCTAATGCTTTCCCCAAACAGTTTAAATATACTTTAAATGAATATTTGACATTTTCATGTATTATAAACCGTGAGGGTTTATTAAAATGTTTATCAAACATTTTACTTAATTGTAGACTCTAATAAAGGAGACGTTTGTCATTTTTGTGACTACCTAATCTCTATAGGACTATAGATGGATAGATAGAGACAAATGGGCTTTGACATAAAGCGGTGTTTTGTCGCCCCCTGGTGGGAAGAGTCTCGTCTGTACTTAAATGCCTTGTCACTCCGTTAGAACTTGGTTCACGCTGCCATTGTTTTTATTTAAATTAATTGGCAAAATAGTTTTCTTTTCGAAGCATAGAGGATTGATAGAACGTAATTTAATTTAATTAATTTCTTGATAGAACGTAATTTAACCAAGACATTATACACACATGTATAGCTAGATTTTCTTGTGCACTTCAGCTCTCCCTGGTGGTCTAGTGGTTAGGATTCGGCGCTCTCACCGCCGCGGCCCGGGTTCGATTCCCGGTCAGGGAACAAGTACGTTTTTATAATTAATATTATTATATTAAATATAATTTATACGTCTGTTTTAAATGTATTATGTCAGCTTCGAATTTTACATTTGATTGGTTTTTATTTGTAATACGTTCCATAAACTCACCATACAGCCAAATCTACAGGTTTTACCATATACTATAGTGGATAAATCTCACACTTTTATAAATCATTATCTTAAACTATTGAAAAGTTACCTAAGTTGGACTTCAGAGCTTTTACATGGTCATATATATTTGTATATGTAGAATACACATATATATAGATACCCATACATGTTTACACGCCTAAATATATAGAATACAAAAATAACGAATAAAACGATATGGCGGTAGCAGAGTGGCGCAGCGGAAGCGTGCTGGGCCCATAACCCAGAGGTCGATGGATCGAAACCATCCTCTGCTAATTTTATATACATTTTTTTTTTTTCCTGGGTATTCTCGAATGGATCAGTGACATTGATAAAGTGGATCAGTGAAATTGTTAAAGCCGTTAAAACCGTTTGACTTCGGCAAATCAAAAATTATTTCCTCGCCCAACGTGGGGCTCGAACCCACGACCCTGAGATTAAGAGTCTCATGCTCTACCGACTGAGCTAGCCGGGCTATATCTTTCGCAGCGCCAGGATTGGGGGAGAAAGATGGAATGGCCCGATGTGATTTGCTGAGAAAGATGGAAAGCGCTAGCTCGGATTGGCGGCTGAACCAGCGATCTATAGGGCCACATTGTACCCCATTAACTTAGTTATAAGCCATTAACTGCGGGTCTCGTTTCTAAACAAAAATTATGTAATTTTAAAAAAGACCTTTTTCTTCTTCTGTACTTAAGACTTTCCCGTGACTTTACGTTACTAAGTAATGTAATGTAATATATGACTATTTCCACTGTTACCCCTGTCATGTTCATTCTAAATAATGCTTTATAACTGATTTTATATAACAACAAGGAGTCAAATAGTATTAATTATAAGGGTCACAAAAACATCTCTGATGCAGATACGCTAAGGAATTAAACATTCTATAATAAAATGAATCATTCTTACCGGTTTTGGGGGCCATAACATGCATAAATTAAAAGTGGACACAATAACTAAGAACTACACAAATAGTTTCTGCAACGCTTCATAATTGATCACTTTGGTATTTGTCCATAACAAGGCAGACGTAACATGTGGCTGAGTC
This sequence comes from Tachysurus vachellii, assembly GCF_030014155.1. Classification (NCBI taxonomy): domain Eukaryota; kingdom Metazoa; phylum Chordata; class Actinopteri; order Siluriformes; family Bagridae; genus Tachysurus; species Tachysurus vachellii. The sequence continues at coordinate 22,537,664 of NC_083465.1, forward strand.
ACAAAATGTTGACTTTTGTCATTGCAAACAAAAGTATTTAAGCTTGAAACAGTCTGGGTCGTCTATGGTCTTATAAATATGGGGAATATTCAAAGAATATCTTAAAATCTATAGCTATGAGCTCCCACAGTATGAAGCTCACCCATCCAACATGACAATTCCCCTGTGCAGAAAACTATGGTGCCAAAGCTGGAGTGGAAGAACTCAAGTAGCCTTGTCCTCAACCCCACTGAATCATCCACCACTGGGATGAATTACAACGCTGACTGCGTTAACACTGACTAATGCTTTTTGAAGGTTGAAGGAGCGAATCGTTCCCATTAAAATGAAGGTTATTAGAACAGCAAAATAGGAACTTCATCTGGAATGGGCTCAGATGGGACAGGTAACTACAAAGTATTGACCTTATGTTAAAAATAAATCACACAAAAAGCATCACCATAGGAAAAATTTTACACTTTGTTAAATACCAAGATTTGTTCAATCTTATATTACAAAGTATAAAACTGTTATAGAAAAGTAATTAGCATTGTCTGACCAATCAGGATGGAGGACAATTTAGCAGTGGTGTAGTCTAATTAATAATAGTGTGTTAGTATCAATTTTAGTAATTCAGTTCCCATTCAAACTGTGAAGTGCCTACACAAGAGTCACTTTTGTTTTACAAATGATTCCAACATTTAAGGTGATCTTTTCCATTCCTTTATTTTACAATGAGTCAACATACACTGGAGGTCATGGTACATTGCTATTGTCATTTTCAGATGAACATGTTATGGTGTTGAATCATAATTGGATTCTCTTTCATCTGGTTCAAATATATTGCTTTGTTTTTGTCTGCAGAAAAATTCAAGAGGTAGAATGGTGTTTGCAATTTCTGAAATCTTATAACAGACCAAGTTTACAGATAACAATTAAGGCACCAAACCAATATAGAGGAAAGCACCGTGTGTCTTTTAAAACTTCCAGCTATGTTCATTCTTGCTCATCCACACTAGGGGTGGGCGATAGGGCAAAAATATCATATCATGATACTTAAACACACCTTTATGATGCACAATATAATTTTTGTGTGTAACTTTCTGCTAACACACAATGCCTACACAAGCTACTGTATGTTCAGAAATGTTTGTCGGAAGCATTTAATGAAGGAAGGTGGAAAAGAGGGGAAAATTAAAATACTGGTACAAATACTGTCCATTAAGATTTTTTTTATAAAAACACTGATACCTAATGTTATAGATGAAAGGTGTATCATGACGTTATTATATCAAGATATCAATATCATTTTGTCATATTGCCCAGCCCTACTCCACACTCAGGTCTTCTACACTCATGTCTTTAAACATGTTTAGTTATTGTCTAATAATTACTGGATCGACCTGATTTCACTTATCCAAATGTTTTTAAACCAGGCACACAGATTTGTGCATTATATTTGCACTTTTTCAGTGTGAATGAGCAGATCAGATCTTTTTCCTTACACTCCCCCACAGGAAGCTGACTGCTGATGTGTCCTGAGATTGCAGATCCAGGCAAAACGCTTCCCACAACGATTACACACAAACGGTTTCTCTCCAGTATGAACTCTCTGATGCTTTTTCAGGTTTCCTGCTTCTGTAAAGAGTTTCCCACAGGTCTCACACTTGAAAGGTTTCTCTCCAGTGTGGATGCGTTGATGAGCCTCTAAGTTAGACTGCCCAGTGAAAGCCTTTCCACAGTACCTGCAGATATAATTTTTCCTCTTGCCCTTTTCCATGCGCCTTGGAAGCGGTAGCCCATCGAGAGAAACCCCAGGATGTGGCAAATTTGGAATGGCCTGAGTGAGTTTTGCTCTGTTTGCTGACTCTATTCGAGTCTTGTTGAAGTGACTGAACTGCTGAGGATGAGCTTGGCTTGAAGCTGTGCTCCATTCTGCCCCTACCCTATGAAGCCCTCTGGCAGCCTGAAGTCTGTTGGACACAGTCCCTTTGTTCGTCCCCCTAACAGACACAGGTCCTGGCTGTACCAGAACACAGTCTTGGTCTTGCTCTACTTCCACAATATAAGAGCAAGATGGCTGACTGTCAGATGGGCTATTTGCAGCCCAGCGTGGAAAAGAACTCTCCAGCTCCTTCGCCCTCTCATACAGTGTACTATTTGTCCCTAGCACATCTACAGACACTACCGTTTTTCTCTGAGCATCCAGGTTTGAAAGTGGGATGTTGCTGCTCTCATCTGGCCCTTGGAGATGAGACTGGGAAGAGGGAATATCCCACACTTTGACGTTTCTCTGAGGAAGAACTGGCTCGTGTGAACACAGAGACCCAGCAGTCTGGGAGTCTACCACATCTGCAAAACAGAAGAAATGCATCAGTAATGTTGGTTGTCTTAATTTTTGTTGTATCTCCTTTGTATACCAATGAAACAAGAAATAAGCTATTTAAAGGAAAAATACAAGGAATTTATTTTTTGAGACTTTTTAAGTGACTTAATGCACAGATGTCTTACTCTGTAAAGTAATCTGCATGTCTGTTGACTGATTGGAAGTTCCCTGGTGTTCTTCTTGTAGTCTGCTTTCATCCTTCACAAGAGACGACTCCAACTCAAGAGTCTGAAAACAACAAAATAAATAAATAATAAATAGATAAAAACCCTGCATACAGCACGTGTTACTGAATAAAAATGAAGTTAGCATTATGTAGATTCTGTATGAACTCTGAGGATAGAGGAAGTCAGTAATATCCAAACTGACCTCTGATACACTGAGGGCTAATTTGATCTGTGCAGGCGAGGAAGAGACTCCGTTTCCACAAATGTCTGTACTGGACTCCACAAATCCTGAGGAGCAGACAAAACATGAATTAAATTATAGAATATAAACGTGTTTTTTGAAAATCTATTTATTTTATTTATAGTAACATGACAGTGAATTTTTTAGGTTTCCATTCATTATTAAAAAAAAGGGGGGGTGCAAAAGTTTTAGGCAGGCATGAAACATGAAAAAAATGCTGTAGTGTAAGAATGCTCAAAAATAGAAGTGTTAATAGTTTATATTTATCAGTTAATAAAAAGGAAAGTAAATGAACAGAAAAGAAATCTAAAATCAATTCAATATTTTGCCTGCAAAACACAATCAACTCTTCTAGATACACTTGCACACAGTTTTTGAAGGAACTCAGCAGGTAGGCTGTTCCTGCAGAGACTCATTACTGTACCCCATTCAAACACTGCCTCATGCTACAGCCAAACAGCCTGCTGAAGACCAATTCTGGCCAGACTTCTCTAGACAGTAGATGCGTGTACCTAGGTCCAACTGGTTTCACCAATTCTTTGCTGCTGGTTTCCTTGGCCAACCAATGCAAATACAATCCTCAACATTGCCGTTTCTTTATGCTTCTTCAAAATAGCCAAAACAGCAGATCCTGAAATCCCAGTCTGCTTTGAAGTCTTTACTTTACCAGACCACCCAATTTCTAGGTAAGTGTCAGAGCTCTTGCTTGCAATAACTGCATGATGCCGGTTACTCATTGCTCATGATATACTTCATATATCAGCCCAAACAATCCAGTCTGCTTGGATATCAGCATCTCACAGGGGAAAGTTAGGTTGATCTACAGCATAGGTTTTTACTTGCATTCATTATTTAAAAAGGGGTGCTGCAATATTTCCTGCTTTGCCCAATCTGAAGCATACATACCTTGAATAAACCAAACCTTGAGAGACAAGAGTACGATGTGTGGCCTATTTACTGAAATTCATCATTTCTTCTCATGCACCTTGACTCACCATCTTGCAGGGTCATGCCTCCGTGTGTCTGTCTTTCTTGCTCCTCCAGCTCTGAATGCTCTTCCTTGATGAACAGCACGTCTGGCTCTTCATCATCTGTCTTTTGGTGCTGTAGTGCAGACACACACCATACAAAGACTGAGCATTACCACAGAGGCCTGATGTTGCATACACAAACACAATCAATGCAGCAGCCCATGAATTAGATATTGGTGTGTGTTACATATTTGCTTTTGTAATGCATTTAGAAATTAATTCACAAGTCATGATCGGTCTCCACAGACACATTGCAATAAAGCACAGTTTTGCATTATGTTCCGAATTTAATTACCGTGTCAAAAAACACCCACGTTTCTAGCTAACATTTGTTCCATACATTTGATAATTAGCTTAAGGTAAATGTTATGAGTGTTAATATACTATTTGAAAACAATGGAAAAGAAAAATACACAACATTACTACATGCAGTAATGTATATATACACTAATATATACTAAATAATTAAGAAAAAAAAGCAGTGTGTGTTTTATGGCACACTAGTATTTACATTTGATTTATATTAGCGTTACTAAATATCTACTGGATGCGTTGACATGTGCAGATGTTAAATGGCTTTGTTATGTGCACAGGCATACAACTGAATGTACAATCCATTATTTTGCTTAACACAACTTTCTATCACACTTTTGTTCCTAGTTTTTTTATTTTTACAAAATTCGTATGGCTGCAGACACATACCCAGGAGATTCAGATTGAAACAGACAATAATACCCATGTTCAAAAGTTTCTACAAAGTGGAATTTTATTGAATATTGACCACTGAATAAAGCCAGTGTTTGTTGATCATTTCTGCTAGTAGCAAAATAGTTGTGATTAAATGTTACAAGTACTTTTTTGGTTGACTAAGAGGTAATCAAACAAAGCAGAATTGATTGATTAATTAATTAAGGTAAGACAAATGCCATTGTAGATCACTTCTTAACTCTTCACCTATTAGATAGTCTTAAGTTTCAGCTGAAGCTATTTCGATAATACATCTAACCTTAACATACAGGTCATACTTTTGGGAAAAATATTTAAATAGAACAAAGATTTTCTGTCAAAGGAGCAAACAAATGCACTGCTTTATCAAAGTTTATTTTGGAGTCATACATTTCCAAATAGCTGCCACTAATCCACATCTATCTGGGCATGAAAGTAACTATAGCTCCACATTTTGATTACTTAGTTCAGCTGAGTTAAAAAAATAAAATAAATAAAAAATAAAAAATAGAAAAAGTGAACCCCACTTAAATCAAGCAATACAGACTTTAAAATACTTGGTTGGACCAAATTCAAAGCTGATGCTTCTTATCAATATCTCAGATGTCTGTAACAACATACTATAAACAACCCACATGCAGCTTGATCCATCTACATGTCCATAAGTCACTTTGGTCAGTTGTTGATTGGCCCAAGGGACAATAGTTCCTCTGTCGTGAGCATATCAGGGTGGTATTTTTGCTGATGGGTTTTGAGGTTTCGTATCCAGGCAAATGCCTTCCCGCACTGAGTGCAGCTGTAGGGCCGTTCCCCTGTATGAACTTTTTGGTGCTTCTTTAGGTTTCCGGCTTCGGCAAAGAGTTTCCCGCAGGTGTTGCAACGGAATGGCTTCTCACCCGTGTGGATTCGCTGGTGGATCTCCACCTTCTTGGGGCGGTTGAAAGCTTTTCCACAATATTTGCAAGTAAAGAGTTTCTCGTTGTGAGCTCGTTCAGGTCTTGCCTGTGCAATTCTTGGCTGGTATAGGCTAATGCCTTTGGTATGCTGCCAACTGTCTATGTCTGGTATAGCTGAAGATGTTGAAGGTACCACTGGAAAGTCACTGGTCAACCGCGATAAGTTGGATGAGTGCATGCTAAAATTATTATGGTGTTCTATGCTTGAGGTGGTGTACTTTTGCAAAGTCTGGTGTATTGTTGATTTCTTACTGCCATCCCAAACAGTGATGTCATCCCCTTCCTCTGCAGACTCAACCTCTATAATCTCTGGTTTCTGTCGCAGATGCTCAGGTTGACTTTCAGTTTTACTGTCACTCATCAAGTACGAACAAGACGGATGCTGTGGGTCCGCATCGTCACCCCCTTGCATAAATAGCTCCCCCAAAGGCGCGCACTCCCCACTTACATCAAACTCTGCCTGTCCCTGTTCTCCCAAGGGCTCCTGGGATAACCTGGGATCAGCGTTCTCAAACTGTGGCTCAGATTTAAGCACTTTGTCAGATCCACTGACCTCCAAAGCCTCGTGCCGTGTCCTGGAGATCTGACCATCCACTTTATCCACTTGAGCAGCACCATAATCTGCTTCCACACCTTCACAAGCTGGTTCTGCCACTCCTGAGAAATAGTAGAAGACAGATACAATAGGTTATAACCATGCATGCTTCTATGTAACAGTTTTTTTTAATAATTATAATGCTTTATTTCTATTTTTCCTTTGGGTTTATTCCTTTTTACACACTTTTGGTTTTCTTTTTTTAATCACAGACTGATATACATCTCATTTTTAAATACATAATATTAATAACAATTAATATGTATAAATAACAATAAAATCTTCAATCCATGTACTTACCATCTTCTCGAATGAATAGTTGCTGCTGTATGTGGCCCTCATCGGATGTCTCAGCCTTGACAAGTATATTGTTTGGTCCAGCCTGGCAGGAGTCTTCATGCTTTTGAGAAAAAACAGCAGAAGCTGAACTAAAATGTTTCATAGGAGAATATGGAAGCAGGTCTTGTACCTCTAATCAGCAGGTGATGATATGAACCATATATTTTGGTGTATATTTAAAGTCCGATACATTTTAGTTATGTCTTTCTTAAAACAAACCTGATTCAATTACTCAGTTCAGGTTAGAAGGTGTGTTTGAGCATAAAAAACACTCATGTATTTTAAACTCCTATTGGTTATTAAATTTAACAGATAAATGTCACTGACAGTTTTAAATGCTGAAATTAATTGGTTACATATTATACTGGTGAAAACATAGTTATGCTCACAGAAATACTGTTTAACTGTTTAAAATACTGTTTTATAATGTTGCCACAAACTATTTCTAATGTATTTTATTCTTCTATAAAATACATGTATAAGGTAACAAGGCACGAAAAGGCTATGTACCGGTGAGGTACCTAGAGTTACAGTTGCTTAGACAAGTATTACACTGAATAATGGACAGATTTATCTAATCAAGTATTTGTGCAGGTCGTATAACCTTTGCTTACCCCATTTTCATCATGTTTGATGACAGGATGCCCGATTGGAACGTCTGCAGCAGAAGGTTCCCCATCTCTCCAAACATCCTCATTTAACTGCCTCTCATAGAGTTCAACTTGATTTGGAAAAATATCTTGGAACAGAAAAGCAAAACGCAACAGCACGTAATGAATATGCAGCATCTATTGTGTGTTTACATAGAACACAATTGTGTAAGAATATTGCAAATTCTTATACCACAGCACAGCTGAAATCTTAATGCTGCCTGACTAGATGATGATGATTACATTTCTATAAGACGTAGTAATGGCAGCTGAAAGGCAAACTATCATGCATGACGATTTCTAAAACAACAACTCAGTTATGGGGGCTTATATAACAAACACTATACATCAGACAAGCCCAATAAAAACTAATTTTGGATTTGATGTGTTATTTAACAACAACAAAAACATACAGTTATAAATCTAGTAATCATAGTTTAAGAAGACATTTATACAAGTCACCACAAACAGTGTGAAGGTCTAGTTTTAACGTAGAGAGAGAAAAAAGACAATTATGAATGATTTACTGTTTGTCGCAGTAACTGTAATTACATTCTTGAGATTATAGGTTTTTGATCAGAAAGTTTTTGTGGGTGTGTGATAGACTACCGGTTAAATTGTCGGGCTACCAATTTGGAAGGTTGTGAGTTTGAATCCCATGACCACCAAGCGGCCACTGTTAGGCCCCTGAGCATGGCCCTTAACCCTCAATTGCTCAGTTGTATATACATGAGATAATGTAAGTCGCTCTGGATAAGAGCATCTGCCAAATGCTGTAAATGTAAATATAAGGTGATGGGTTCAAATCCCAGGACCCCAAAACTACTGGAACCTTGAGCAAGGCCCATAACCCTCTAAAGGCACTGGATCATGTCTGACCTGGAACTCCAGGTTTCTGACAAGCTGGGATTATGATTATAACAATAAAAGTTTTTTCTTCTAAAATGTGATACTGCTGTGGTATAAAAGCAATAAAACACGTATTAAGATCATTGATGCTGTACACTAATTAACTCCAGAGTAGTTGATTGATGTTTATCTGTAACAGAAGATGTACCAGGTCTGTTTAAACCGTACAGATATCGCGGTACTTACCGGAAACAGGAGCTCTGTATTTGTCTGCTAGATTTGCGCTCACTTGGACTCTACTGGAGCGATTTCCTGAGCTTTCTCGGATTCTCCTCTCGGCGTAACCGCGGGCCATCCGCAGCTCCATCAGATGAAGTTTCCTCTTCAGTGCCTTGTTTTCGCGCTGGCACTGAGACATCTGCAGGTTAATCACCGCGTAATCATCGTCCACCAGTTTACAGATTTCTGCCACGGCTGCGTTCGCTAGTACCTCCATGATGGAGGCTAGCTGAGTCTGAAAGGCCAGACGATTCGACATGGTGAAAGACTCCGGAATCGACACACAGCCGTCGTCTCTTTCACTGTGCGCACGTTTCGCTCGGCTCGGATCTCTTTTTAGTATAAAAACAAAGACACAAAAAAAAAAAAATGGATCCGATGATCAAATGTAACCAAATGTATTGTTGCAACACCGTCGTCTTGTTGCCGTGCGCCGGTGACGTCACGAGCACTTCCGGCTGCCCTGTAGTTGTGACGTCGCGGACCCTCGTGATGTCTGTGACGCACCAGAGAGAAATCAAACACTGAAGGCGCACATCACATCAACACTGTGCACGATTAATCCCATCACGACGTGGGCTACATTCTAGCTGATTGTATACATAATTAATAAGCATTGTATTAATTCATTATTTTTAAGTAAGATCTTTAACCTGGTCAGGGTCGCAGTGGAGTCTATCCTGGGGACAATGGGCACAGATACACTCTCAAAAGTACTTTGGACTAACAAGAGAACGTGCAAACAACCATCCACATTTATAGCAGACACCCTTATCCAGAGTGACTTATGGGTTAGACTGCAAATACATAAACACTCAAATATATGAGCTATGAATTTTTATAGCACCAGGAAGTGTTTCTTTAACTACTCTGATGAGTTTAATTAGTACAGATGGTATGGCCTTAATTAAAACATTATTAAATATTATATTATTATTAAATTAATAATATAATTATTGGAATTATTAAACATTCATAATATTATACCAAATATTATGAAAAAAATTCTATAAACCACACTTACAAATAATAATAAAAAAAAATACAGAGAGCTACAGATGTCTGTCTGGGGAAACCCACGAATGTTCTATGTAGAACCATTTTATGAAGTTAAGCTTAGACCACAGCAACTCTAAAATCTTGAATCTGACAGAGGTGAAGATTTATTTTCTACAAAAGCAGATCTGATAGTAATTCCAACTGACAAGTCAAATTTCATGTTTATACACTAATGATAAGATAAGATATACCTTTATTCGTCCCACAATGGGGAAATTTCACTGTTACAGCAGCAAAGAGTAAGAAAATGCAAATATATAAAAAGAATAGAGACATAATGCTCTTATTGTAATAAATTATATTAACAACTTATACACTGATTTGTATGTTCCACTTTAAGTGTAGCAATATAGGAACTCATATGAAATGCCATTGCACTTTTAAATCAGTCCGAGGTCTTCAGACATTATCTCTTTTGCTTTGTAAATGTTGCACTTGTCATGAGGCTTTGTGGATTTCTTTGGTTTGTTGACTTGACTGTAAATGACTTCCTCCGTAACGTTGCTTTTCATGTTCTGCTTACTGTTGTTTGCATCTTTGGTAGGAATGCCCTCCTGTGCTTTGTGAACTGAACAGACCACTGGTAAACTGTAGATACGTTCTTCCTCATTCTGAACCACACTTCCCTTTTGCTGCGATGGGTATGGTGTGACATTACATATCTCTGCATACACTGGTTCTGACTGACTGTCACTGACATCATGAAGTGTTTCTGTTGATTTCGTTAGATTAGCAGAGACATATTTTTGGGGACTAATTTTAGGCTGGATAACATCAACAGGATCTGAATACACTGGTTCTAAGTTCTCAGTATAGCAACAAGCAAGATTACTGTTTTTCTCAATCAGTGACCTGACTGATTGTGTGTGCATACACTTGTCTAACTCAACAGCATCAACAGGATTTGAGTAAACAATTTCAGGCACAGAAATAGATTCACCGAGTTGCCTCGGTGTTGTTTGGAAAGAGCCAGTAACAAGTTTGATGCAATCTGATTCAACTGATCCTATTGGACATACAGAACTTGAGTGTGCAGGACTAAAGCCAAAGTCAGAACTGGTGTTGATTTGAATGTCCAGCTGGTTGCCACTGCTTGGTCGCTTAGGCAATGAGGAGCAAGGTGAGATAACACCAGAGCTACCTCCAGTGACAACCAGACTCTTCTGCTGCTGGATGGCAAGTTCCATGAGACTCAGTATCTCATCACCTTGCTTGGTGTCAAATATGAAGGCACCAGGGCCAGAATCACAGCGTCTGCCTGCCTCAATCGAGAAAGTCACCTGAAAAATTACACAGGAAGAAAAAACACAATTGATGCATTGGGCTATAAACTAATCTCTTTATTTGCTGTGCACTAATCTAATCTCTGATAATTAAGGCTTACTGGATTCTAAAGCATTTTATATAGAATCCATAATACATACATAAAATGGTATCTAATATACTATTAGTATTGATAATTATGTCTAATATCGACATTTATTCATACCGTGTCACTGGTACTGAAAAATATGTATGGCATGAAACAAAGAATTAGCATTACATAATCTATAATTCATTCTGGAACTCGGCATTTAAAGTTTGAACAATTTAAAGAAAAAAAACTTGCTGCTTGCAAACCTTGTCTCGCCCATAGCGGCGCAGTAGCTTGTAGGGCCATGCCATCACTCTCTGCTTGCTGTCAGTGTCCTTTAGCATGAGCATGTCCTCACCAACCTGTAACCAATATGCTCCCTGCAGACTACAGCGCACTGATGCCTCAGACTGCTGTACAGTCACCGGAAAATCAAACACTGAGGGGAGAGGAACAATGACATCCAGCAGGAGATCAAAGCAATAATATTTGCGGATTAATTTTCAGTTTACATTTTGTGATTCATGAAGTGATTCAATGAGTATAAATACATATTGATAGTTTGGTTACATTTTGGTTTTATTCGTACTTTATACTACAATAATATCTACAATACTTTCAGTGAGCTGCTCAACCTAGCTGACTAATTAAAGTGTTTGTTTAGATTTTACAGAAATGTATATTATTATGCAAAATGCAGTGTGAAGAGAAAACTTTTGCACACTCTCGACATTTTTTTTTTTTTTTAGATTTTGTCTCTCACAAGCATAGAACAACATGTAGCATTCACATGCAAAAGCTCATTAAAACATAGGAAACTAAAAACTTAAAACTAACCTTCTTCTCTGGAAGCATAGATTTCATTCTCTTCCATCTGTAGCATGGGCTGTGGCACATTATTACTGTTCTTCTGTTACATTTAGAAAGCAGGACACCGAAGACAACATTGGAGTTAAACTTCTAGTTTTAACTACATTTTGTTTAGTTTTTAATATAATTAAATTTTCCATTTTTTAAAGTTAAAAAGTAATAAAAAAAATCAGCACCTGAAAGGCAATTTCACAGATCTTTTCCATCCACTCTCCACAGCCCTCTTTCTCTACAGCAAACACCAGCCTCTTTTCATCTGTATCTACACAAAAGGCTGCCATATTGTCCCCAGGCAGGGCCTCTGCATGTGGGGGGAGTCGAACAACACTAATACAGTAAGCTAGCCTTATAATCTTGCGGTCTGGCTGCTTCCGGACAATAACTGGCGATCGTTCTGGGCCTGTTTCTGTGAGCTCCAATCGAGCCACACCATTCCGGCTGTTTGGGTAAAGGTTTAGCCAGTACCGTTTCCATTTCTAATGAAGAGAATTAGAAGTTATAAGTACAGAGTTTAAGGCAGGAAGGAATAGACCAGTAAAAACAAGTATTGACAGTGCTGGCAACATAAAAGGTGCTATATGTTTATCCTTCTGAGTTCATATCAGTAATCTGGTCAAAAACATTTATTTTTTTTTACCAGTTACATGTGTGATACAGAAACATATACACAATGCAAATAACAGAAGAGGGCACAAGTAAAAATAATTAAGATATGCAAAAATATCTTAAATATAAGAATATATTTAAAAGAATATAAAAATGAGATGTAGAGATGACCATATTCATTTTTTTGTTTAGTTCATAGTCTCCCATCCTTGGTCTTGCACATTTTAGGTCTTTCCTTGCTTAAACACACCCAATTCCACTCGGGAAGGCTGTTAATTAACTCATTTTGTGTAAATGATGGGAGCAGATTTAACACTTAAACATGCTAGACAGAGGGTACTCTAGGACCATATGAGATGAATTATTATACAGGTCCTTTTTTCATGTGGTTGTGTGTGTGTGCTTAGGGTTAGGGTTGGTGCCTGGTGCAGCAAATAATGAAAGTGTGTGGAACTGCGTCACCAAAAATGTGCTACATTGCGAAATAAACTGAAATTTGCGCCCTGTCTTGACATGTTGAAACCCAGCCCACTACACACACCTCTTTCATACCAGCACATAACTTCCTTTGAGAGACTGCAAATGCAAGGACTTGTCCAGACAAAATTGAAAAATGAACCTCAGACCTAATACACACACATTTATATACACTTTCTTGTGTGGGTAACTGGCTGGAATAGTAATGAAATTGGCATTAATGAGAGATAGAATATCTGAGTAGTTTTTTTTTTAAAAATTATTATTACAAATAGGACCATTAGATTGTAGATCACAATTTATTCTACTCAATCATATTCAACTTGTGGATCAATAGTCTACCACAAGGCACATATTATATATTATTATAGGCACATATAGATATAATTTGCTATATTTAGGCTTATACAACATCCCATTTATACTGAGATTTGTTTCAAAGGTTTGAAAAGTTATTAAAGTTCTAAATTAAAGAAATCCAAACCAAGAAAAACCTTACCTCAGAATATTTCTGGTGTTGTAAGTGAACCTCTCCTCGTTTTACATGGGTATCCATTTCCTGTTTAAGTCCAGGTGGTTTGAGTTGTCCAAGAAGATTTGACTCAGTATAGTTTGAAGATGAAACCCGCTGTGTTGCTGGTATGTAAATGGGGAAATTTACTCCGCCTTTAAAAGGTGAGTTTTTATTCAGCCCAACCCTTCGACCAAAAGACGCACAATGTGACTCGAGAGTATCGAGATAACGTCATTGTACAGCATCACATAAATGCTGTGCCTTTCATGCAGAATGTTGAGGTTATTCTCTCTACAATACAGAATATTTATAACATATTTATTAAAGTTGTGTGACCAAAAGCAACTCTCTTTAATTCGCTTTCAAAGCCGGATCTTTTCCTGAGAATGAATTTTGCACGTGTTATATTTACTTATGAAAGAGAACACATGATTAGGGTTAAGAGGGACATGTTGTCACTCTTCCCAATGCGTCATACACTTATTGGGTGTGGTATATTACCATATATCATACTAAATTAATATCATTAAATATCATACTAAATTAAAGAATGATGCCAAAACACGAAACCATTGAACAAGCTGGGGGCAGTGAAAGCTCAGCATGTAAAGTGTTGGCCTTCTGTTTGGAAGGTTGTGAGTTTGAATCCCAGGACTGCCAAGATGCCACCCTTAAGCAAGGCATCTATAGCTCATCTATATAAATGAGGGAAATGTAACTCACCCTGGATAAGGGTGTCTGTCAAATGTTTTAAATATAAGGTAAAAGAAAACTTGATTCTTCATACCTGGAATTTCTTTTCTGAGTTCTGATGCTCACATGCGGGGGCACGGTGGCTTAGTGGTTAGCACGTTCGCCTCACACCTCCAGGGTTGGGGTTCGATTCCCGCCTCCACCTTGTGTGTGTGGAGTTTGCATGTTCTCCCTGTGCCTTGGGGGTTTCCTCCGGGTACTCTGGTTTCCTCCCCGGTCCAAAGACATGCATGGTAGGTTGATTGGCATCTCTGGAAAATTGTCCCTAGTGTGTGATTGCGTGAGTGAATGAGTGTGTGTGTGTGTGCCATGTGATGGGTTGGCACTCCGTCCAGGGTGTATCATGCCTTGATGCCCGATGACGCCTGAGATAGGCACAGGCTCCCTGTGACCCGAGGTAGAATAGATAGATAAGCGGTAGAAGATGAATGAATGAATGATGCTCACATGCCCATTGTAGACCCTTTCAGTGGTGGACGGGGTATTATGGGCAAAACGCATAGCACTTTATATTAAGGTTCATAAAACTGACATTATTTAATACTTTAATACGAACAAATCAATTTCATCATTTAAACAAGTTACATTCATGCAATATTGCATGTGCAAGAGTAGGTTATTCTGAACCCTGCTACAGCTGTGATTTGGCTGATTTGTAAACAGGACATTACTATTGATTATATGCTGGGTATAATATAATCAAATGTTTCATTTATTTTGTCTCCAATACTGGAACTAGATCCCAAATAAGTCACAGATGGAGAATATATTGTGTGGTGCCAACACAGACTCCCTGACAAACTCATTGCTTTGTACATTCTCATTAAAGGTGCTTGTTGTGAAATTGGCATTGCTTCTTTTCCCATGACTGCTCATGATTTCACTGATATATCCTGATATTACCTATAAACAGTTTCTATTTAAAAACTATAGCTAGAATTAGAATTTTACATAGTGAACATAGAGAAGTAGAGTGATACAGTAAAAAATTAAATACTAACAGTAGGTCTGGTCCACTAATTCGATTAAATTAGCAGCTTTCCAAGAGGTCGTATATTTAGTATTTATTTTTTTACTGTATCACTCTACTTCTCTATGTTCACTATGTAAAATTCTAATTCTAGCTATAGTTTTTAAATAGAAACTGTTTATAGGTAATATCAGGATATATCAGTGAAATCATGAGCAGTCATGGGAAAAGAAGCAATGCCAATTTCACAACAAGCACCAACAAGCACCTGTTTTATCTATTAATTAATGAAATTTCTGCACATTTAACAGTTCATTATAAGTTTGCTCCTGTTCCCCATAATCTTACAGCCACAACAATTCAGGATTACTAAACAAAGTACTCAACAGCCTTGGATAAAACATTGAACTGATTTATACACAGTAGCGGCCGAAAGTTATGTCCGACCTAGGAAACTAGATACTTTTACCTTTATTCAAGCATGTTTATAAACACTTGTCAAGAGACCATCAACCTTGCTTTATTACACAGATATCGTTGCTGCTGTTCAAAGCTTGCATTCATTATTTCCAACCTATGATTGCTACAGGTGCTTCAATTATTATGTATGCCATATTATTCTGCATTGTTTTGGTGCTGTCCTCTATAAAGGGTATTGTCAACATGCCTAAATCTGGTTAGTTGACTTTGGATATTGCTTGTGTGCTGGATTTGGACTCTTGTACAAAAGAGAGAATTACTGTGGAACATGACAAGACCAGTATGGTGCAGAATTTAAGTAGATGAGATGTGCAGTGGTCAGGAGCCTCCAAATTCATTCATCACTACAAGGCAGCAGCTACAAGAGGCTGGATTAAAAGGTTGTATAGCAGTAAAATAAAAAAAAAAAATCTGTCATAAAGATTGGAGTGTGGAAAATTGGAGTTCAGCATTTGCTTTGGATGGTGCCAGGTATGTTTGTATGAGATGTGGGGAGCGTTTTGATGAAGGGGAGGGGAAAGAGGAAACATAAGGGTATCTGGAGGCATGTCTGTGGCAGTTGGAAGAATATATAATGTTGCTGGCACTTTAAAAACGGACCAGTACTATTTTACAGAACATAATGTTGCCGCATATGGAAGATCTTTTTGTTGATCTAACGTATCACTTTTAGCCACTGTATATTTAACACATCACACTGAATGATCCTGAAGCCTGAGACAAACAGGCTGAGTACAATTTAGCATGAACAGAAACTTTGTTAGAGATGTCCATCATCACCATGATGATCCTCAGCGTTTAAGCAATTTTCACTGATTGTTGATTATTGTTGCAATACCTCATACAAAAAAAATAATATCTTAAATACTCCATATAGTGAGTCATTGCAGAATAGTATGCATTAAGACCCTGGGCAAAACACAAAGCCGGAACCCACTCTTTTATTTCATTACGCTTTTTTTTCTTCATTTTTGTAAATGCAAGTTGCACAGTGAAAGGACTTCAACCGAAGAAGAAAAAAATAAAACACATTAAAAAAAATCCCTTACAGGAAGTCAGCTGCCGTCATCTCCAAACACTCTTAACTGGTCCACCTGCCAATGATCCTTTTTGCTGTGTCAATCATTCTTCATCCCACCCATTTCCCCTCCCACTCTATTGACACATTTCCTCCCTTAAAAAAAAAAGAGGACAGGAACAAAAGGAAAAGGAAAAGAAAGGAATTTAAAGGTTTTAACAATGTCCAGGGACAATCTGGTAGTCACTATCACAATAGTGGAAATAACATAGTTGCCTCTTTTAAAGCTAGTCACAAACTGAAGCGGTCCAATAGGAGCATTACTTGGATT
This sequence comes from Tachysurus vachellii, assembly GCF_030014155.1. Lineage (NCBI taxonomy): Eukaryota > Metazoa > Chordata > Actinopteri > Siluriformes > Bagridae > Tachysurus > Tachysurus vachellii. Next base: position 22,554,294 of record NC_083465.1, read on the forward strand.
CCCCAGCCCACCCTATTGTCCCGCCCAGGGTACACATGGAGACAAATAAAAATAGAAAGCTTATAGAAGAGAATCAAACCCTCACCCCACCAACCCCCCCACACACCCCAATTTTAATTGAGGCATGAGGAGGGGGTGACCACTGACCATCAGCAGTCACATAAAGAGTCTCTATAAAGGAACCCAGTAGATCCCTAGTATTTTACTCCCGGCACAAACTCCTTCGCTTCTGGGTTCAAACTGCTTTTGCGCTGAAACACAAAAACAAAGATACAACAATAATGAGAGCTCGTCAAACACATGTCAAATGATTAATCATTTCAATCATCAATATCATTCTAGATACTTTGTTGAGTTATGCGGAAATGCAGAAGTGATTGTGGGAGGATTAAATGCCCCCGTCAGGCCTAAACGTGGAGAAATCCATATTTGAGGATTCAAAGTTTAAATTTGTTGCGGACATATACATCAGTCTGTCTAATCTACAGTGTGCAGATCATGTGGTGAGGTGAAGACACAGGGAGATGTACACACCACCTACAGTGTGCACGTTCTCCCCAATAACGGCTACTGATTTAGAAAGAACCTAATTTTCATGGGTGTACTGATGCGTTATTGGTTGGAATGCTGGACCTCTATTGCCAGTTAAAATGGCACCTCTCCGTATCTTTCTCATATTAAACCAGACTAAATAAGAAATAAACTTAAAAAAATGTTCCCAATAAGATGATTTAGGATCATTTTTAAAGTTTGTTTATTATTTTTAAGATCCTGTGAAACCTGGAGGACCTGGTTCATTTTGTTTAATATGTGAAACATTTTTCTATATCAATTTTTAGTGTATTAATCTCTATAGACAAAAATGCACATTGTCAGGGTTCCCACTCTTTTTCAGAGACCATTTTCCAGGACTTTTCCAGGACATTTCAAATTTAGGAAAAAAGACAAGGATCACAGATTCACGGAATAAAGTAATATGTTCTTCTCTCCAGAAGTCTTAAAAACAACTTTATGGCTATTACTTAACTATAAAATTAGAAAAACACCAGACACACACACAGAGCTTCTGAAGTTAAACTCTTCTCTTTATTATAATGAATGAATAAACAACATTTAATTGTCTGTCCAAAACATTGACTGCATTATGCTCCAATGAACAGTATCCTTTTGAACTTTTCAGTGTAGTTGCTTCAAGCTCTCCTGCATGTTTTCCAAACTTTGTTCTAAAGCTTCAAACTCCTCACTTTTCTCTGTGACACATTTTCGATAGGCATTTGATTTTGACAGTAAGGTGAAGTCATGCTTTCTCTCTCTGTATTTATAAATGTGTCATTGACTCACTTTCACAAACGATTCGTTAATAAACGCATATTCAAAGAAACGCCACTGTATTGTATGTTGCTAAAAACGTTCTGCTCCGGCTTTGTTTGGAACTACTATGGTTAGTGAAGAATAGAAAGGAAGTCACTTAACTTCTTGTTTAGTGAACTGGTGCAAAAATCAATATCACATTTGCAAACGTGTTTTTAAGTTTATATAAGAAAAAGTATTATATGTTACTGGCCTTCGCCTTATGTTTACAACACTAGTCTGTGCCGCACTTTGAGCATGCAAATAATTGTTCAATGTATGATTCGCTGTGCATCGCGTCATTAGAATATCTAATTTTGACTTCTTATATCGCTCATAAAACAGGTTTGGGGACTGTGTGGATGGATTACTTTTAAAGACAATTTGTCATGTGAATGAAATGTCAACATTTATAAAATTTTTAAAAGTTTTACCAGTTGTAAACTGTTCTTTAAATGATCAAGAACATTTAAAAATAATAAATTTTCCAGGACAAGATGATTTTTTTCCAGGACAATTTATGTTTTCTCTCATTTTCCATGTGTTTTCCAGGACTGGAACATTGGTCATTCATTTTCCAGGATTTCCAGGATGCGTGGGAACCCTGATTGTGCTTCACAAAAAAAGTACTGAGATTTTCTTCATTAAAATCTGATTTGGTATATTCTCAAACAAACTGAATAAATTATTGAAGCCATTATTATGTTGCCCTCACACTAATGCTATATCAGTTTAAGTGTTTTAACTCAAAGAACTTACTGCAATGTCTTCAGCATTCGAGTCATTGACAGACAGCCCACTGAACTGTTGCTGAATGTGTCCAACACCAGAAGGAAGGTCCCGTGCAGGAATGAACCAATCTTGATCTTCCTCTTCTAACATTTCTTGGAAACAGCGCTCCAGAAACTCCTGCTCCAAAAGCTCTTCCTCCACCTGGGTGAATTTAGATAAATAAAATTACTGATGTAAAACACAACTAGGAATGCTTTCTTATATTTTTATGGGGTTTTTACGTCTTATTTAATTCGCTTCATTATGTTCAAAGCATACAATGAAATTCTTTCTATGCTGTCCACAGTGAATGCCAAGACGTGCAACACACACATACAAACGAAATATATAAAACTAAGCCTCAGGAATAGAAATAAAGACTACTAGAAATATGCACTATGTACATCTATATGTGCAATGCTGAATATGACTTATGTGCATAGTAGTACAGCAACATGCAAATCTTTCTGCAAACTCTTTAATTCCGTTCACCCCCCAAAAAAAAAAAAACCCACACAAAAAAACGACAACATTCATCTACATTGAAGTTTCACTAACCTGCCTGTTGTACTCCTCTTCATTCTCCATCCACATGTACTCTGCAAAGGGGTTGGCTTCTCCTTCCTTGTGTCCGTTCAGCATGCTGTCTTCTTTCCCAGAGCCACTGCTACCACCTGGCGTCTTTGCAACCTCAGGACTGTTAATTTCTGCAGGCTCTGAGGGAAGTTAAATTAATATTTCAATTTGAGTACCTCCTTTATACACAAAAAAAAAAAAGTCTTGTATTTTGCATAACCTAGTATTAGCAAATTCTGAAGGATGAATGGTTCTGTTACTGTCAGAATTAGAATGAGAAACTATTGAATAGAATTCAGAGAAAAAAAATCCAAAACAGAAAACCGTCTGCACTAATGGGCTCACGTTTAGCTTGAAAACATGGGTAAGAATAATAATATTCTGTATACTCATGAAATTTTTACAGCATTTAGCAGACATTTACAGCAGCCATGTCCAATCTTATCCACAAAGGACTGGTGTGGGTGCAGGTTTTCATTACAACCAAGCAGAAGCCACACCAGAGTCTACTAAAAGCACAAGAACAACTAATTAAACAGGTGGAATCAGGTGGGACTTCTGCTTGGTTGGTATAAAAACCTGCACCCACACTGGCCCTTTGTGGATAAGATTGGACATGGCTGATTGACAGCATTTAGCAGACACCCTTACCCAGATTGACTTACAATTTGTAATGGTTTATACAACTGAGCAAATGAGGGTTAAGGGCCTTACTAAAGGGCCCTGCAGTGGCAGCTTGGTGGAGCTGGGATTTGAACTCATGACCTTCTAGTCAGTAGTCCAACACCTTAACCACTAGGATACCACATCCACATGAAATTACAACTCACTGGTTAGATAACTGCCTATGTATTAAACAACGTACAAAACACCAATAAACATATTTAACCCTGGGTGACATGAATGAGCAGAAGGTAGAGTTGCATCCTCAGTCCCTGGTTCAATCCCAAGTTTGTTCCTGAGTTCACGTTCTTCACGCGTCTCTCCCAGGAACATGCTGGTCGGTGAACTGACAATGCGATGGTTCTGTGAGATAGACTGTAATCCCATTCGTCCTGTATTCGCTCATTTCTGTCCAGTGTTTCACAAGGAGATTCACAAGGACCAGGGAAAAAGTCCATAGTGAACACGAATGAGTGAAAAGAAGAGAAAATCCTTGACATGCAGTGAACTGTTCTGACTAACAAAGATCTTTTATTTTCAATCCCTTTTCAAAGCTTTAGATCAGCCCAGCTGTGACATTTCACCTTGTAAAACAAACAGGCTCCTTTTTTAACCCTTTTGCTAACACGTCCACGTTCCTCACGTGTTTAGCATGAACACGTTTGTGCTTGTTTATCACTTCCTTAAGATAACGATCGAGCTTTATACTCGAGCTTAGACACTCAGATAGAGCCGGAGTGGCGTAGAGTTTGTGGGGAATTCCGTGACAGATCAACCATAAAGATAGAAAAACAAAGTTAGGGTATTTTGATGCATGCAGTCTGACTGAAATCTCGCGAGATCTCGAAGCTGCGCTAACATCGAAGTTCGGAAACAAGGCCTCGCTTTTTAACACCAAACCGCAGCTCTGTTCTAGCCGACTAAATAAACAAAGCTAATGTTTTGAAAGATAACTCGGATATCATCTGCTGACCTAAACACACAAAACAAGCGATGAAATCCGAGCGTTCGTTGCAGAACTAACGAACATTTGTAACCTGGCTAATATTTAGCTAGCAGCTAAAAAATACATAGCGTGTTTTTTATCCGACAGTCGTGTAAAAACAGAACGACTGGTTTTATTTTCAAATATACTATGACTTACCAGGCATTATGTCGACGTTTTTATCCCGAATAAGCCCAAAAACAACTCCTGTGATAGATAAAATTTCCTTTTTCGGCAACACCGTTACCTGGCCAGCCTTCAATCCCACGTCAGGATCATTCATGTGGAGCTGCATTTGAAACGTTAACGTGTGCGCCCCCTTGCGGCTGCCCTCCGCCAACACAGCTTTACATGCGATCAGGTACCACCAGAGGGCGCACGTCTGAATTTTTTGGACAATTTTTTTTTAAGAATAACCTGCATGTAAAATAGTTCTCTACGTTGGCCGAGAAGTGCAAAAAACTTTAACAAAACCGAAAACAAATTAACAAATCCGAAAACAAATTAACAAATCCGAAAACACATTAACAAATCTGAAAAAAATTTAACAAATCCGAAAACACATTAACAAATCCGAAAACAAATTAACAAATCTGAAAACAAATTAACAAATCCGAAAACACATTAACAAATCCTGAAAACACATTAACAAATCCGAAAACACATTAACAAATCTGAAAACAAATTAACAAATCCGAAAACACATAAACAAATCTGAAAACAAATTAACAATGATTTGATGATTTACATCGTTTTTGAAGGGTCAGCAGTGATTTTTCCTGCTCAGTTTCTGCTTCTTGTATGTTACAAGTCTTGGGGAGTGGGCAGGGGAGCACCAATTGTTTTTTCAACAACTGTGTGTTGCAGTCTATTCCTGTCCTGTTTTGTTGCTGCTCCAAACCATATAGTGATGGATGTACACAGGACAGATTCAATGACCTCAGTGTAGAACTGCATCAAAAGTAGACTAGCTTTAGGAGTTGACAATTTCAGGAATGATTGTATTAAAAGCCGAACTGAAGTCGACAAACAGAACCCGGGCATCCCCATCTACTGTATTGGAACATGGGTGCAATTTGTGCATTACATTTACAGTAGTGAAAAATAGTGTAATATGCATGCAAATTATGAGAAGTGATATATTGGATCTCCTCATGGAGGTGGAGACATCACCTGCCATACCTACAACTAAGCCCAAAACAGTTGAGAAAACACAAACGGCAAACACGAATCTTTTATTATATTTGAAGTTTCATTTTGGATTCATCTTCGGTAACCTTTTATTCCTGGTCAGGATTACAATAGATCTTGAACCCTGACTAGTATAAAATATGGTGGGCAATCATTAATGCTGTGTGATTCCTGGACTCCCAATTATCCTTGTGTCTTTGGGAATATCAATGGAATCATAAATGCTTAAAAATACCATAACCTTGGATGCTCAGATTAAAATATCTGCATTAAATATTTGTCTAAACAGAAAAGAGGTGTCGCTAAAGCACACCAACAACCAGGTCAATTTAACTAAACTTAATTTAAACACTTTGACAAAGAGCTGCAAGTATGTTTATATATTTATATTCTGTATTTCCAAATAGTGATTTTGCCTGTATGTAGCAATCCCTGTTTCATGAGCAAGTAAGATTTTGGGCATGACTGAGTCATATTGCATGGCATTAAACTGGAATTATACAATTCCTTTACACATAGGAATATCTCTCTTGATGGTATGAATCTGTACCCTCTAGGAGGAATAGTAAAATGTTTGGTTTTTAAGCTTCACTTCCTGTTGCCAGTGGTTGCACTATGGCAGTGAATCACTACTGGCATGTGCACGTGATTATACTTCATCACTAATGTAAATTTCAGGTCATATCGTGTGAAATACAGTGGAATTATCCCCTATTTCCATTGTGTATTACACATGATGAATCACCTAGAAATGTATTTACAAAGCTTGCTTTTTAAGATTCACTTGCTGTTGCCAGCTGACACCATTTCTAAGATTTCTAATGTTATTTTAAGTTTGGGTCAAAACTTCTTGAGAAACATGCTGGGGCCAAGGATGATGATGGCAGAACGAAGGAAATGCTGCTCAAAAAACAACATAAATATGGTTGAAATTATATTTTTAGAAAACATCGGTATGTGTTTCAGCTGTGAGCTCTTGAGTATAAGACAAAACGTTTATATCAAACTTAGTGGGCACATGTTCCAGTATTCCCAGGGTAAACTATGCCTAGGTACTGTAATTATAGCCAGTGTGTATGAAATATTTAAAACAATACATAAAGTACTTAGTCAACTGCGCATTTGTCAACGATTATCATTAAGGGGTTTGAATTACCTCAAAGGATTGAATAATTATAGGATGTATAGAGAATTATCCATTCAGCAGGTGAACTGATTATATTTTGGAAATTGATTTAAAAAATATCATGGCACAAGATTTTCTTAAATAATTTTCTTTCTGTTTGAATTTTATACAGACGTTACTTACACATTTATATTTTTAAACCTCGAGGCAGTTTTGCACTCCTGCATTTATTTCTTAAAAATTCCCATCTGATATTTTTTGAGACAAGTACATAAGTACAAATTAAAAGTACCATCGCCCTAATTTTGCCGTGTCAATCAACATTTATAGTATAAAATCACATTTATACAGAAGACTTAAAGTTTTCAGCTTGTTAGAAGTATAAAAGATATAAAATATAAAGTAAAATGCATACATTTTAAATAAACATTATAAATAAACAGAAATCAAAATTTCTTCAAAATGATGTGAGACAACAAAGTTATTGTTGCTGCTGGTTCTATATGTTACTGAAATATATTGAGTTATTAAGTACTTATTTTCCCCCACCTGGTTCCCACTTTTTATATGTGTTTTTTTAAGGTACCAAAAGTTATTGGACAACTGTCTGCTAAGCTGTTGCATGTCCAGATTGTCGTTCTGTCATACCTTTACTTAAATACATATGTGTATTTTGAGTAGATTGCTATTAACTTTTTATGTGAAGCCCAAATAACTTCCGAGTAAAGAAAGCCATCATTATGCCAATGAAAATAATACTGTCCAAATATTTATTTACCTAAATATATACAAGCTTTAAATTTAAAAAAGGGAAAACTTGGAAAAAAGCATACAAACCCATAGTAAATACAAATATCCAGTGTTTATTTACTGTACATATCATAGTAATTCTGCATTTACACTTCAAAAATCAAACATTTGTAATCAATGTTATCAAATTACAATCAATTAAATTTATGTACAATTTTTTTTATCAAAACCATAAAATAACATTATAAAATTATAGAGCTTAATGCTGGTGTTATTCACTGTAATTTGAACATAAGCCCGATATAAAAGGAAGTTTTCCAATCTTGTGAAGATACAGACATGGATGAACAAATCCAGAAAACACCAAAAAGTAAGAGAATACTAATGTACACATTGATTTCTGTATATTTGACAGATAATCATACACAAATATTAAAATCATCATTGGAAAATAGGTAATTAACATGGAAATGAGAATAATCAGAATCACCCAAAAAGCCTTCTTTTTCATGCGGTTGGACTCTGCATCATTTGCACTTAATTTCTCACCAGGTGCAGGTTTTCTCAAAGCCTTAAGCACTGCTATGGAGCAGAGAATTTTAACAGAAATTACAAATAAGTATTCTGGAAGCAGAATATAATAAAATTTATATCTTATTTGTAAAAATGAACAAAACACACTGACTCCTAAAACCATTAGCCAGGCAACAACTGAAAGTGCAATGCGGTATCTTGGTGGTTTGTATTTTAGGAAGATAACAGGATGGATCACTGCCACATATCGCTCCACACAGACACAGAACTGGAAAAAGGGGCGGCTGATACTATGCATGCAGGATAAAAACATTGTACTATAATACAAAGGGCTGTATGGCTCATTTTTATAGAGTATAATATTGAATACACAAATAAATGAATTGATGGAAATGATGATCTCACATACACAGAGGTTAAGAAAAAATAATTCTGATGTTACTCCATTACTTGGACCTTTTACAAGCAGCTGTAAAACATGTACATTGAGTGGAAGCATCACAACCAGTACAATCATGCAGAGACCAAGAATTGAATAAAGCACAGAGTCATCATTATCATCATTTGGAAAGTAAAATGAAGAGTTCATCACAGTCTCTATGGTTTGTGCCACTAAATTGCTAAAAAGGATGAAATTAAGAACATAGAAAAATGTCAGATAAAGACAGCAATGTTACAGTTACCTATCACTTTTATAAAACATCCTGAAATGTTAATATTTAAAATGATCTTTTTCCAACTATTAAGTTAAAAAATGTTCACATTTTCATATGTATTCAGTCATTAAAATGTAATTATTTTATTGATTCTACAATTAATTCATATGCAAATACAACAGACACAGTTTTAAATAAAATTGTAAACCTAGGACTCTAAATAATTATAATTAGTTTTTCTCTTTCATAAATGTTTCAAAAGGAACCACTATTAGAATGTTAGAACTCTAATCCCTTCACATTTTTCACTTCCCATTTTTCCCTAAGGGTATAATGTAGAATTTAATATCTTAATATCTATTTAATATGTAGTGCTATATTTGATGTAGTCTTTGACAGCATATTCCAGTTTGCTATCTTTACCATAATGGACAGTGAAAAATGTTTTGCCAGATAATGCTCATTCAAGTAATCTAGATCCAAAAAATATTTACCTTTTCTCAAGTACAAAATTGTCCATCATGAACTCAGTAATGTCTATCCTTAATACTTTTTATTTAAATGGCAAAAATCTCTGTAAAAGAAAGAAAGGCGGTAATAGCATAATTAACCTATGGTTTCTCTCAGTATCAATGGACTGAAATGTTTTATACCCTGTGATATAATGATGATGGAGAGCATGTCTAAATGTGGTGAGTTCAACAAAGTTCAACAAATATTTATCATCATTTGAATGGTCAAATGAGGTAAGAACTGGAAAACAGAAAGACCCCCACCCACACACACAAACACAGATAAATATTAATCTATTTATAATGTAAATACATATCTAAATAAATATTTAAATGTATTTATAAATATCATCATAAATATTGTATTTTTTCAAAAACATTGTGTAAATATGGCAGCTTGATGTGTACCAAAATATGACATATTCCTAAAAATGCAAAACAGAATATGAAAGGAAATATCCTACCACAAATGCAAAGATACGGTCACTGAGTTGTTTATGTAAAAAATCTGAACAGAAAACAATGCAAAGCAAGAGTAAAAATTACTGCAAGAGAATAGTGAATGTGAAATAATGTGAGTAAAAATTCACATCTTTATTAAATGTGAACATGTATAAAAACAAAAAAAAAAAACTGCTTTATTAAAACATTAGAATAGATATAAATATGTGGGTCTGATTTTTTTATTAGTACTTGGACCTAGAAATAGTTTTCATGTGGAAAACTATACAGTGCATTACTTTAATAAAACACAAAGGTTTTTAATTCATGTAAACTAGACAGTACCCCAAATTCTAGGCTTTATAGGAGAAAAGCCAGGTCATTCCTTTAGAATGTTTTTATGTAAGCTAAACTAATGAGGTATGTCAGAGGTTGTATATTTGATTTTTGATATTGAATTAATTGATACTAAAAAAAATCTAATGTAAGGAACCATCTTTTATATGAGAGAACTGTGAAAGACTAACTACGTATTGTAAGGGCTCCACCTGCGCCTTACCCTCCCACTCACCAGAGGGAGACATCTCCATAATTCTGATCACTAAGCTGTACTTCCACATAAAGTATTGTCTGTCTGCTGCATTACCAAGCCTTGCCTCATTGTATATGGACTTTGTATTCTGTATATCGGTGTTGTGTTTATTGTCTTATCTGCCATGCATACTGGTTATTTGTTCTTTCATTCTTTGCTTGCTCTCTGGTTCTGATTCTGCCTTTTGTTTTGGATTGTTTGCCTGTGTGTATTTAAGAAACTATGCGAATGGATTCTACACCCTCTGCATCTGAGGGGTCATTACAGAATACCTCACCTGATATGAATGCAGTGGATGCGTCCCAGCTGTAGCAAGGTTCTTGCAGCCTATTGGGTGCAATTAGCAGTGCTACAGGCCACTAACGAGTAGCTGGTTCAGGTCATTTGTGTCCTATTCCATGTCAAAGAGCTAGTACTCTTCATGACATATTCCCCATTATACTATGATACTGTGCATGCAGGATAAAAACATTGTACTATAATACAAAGGGCTGTATGGCTCATTTTTATAGAGTATAATATTGAATACACAAATAAATGAATTGATGGAAATGATGATCTCACATACACAGAGGTTAAGAAAAAATAATTCTGATGTTACTCCATTACTTGGACCTTTTACAAGCAGCTGTAAAACATGTACATTGAGTGGAAGCATCACAACCAGTACAATCATGCAGAGACCAAGAATTGAATAAAGCACAGAGTCATCATTATCATCATTTGGAAAGTAAAATGAAGAGTTCATCACAGTCTCTATGGTTTGTGCCACTAAATTGCTAAAAAGGATGAAATTAAGAACATAGAAAAATGTCAGATAAAGACAGCAATGTTACAGTTACCTATCACTTTTATAAAACATCCTGAAATGTTAATATTTAAAATGATCTTTTTCCAACTATTAAGTTAAAAAATGTTCACATTTTGAACCCCATAATTAGAAGATTTCCATGGTTCTGCATTTACTACCCCAAGCTCTGTCTCCATTCTCGCACAACCTCCTTTAAGAGCCCCGAAACCAGGAACATTTTTGACATCCCTAGAGAATCGCATGACCTGAGAGAGTACTTCAGCAAGTAACAGGCCAACAAACTGCCTTCTAACAGGCCTTGGGACTGAGTCACTGATTTCGTACCCAGCACCTCTCTGCAGCGTTTTTTACCCAGTGACCCTAACTTTGGAGGACTATATAGAGGAAGCTCTGGCTTCGGTCTTCCTTCGTCCATCCACCGCTCCTGCAGCAGCAGGCTTCTTCTTTATAGAGAAAAATACAGTGGTCTGCAGCCATGTATTGACTACCAGGGCCTAAACATGATAACTTTGAGATACCCTTACCCATTGCCTCTAATCCCCACTTCTCTCGAACAACTGCGTGGAGCTCACTATTTATTTATTTATTTATTTATTTATTTATTTATTTATTTATTATTTACTAAACTGCATGAGTGGAAGACAGAATTTCTGTCACCAGGGGGCACTATGAGTACCTTGTTATGCCGTATGGCCTGATTAATGCACCCACAGAATTTCAGTCCTTTGTGAGTCTTCAGAGATCTATTAAACCAATGTGTCATTGTTCATATTGACAATATCTATCTATTACAAAATCAGAGACTCTCATGTGAACCACTTGCACACAGTGCCATCTAGACTACATCTAGACTGTTACTACATCAAGCCAAAAAATGTGAATTTCACATCTGCCGCCAGGGGGTGGATCTGGAGCAACTGGAGTGGCCTACTCATACCAGTCTGTAGAGGCCTACTCATACCAGTCTGTAGAAACTACAATGGTTTCTCGCCTTTGAAACCTTCTATTCTTGTTTAATATTGGATTACAAGACTATGGTCGAGGCCCCTGACCACACTCTTATGTGGGAATCCGAAGAGGATTACCTGGTTTGATGCTGCCCAAGCTGCCTTCCAGTGACTAAATAGAAGTTTCATCCGAGCGCCATTCTGTGACACCCGGACCCCAGAATTCCTCTGTTTTGTCACAGCGGCATGACAACCCAAGTAAACCCCACCCCATAGCCTTCTATTCAAGATAGTTAACCCAAGCAGAGACCAACTATGATATGGGGAACAAGGCATTAGTATAGGGTAAGGAGGCCCTGGAGGAATGGAGACACTGGCTGGGTTAGCTCTGTACCAGTTTTATGTCATCATGGGACATAAGTCATGATATCATGGGGACCAAATTTGGCATGAATCTGTACCCTCTAGGAGGACTAGTACCCTCTAGGAGGAATAGTAAAATTTTTTTTTTAAAGCTTCACTTTCTTTTGCCACTAATAATGAATCACTACTGGTCACTGCATGTTATTATACTTTACAACTGATACTTCAGGCCATATTGCATGATATACAGTGTAATTCCCCATTTTCTTAGTGTATAAAAAAATTGCCTAAACTTGCTGGTGATTCGTTATGAGTTAAGAAATAAGAATCATTGATAATGATTCATCAAGGAGGATATTAAAAAGTATGCTTTTTGCATGTAATCCTTAAAAAAGGCAATTCCCATTCTGTTATTTTCAGAGAAATGACCATAAGTAAGATGTAAAAATACCAAAGCCATAATTTTGATGTGTCATTCACCATTTATTAGTATAAAATCAGATTTATACAAAAGACTGAAATTTTCAGCTGCCTATAAGTAAAATATTAACAGCAAGACCCATAAATATACATTTTAAATAAACATCAAAAGTAAACAGAAATTAAAAAAAAATGTCCAAAATGATGTGAGTAATAAGTTTTTGTTTGCTGGTGGTTCTATATGTTAACAAATTATATAAAGTTCTTATTTTTTCCCCACCAGGGTCCTGAATGATGGTTTATTTGGTAAAAATGACTGCATATTGAAATCTGTTGTTTTTATTTTTGTTGTCACTTAAGGTTATTTGCTTGTTTTTAGACTTGTTTGCTAAAGACTACACAATCGCTAATAGGGCTTTCTTTTTCTCATGTCTGTATATACAAAGGTGTAGGTATTACAGTACTTTTTATATGGTTTCCTCATTTTTGAGGGCCCAGATGTAATTGGACAACAGACTGCTGCATGTCCAGGTGTGTTGTTTTGTCCTTATTTCACTTAGAATTGAATAAATTGGGATTTTTTTGTTCAAAGTTCAAAAAACCTGTCACTGTAAAAATGAACACTGTACAAACAGTTATGCAACTGATTATAAGCATGGCTAAAACAAACAAACAAACAAACAAACACACAGACAAAAAACAACACATTATTGTGATATAACCAAATAAAACATCTAAACTCCATCACAGTAATTCTGCATTTACACTAAAAGTTCTACACATTTTTAAATCATTGTACAATATTTATAAACCTATAAAAATAATATAATGAAAAAAATAGAGCTTAGTGCTGCTGATAGTCACTGTAATTTGAACAGAATCATAAGCCTGATATTAAAGGAAGTTTCCCAATCTTGTGAAGATACAGACATGGAGGAACAATTCCAGAAAACACCAAAAAGTAAGAGAATACTAATGTACACAGTGATTTCTGTATAACTGACAGATAATCATACACAAATATTAACAATAGCGTTGGAAAGTAGGCAAAAACCATGGAAATGAGAAAAATCAGAATCACCCAAAAAGCCTTCTTTTTCATGCGGTTGGACTCTGCATCACTTGCACTTAATTTCTCACCAGGTCCAGGTTTTTTCAAAGCTTTAAGCACTGCTATGGAGCAGAGAATCTTAACAGAAAATATAAGTAAGTAATCCGGTAGTATAATATAATACAAAATATTTCTCTCTTTTAAAAATGAACAAAGCACACTGACTCCTAAAACTATTATCCAGGCAATAACTGAAAGTGCAATGCGGTATCTTAGTGGTTTGTATTTTAGGAAGATAACAGGATGGATCACTGCCACATATCGCTCCACACAGACATTGCACTGGAAGAAGGAGCGGCCGATGCCATGCATGCAGGATAAAAAAGTTGTAACATAATACAAAGGGCTGTTTTGCTCACCTTTATAGAGAAAATAATAGAATAAACAAATAAACGAATTGATGGACATGATGATCTCACATACACAGAGGTTAAGAAAAAATAATTCTGATGTTACTCCATTACTTGGACCTTTTACAAACAGTTTTAAAATATGTACGTTGAGTGGAAGCACCACAACCAGTACAATCATGCAGAGACCAAGAAGTGAATAAAGCACAGAGTCACGTACATTATCATCATTTGGAAAGTAAAATGAAGAGTTCATCCCAGTCTCTATGGTCTGTGCCACTAAATGGCTAAAAAGGTTGAAATTAAGAACATAGAAAAATGTCAGATAAAGACAGCAATGTTAGTTACCTATCACTTTTATAAAACATCCTGAAATGTTAACATTTAAAATGATCTTTGTCCAACTAGTAAGTTAAAAAATGTTCACATTTTTCACTTTCCATTTTTCCCTAAGGGTATAATGTAGAATTTAATATCTTAATATCTATTTAATATGTAGTGCTATATTTGATGTAGTCTTTGACAGCATATTCCAGTTTGCTATCTTTACCATAATGGACAGTGAAAAATGTTTTGCCAGATAATGTTCATTCAAGTAATCTAGATACAAAAATATTTACCTTTTCTCAAGTACAAAATCGTCCATCATGAACTCAGTAATTTATATCCTTAATATTGTTTATTTAAATGGTGAAAATCTCTGTAAAAGAAAGGAAGGCGGTAACAGCATAATTAACATATGGTTTCTCTCAGTATCAGTGGACTGAAATGTTTTATACCCTGTGATATAATGATGATGGAGAGCATGTCTAAATGTGGTGAGTTCAACAAAACTATAAATATGGTAAATATGACATATTCTCTAAAAATGCAAAACAGAATATAAAAGGAACTATCATACCACAAATGCAAATGATACAGTCACTGATTTGTCAAACATCACAATACATCTATTTATCTAAGAAGATCAATACATAAAAAATCTGAATAGAAAACAATGCAAAGCAAGGGTAAAAATTACTGCAAGAGAATAGTGAATGTGAAGTAATGTGAGTAAAAATTCACATCTTTATTAAATGTGAACATGTGTGAAAAAAAAATTATTTATAAATAAACCTGTTTTTATGAAACCTTAAAATAGAGGTTTAAATATGTGTCTGTTTTTTTATTAATACTTGGACCTAGAAATAGTTTTCATGTGGAAAAATATACAGTGCATTACTTTAATAAAGCACAAAGGTGTTTAATTTATGTAAACTAGACAGTACTCCAAATTCTAGGCTTCATAGGAAAAAAGCCAGGTCATTTCTTTAGTTCCCTTTCGGAACTCGAGCTGCGTCGAAACGCTATGGGAACGCCCCTGCGTGACCGCGCTCTGAAGCACGTGTGTAATCTGACCAATAGGCGTTGGGACGTGATGTCATCGGCGGGTGACGTCGCGTAAACAGGAAGCTACAAATGGCTGCAAGATGGACAAGACGCTAGCTTCTGCTCGTTCAGGTAAGCGCTGTGTTTTTCTGATCGAGTGATGGCTAGCAGACAGAGATTCCGTAAATGTGTTTATCCGTGTCCCCGTTTCATTACCGGGAAGGATTTGCATGATCGGTGTGTTGTTTGCTTGGGAGTGGAGCATGCACAATCGGCTCTCGAGGGAGTCGATTGCTCGCATTGTAGGCGCACGCTTCGCTCTCGGTGTGCGCTCTTCGAGAGGAGCTCTCTCGCCGGCGCTCAGCCCCAGCCTGGTCCTTCCGGGCACCGCGAAGCCCAGAAACAGAGCGTTGCCACCCGATCTCCGTGGGCGGGGCCTAAGGGCCCAAGGCGACGCTCTAGGCCCAAGAAGGAGCAGGATGACCTGGGGGTCACCCTCACCTCCGACAAACGGGCAGTGGTGCGTAGATCCTGCCGGTCTACGGTTGGGGGGATGGGGCACACCTCACGTTACGGTGACCATCCCTCCCATGCACCACCGGGGTGCCAGGCCGTTGGGGGAGACCCACCGCCTCTCAGGAGGTGTCAATGGCCACAGTACATTGCTCCGGCCGTTCGGGCCATGGAGGCCGGTCTGCCAGCCCCGCCACAAGGTGTTTCACGTTTCCATCCTCTCTGCACACAGGAGGTTCCTGAGGTTTGCTTTCGGAATCTTACCAATATCAGGTCCTCCCGTTCGGCCTAGCACTCTCGCCCCACACCTTCACGAAATGCGTCGACGCAGCACTGACCCCGCTGCGGCTCCAGGGCATCCGCATTTTAAATTACCTCGACGATTGGTTGAGTCTGGCTCAGTCGGAGCGCCGGGCGATTCGTAATCGAGATGTCGTCCTTGCCTGCATGAAGGTGCTTGGGTTTTGACTAAACGCCAGCAAGAGCATGCTCTCTCAGGCGCAGAGAACCACCTTTTTGGGCGTGATATGGGACTCGGCTGGGATGCAGGCACGGTTGTCACCTGATCGGGTCGAAGTCATCCTCACCTCTGTCAGGAGAGGGCGGGAAGGCCAGCCACTCACTGTGATGCAGTTCCAGAGGCTGCTGGGTCTCATGGCAGTGGTAATCCAGCGTAATCCTGCTCGGCCTCCTGCACATGAGGCACCTCCAGTGGTGGCTCCGGGGCAGAGGGTTTTCTCTCAGGGGAAACCCATATCGTTCCATCAAGGTCTCGCGGCGTGCCCTTCGAGCCTTGGATGTTTGGAAAGACCGAACGTTTCTGTCCCAAGGCCCCATGTTGGTGGCTCCATGTCGTCGTGTGATGCTAACGATGGACACTTCCCTCACGAGGTGGGGTGCGGTCATGAGTGGCCACTCCGCCCAGGGTCTGTGGAGCGGCCCACGTCTCTCGTGGCACGTAAATTGCCTGGAGATGATGGCGGTGTTTTTGGGGTTAAAACACTTCCTCCCAGACCTGCAAGATCGCCATGTATTGGTCCGCATGGACAATACTGCGGTGGTCTCCTACATCAACCACCAAGGGGGTCTCCGATCTCGCCCTTTGTACAAGCTAGCATGAGCGGTCCTCTTGTGGTCTCGGGACAGACTCCTCTCTTTGAGGGCCATTTATATCCCGGGACGGTTGAATGTCAGAGCAGATGCCCTGTCGAGGCAGGGGCCGAGGCCTGGGGAATGGCGTCTCCACCCCGAGGTGGTGGACTTCATATGGCGGAGGTTCTACAGAGCCCAGGTGGATCTGTTTGCGACCCGGGAGATCCACCCCGCTGACCTTCGTCAGGTTCTATGACCTTGACCTCAGAGCCACCCCGGGCTCCTCTGTCCTACGTGCAAGTGCCGAGGCCCTCACTCTCTAAGCAGGGTCTGGTCAGTGTGGCGTGATTGGACACTCGTTCCCATAGCGTTTCGACGCAGCTCGAGTTCCGAAAGGGAACGTCTCTAGGTTACGACCGTAACCCTAGTTCCCTGAGGAACGAGACGCTGCGTCTCCGTGCCACACTCCCTGCATCCCTGCAGCGCTTACCTTCTCTCAAAGGAGCTAGCATCTTGTCCATCTCGCAGCCATTTGTAGCTTCCTGCTTATGCGACGTCACCCGCCGATGACATCACGTCCCAATGCCTATTGGTCAGATTACACACGTGGTTCAGAGCGCGGTCACGCAGGGGCGTTCCCATAGCGTTTCGATGCAGCGTCTCGTTCCTCAGGGAACTAGGGTTACGGTCGTAACCTAGAGACGAATGTTTTTATGTAAGCTAAACTAATGAGGTATGTCAGCGGTTGTATATTTGATTTTTGATATTGAATTAATTGTTACTAAAATAATCTAATGTAAGGAACCACCTCTCATATGAGAGAACTATGAGACTAGCTACTTATTGTAAGTGCTCCACCTGCGACTTACCCTCCCACTTACCAACGGGAGACATCTCCATAATTCTCATCACTAAGTCGTACTTCCACATGAAGTATGCTGTACTTCCACACTGCTGCATTACCAAGCCTTGCCTCATTGTATAAGGACTTTATGGATTGTGTTTTTGTGTTATCTGCCATGCATACTGGTTCTGATTCTGTCTTTTGTTTTGGATTGTTTGCCTGTGTGTATTTAAGAAACAATGCAAATGGATTCTACACACTCCATGTCTGATAATAATAAAATAATCCTTATTTTGTTATTTGATCTTAATCTGTTATTTTCAGAGAAATAACCACAAGTAAAATGTAAAAATACAAAGGCCATAATTTTGATGTGTCAGTCACCATTTATTAGTATAAAATCAGATTTATACAAAAGACCTTTCAGCAGTTTTCAGTTGCCTATAAGTAAAATATTAACAGCAAGACCCATAAATATACATTTATAATAAACATCATAAATAAACAGAAATAAAAAAAATGTCCAAAATGATGTGAGACTAATACGTTTTTGTTTGCTCGTGGTTCTACATGTTAACAAATTATATAAAGTTCTTATTTTTTCCCACCTGGGTCCTGAATGATGGTTTATTTGGTAATAAATGACTGCATATTGAAATCTGTTGGTTTTATTTTTGTTGTCACAAGATTATTTTCTTGGTTTTAGACTTGGTTTTAGTGCTGAAGAGCACACAACCGCTAATAGGGCTTTCTTTTTCTCATGTCTGTATATACAAAGGTGTAGGTATTGCAGTACTTTTTATGTGGTTTCCTCATTTTTGAGGGCCCAGATGTAATTGGACAACAGACTGCTGCATATCCAGGTGTGTTGTTTTGTCCTTATTTCATTTAAAATTTAACAGATAAAGGCAGATGTGTCAAGAGGTGTTTGTATTTGTATTCTCTGGGAATTGTTGTTCAAAGTTCAAAAGACCTGTCACTGTAAAAATCAACACTGTACAAACAGTTATGCAACTGATTATAAGCATGGCTTAAACAAACAAACAAACAAACAAACAAAAAAAATAAAAAAATGAAAAATAGAGCTTAGTGCTGCTGATAGTCTGCCAAATGCTGTAAATGTAATAGTCAATGTAATTTGAACAGAATCATAAGCCTGATATCAAAGGAAGTTTTCCAATCTTGTGAAGATACAGACATGGAGGAACAATTCCAGAAAACACCAAAAAGTAAGAGGATACTAATGTACACATCGATCTCTGTATAACTGACAGATAATCATACACAAATATTAACAATAGCGTTGGAAAATAGGCAAAAAACATGGAAATGAGAAAAATCAGAATCACCCAAAAAGCCTTCTTTTTCATGCGGTTGGACTCTGCATCACTTGCACTTAATTTCTCACCAGGTCCAGGTTTTTTCAAAGCCTTAAGCACTGCTATGGAGCAGAGAATCTTAACAGAAAATATAAGTAAGTAACCCGGTAGTACAATATAATACAAAATATTTCTCTTTTTTATAAATGGACAAAATGCACTGACTCCTAAAACTATTATCCAGGCAACAACTGAAAGTGCAATGCGGTATCTTAGTGGTTTGTATTTTAGGAAGATAACAGGATGGATCACTGCCACATATCGCTCCACACAGACATTACACTGGAAGAAGGAGCGGCCGATACCATGCATGCAGGATAAAAACATTGTAACATAATACAAAGGTCCGTTTAACTCACCATTATAGAGAATATAATAGAATACACAAATTAACGAATTCACGGAAATGATGATGTCACACACACAGAGGTTAAGAAAAAAGAATTCTGATGTTACTCCATTACTTTTTACAAACAGTCGTAAAACATGTACGTTGAGTGGAAGCACCACAACCAGTACAATCATGCAGAGACTGACAAATGAATAAGGCACATTACCATCATTAGGAAGGAAAAATGAAGAGTTTCCCACAGTCTCTATGGTCTGTGCCACTAATTTGCTAAGGATGATACAATGGAGGACATAAAAAAAGGTCAAATAAATACAGAAATGTTACAGTTACCTAATAATTTTATAAAACCTCTTGAAATGTTAACAATTTAATGATCTTATCCAGCTTTATTCAGTCCTTAAAATGTCATTATATTATTCTCAGTCCTTCATTCAACAACTAATTAATATGCAAATAAATTTCGATACCACAGACACATAATGGACAGTGGAAAATACTTTGCCAGATAATGTTCAAGAAATCCATATACAAAAACATACCTTTTCTGTACAAAATCGTCCATCATGAACTCAGTAATGTATATCCTTAGTTTTCTTTTTATATTTAAATGGCAGAAATCTCTGTAAAAGAAAAAATGGAGATAAAAACATTAGACATATGGTTTCTCTTTGTGTCAATAATTTCATCTTTACCTGGTCTTATTGCCTGTATATTTCTACAGTATACAAAAAATATTGGTGGAGCAAAGATCTGGTTAATAATACCACTGAAATGCTTTATAGCCTGGAACTCTATGATGATGGAGGGCATGTCTAACATGTGGGGAGTTCAAAAAAACAAAATATTCATCATAATTTGGAGGTAAGATCTGGAAGACAGAAAGACCCAATAAGGCAAATTAACACACACACACACACACACACACACACACACATTTACATTTACATCTACAGCATCTACTCTGGGTCACTAGGTTACATACTTAAGATACCATAAGACTGGTAACATTGTTCAAAGTTTTTTTTTGTTTGTTTGTTTTAATAAACATATATGCAACAAACAGGGAAGGAAGTGCTAGTTGAATTGTTTCATGAATAAGTAGGTCTTCAACCATCGTTTGAAAATAGCCAGTGACTCAGCTGTCCAGACCTCTAGGGGAAGTTCATTCCACCACTTCGTTGCCAGAACAGAAAAGAGACTTGTAGTATGCTTACGTCTTACCCTGAGAGATGGTGGGATCAGTCGAGCAGTGCTGGTAGATCTGAGGGTGCGGGTTGCTGTACGAGGATCGATGAGGGCTTTGAGGTAAGAGGGAGCTGGTTCGGTTTTGTCTTTGTAGGCAAGCATCAGTGTTTTGAATCTGATGCGTGCAGCTACCGGAAGCCAGTGGAGGGATCCCAGCAGCTGGGTGGTATGCGAAAATTAGGCAGGTTGAAAACAAGCCGTGCAGTTGCATTTTGGATCATTTGCAGAGAACGAATTGCATTCATAGGTAGACCTGCCAGCAGTGCGTTGCAGTAATCCAGTCTTAAAATGACAAGAGATTGAACAAGTACCTGAGCAGCCTGTGTGGACAAAAATGGCCGAATCCTTCTAATGTTGTAGAGAAGGAACCGACATGAGCGAGTCACATTAGCAACATGAGAGGAAAAGGACAGTTGATTGTCCATGGTTACCCCAAGGTTGTGAGCTATGGCTGAAGGGGAGATCAGATATAGCAAGGTCATGAACCTGGGGATGAATCACCTGGGATGATCAGTAGTTCAGTTTTGCTAGGATTGAGTTTTAACTGATGAGCAGTCATCAATGATGATACACACACACTAAATAAACATATTCACTACCCGAGGTGTGAATTATTTAGATTATAATTGAAATTAAACGTTCTCTGCTGCTACACAAAAGTGTTGGGTGAGGGACTACCATTAGTGTCATGACCAGGTGCCGAATGCAATTGCCTACACCCTTTGCAGTACCAGGTACCAGTGCAAGTGCCCCTGACCAGCAAGGCACATTTCATAGCAGGAGAGAAGCCCCATGCAGAGCTAAAGGATCCAACCAGGCTTATTGGAACAGTACATGATTGGCAAATGAGGGGGACCTGGGGATGCAGCTTTGACTCCCAGAAAATATCACAAATACCACCTTCAGATAAGACTTTCAGGGCCCTGGGAAGGAGAGAACAAAGGAATCCAAAAAAAGGAAGCAAGCCAAGTATACAGAAAAGTACTGCAGATACGGGTGGAGATTGAGATCATTGAGGTTCGATGCAGAGTCTTTGCAAATTCTTTGCAACAGAATTCATTATCACTGAGAATATATTTTAAAATGAAATAATCAGTTCACCGTGACCTTCTGAATCAGAACCAAGAATAGTCATACTCCCTCTTGAGCCACTATGACCTCATGCACCCACCTATGTGCCAACCAACATTGTGTCGGATTTAGGAACTCAGTTCACCTCCCAGTGTGGCAAGCATTCTGTGGCCAAGTTTGCATCAACGTCAGCCTAACTACTACAGTAGCTGTCATGGATTCTACACCATCTGTCTTTACACAGTGAAACTAATAGAAAGAAAAAAAAGGTCTGTAGCTCAAGTGTAAACAATGGAAACGAGTGAATCAATTTATTAATTGTTTTTGAAGACACAGCATGATAAATGAAATAACCTTAACTTTAAATGCCCTTAGACAGTAATGACTAAAATTCAGGTCTTATATGTGATCAGTCATGGTTTCAAAAACATTGTGGATATGTGACAGCTTGTTGTGCACCAAAATATGATATATGCCCTAAAAATGCAAAACAGAATTTGGAGGGAAATATCCCAACACAAATGCAAATACAGTCACTAATATTTCAAACATTGCAATATACCTATTTGTCTAAGAAGATCAATATGTTAAAAATCTGAACACCAAAACAAAGCACTGCAAAACAAGAATAAAAAGAATTGCAGGAGAATAGTGAACATGAAGTAATGTGAGTAAAAAATCCATATACCCGTTAAATGTGAACATGTACAAAATGTATTCAGGAAAAAATTAAACTGTTTTAATTAAACATTCTATAAGACATAAAAATGTGTGTATGATGTTGTCATTAGGACCTGGACCTAGAAATAATTTTCATCTGGAAAATTATACACTGCATTACTGCCAAATCACAAAGGTTTTTAAGTACAATAGACAGTACAACAAACAATAAAAGTTACATTAACAAATCTAAGCAGTCAGTCATCATATTATACACTGTATACAATTATTATTTGCATTGACTGAAGTAAAAGATTTTACAATGGCCAAATCCCTGATCAATCACAAGTTTGGTTTCCATGATACACTTTTTGGTGAATGAATCACTAGTGGAATTGGAACACACAGTACACTATATGGCGAAATGTTACACTTCTCCATCACACTCATATGTGCTTGTTAAACAGCCAAGAAGGAGCTTAAAATGTGTGTGTGTGTGTGTGTGTGTGTGTGTGTGTGTGTGTGTGTGTGTGTTAAATATGCACCAATCAAACAAAAATGTAATGAACTGAATGAATTTCAGTTTTCATATCATCCTTCATCTTTCATGAAAGTTTGAAGAATAAATCACTGCACAAAATATGAATATTATTATTTTCACTTGAAGACCTGAACTCAACCTCTCTGCTGATTTTCACTGTTTCAATGTTAGATTTCTTACTTATATAGGCTATTTCTATATAATATTATTTTTTTAATTAGATATTTTACACATTTTATATTTATATTATATTAGATGTGATAGAATATATCATAGAGTAGATCTATGCATTAACTGTACAATGTACTACACTACTTTTTACAGACTTCCCCTGTTTGTCCTTTCTGGCTTTCCATATGTCGTTCAAGCTGTGTAAGCTGCAGACTAGTCTCAGAGTTTATTGTTTTATAAATGCCTTTTTTTTGCCTGACATTTGACTTCTTTTTTATTTTAAATGAATTTTTGTCATTTGTTGGCATTCGGTTTTGTCTTTATGTATTGTGTTTTAATGATTTTATAGATGCATATATCTTTGTCTGAGCGTTACAATTGTCCAGTCACAATAAAAGAAATGATTGTTTATTTTTATAATAATAATAATAATAATAATAATAATAATAATAATAATAATAATGATTACATTTTATTTAAATTCACCTTTCTGAACACTCAAGGTCACCGTACAAAAAAAAAAAAAAACAATATTTTGTAATATTTATTGCTCTTGAATAGGGTGGCTGTAATATATGATATACCATTATGTACAAATAATATTGTACCCACTGAGGAAAAACACAGATAGTATTAAGCCTTCCCATTAAACTTATTTACAAAAAAATATATAGTTGACAGTTTTTAATGACAAAGTATAAAAAAAATCAAAGTAAAACATGTAGTATAAATATTAACAATTGTTACAACAAATGATTTTACAATATTGCGATGTGTAGTTAGTACAACAGCCTAACAACATTACGTCAAATATTTTGCAAATGCAAAACAGAAAGCTTGCAAATATATCACATATATAACTAAATGCAAATGTGGAAAAATTCATGACTGAAGATCAAGCGCCAATTTGTTTAACTATATATATACATGTCTAAAAGTGAGATCATTTATTAAGCAGACATCTGTGAAAATAAAATGTTTAAAATGTTTAGAGATATACACAACAAATTAATCTCAATGGAAAATGACACTACAAGCATTACAAAATCCTCCACATAATAACTTTACATTAACATTTGATAAAAATACATAAAATATATAAACACATTGCCTAAATGACTCCCTCCAAGTCTTAAAACACATTGTTTATGAATTTAATAATCTTATAACATATTGTATATAACAGCTATGTTACTATGCAATTATTTGCAACAGTGAAGCTAATAGGAAACGTACTTATATACAAGTGTGAGGCTCTTCTGCTTAATTCTGATTAAGCTCCAATGTGTTTTTTTTTAGCATTACTGCCATGCAGAACAATTAAACTCTTTTGAAGCATATTGCAACATATTTTTGCTTCATCTGTAAATAAGAAACATTACTTTTTTATTTCACAAGCTTCTAAATAAAAGGAAGTTTTCCAACCCTATAAAGATACAGAAATAGATGTACATACCCAGCAAATATCATAAGGTAGTAATACACTGTCAGACCCTTCCATGTTTGTGTTTCTGATAGAGAATCATACACAAACATGAACAGCATTACTGGAAGGTAAGTAATAAGCATGAAAACCAGACTAATTAAAATCACCCCAAAAGCCTTCTTTTTCATGCGGTTCGACTCTGCATCTTTATTACGCAATTTCTCACCCGGTCCAGGTTTCCTTAAAGCCTTAAGCACTGCTACAGAGCAAAGAATCTTAATTAAAAACACAAGTAAGTACTCTGGTAGTAGAATATAATAAAATACACATCTGTATAATAAAAATAAAGAAAGCACACTGAATCCTAGAACAAATATCCAGGTAACAATCGACCATGTAATACGATATGTTAGTGGTTTGTATTTTAGGAAGATAACAGGATGGATCACTGCCACATATCTCTCCATACAGACACAGCACTGGAAACATGGACGGCCGATACTATGCAGTGTGGACAGTAACAGAAGAAAATGATGCAAAGGACTTTTCCCATCATTTCTATAGTATATAACGTTGAACACACTTGGCACTGAACTGAGGCAAATTATGATTTCACACACACAGAGGTTAAGAGTAAAAAATTCGGACGCTACTCCCTTGCTTGCCAGTATCAGCTGGAAAACATATACATTGAGTGGTAGCGCTACAAACAGCACAATTATGCTGAGACAGATGAGTGCGTAGAGCACAGAGACAGGCGCATTGCCATCATTAGGAAGGAAAAATGAAGAGTTCATCATCGTCTCTATGGTCCGTGTGAATAAATCACTGAGGAGGATACAATGAAAAAGGTTATGCTGATGATACATTTGCATAATAATTTTATTTTAAAAAATCTATTTTAAAAATCTATTTTATCTTTTTTATTTGTTTATTTTATTCTTAACCTTTTTTCTCTATTAAGCTATTCATATGTGCAAATTTAAAATTCAAAACAGAGCTCAATATGTGAAAAATAATCCTAAAATTAAAACCTGATTAAAGATTATGGATATAAGGCGAATCCCTTAATGGGCAGTGGAAAACTTTTTGTTTGATAATGTGGATTCAGAAAACCAGGATATTTACCTTTTTTGAAGTGTAAAACGTTCCATCATGAACTCAGCAATGTACTGTACAGTATATGCTTAGTTTTTTAATGTAAATGGCAGAGATCTCTGAAAGAGAAAGAATGGACACTAGATAATATTGATAATATATAATAACACTAGACACATGGATCCTCTGCAGTAATTAGGCAGAAATCTGTTGCAAGTGAAATCTTTACTCATAAATATATATTTATATAAATCTATATTATATGTATATTTCCACAATATCTAGAAAATTACTAGTGGAGCAAAATCTAGCTGATGATATTGCTGAAATAGTTTATATAGCCTCTGATATTGTGATGAGGGTGGGCATGACTTAAATGTGGTAAAGTAAACAAAACAAATATCCATCAATTTTGAAATGTCAAAAACAATGGGCTTCATAAATCAAGTAAGTCAAATTAACATAAAACACGCTTGCTTTAATTGAGTGGATTACTTGGTTGATAAATAAAAATAAAATAGTTGTTAGTGAAAAGAAGCATGCACACTTTGAGGATTTAAAGATCTTTATGAGAAGCAATGGTTCAAAATAGAAATTAACTTGCCTTCGGAGGAATACAAATCTAATAGTGACAGAAAGATTCATTGTCATTACCACTGACCTGTACTGTCTAACCAACTCGATGGAGTAAAAACATACATATGTCCATGTGGACAAACAAACAAAGCATGTGTTGCAGTCTCAGGTCACGGTCCTGCCCATGTGTCAGTGAGCAAAGTCATTTCTGAGATTCAGCCTCTGTTTATGTTTGTTTCCATCACTGTCTGCTTCATTGACCCTCTAAAAAAACAAATTTGATTTTTTAGTGTATAACCTTTCCCTGGGTTGAGAAGACTTCAACTCTACAACCCTAGAACATCAATTTTCTGATTTTGTCACAAATTTTGAATTCTCCAAATAGTTTGCTTCTAGCGGGTCAATGAAGCAGACAGTGATGGAAACAAACATAAACAGAGGCTGAATCTCAGAAATGACTTTGCTCACTGACACATGGGCAGGACCGTGACCTGAGACTATGCAACACATTTTTTGCCAGATCCACCTACTGGTCAAAAGCTATAATAACATGTTTCTAATAAAAAGCTTAAATGTCATTATTGCTACTCCTTCTCTGAATGTGATTCAGTTTTCTCCAGATTTGGCTTACATCCTCTTGACACCTGACTAGACATCAAAGACGCAACAAAAACAAATCAGATCACAGCATTAGAGCAAGTTCCATGGTCATTACATACACACTGTGAATAAAACTCTTATGTCCCTTTGCCTAAAACATTAGCTTTGCTTTCCTGTGATTGATCTATCATCAGGTCTGGGTTATTCTTCTTCTCCCCCTTCTTCTTCTTCTTCTTCTTCTTCTTCTTTTTCTTCTTCTTCTTTTTTATTTATTTATTTATTTATTTATTTATTTATTTATTTATTTATTATTTTTTATTAAAAATAGAGAAATTAAATGGGTATATTGCCAGTTTTATTAGACATATATTAAGCAGCTTCTCTGACTTATTCAGCAACAACAGTGAAGCTAATATAGCTACAAGAACAGATCTGGGCCCACCAAAGGTTCCTGGATGCTAAGAAAGATATTCATTCATTCATTCATTCATTCATTCATTCATTCATCTTCTACCGCTTATCCGAACTACCTCGGGTCACGGGGAGCCTGTGCCTATCTCAGGCATCAAGGCAGGATACACCCTGGATGGAGTGCCAACCCATCGCAGGGCACACACACACTCATTCACTCACGCAATCACACACTAGGGACAATTTTCCAGAGATCTAAGAAAGATACGAGTTTTTAAATTTGTTCATGACTAAATTAGCATCTAAGATTTATTTCTCACTCACTCATCTTCTACCGCTTATCCGAACTACCTCGGGTATCGGGGAGCCTGTGTCTATCTCAGGCGTCATTGGGCATCAAGGCAGGATACACCCTGGACGGAATGCCAACCCATCGCAGGGCACACACACACTCTCTCATTCACTCACGCAATCACACATTAGGGACAATTTTCCAGAGATCTAAGAAAGATATGAGTTTTTAAATTTGTTCATGACTAAATTAGCTTCTAAGATTTATTTAAAGTATATAATTCCTAAAACTAGAATATATTGTTCCTAAATGACTGTGGAAATATTGGAGCTTATTCCACCTTGACATTCACACTATGACATTCACTACAAATGCAAAACAAAAGCATGCAAAGAAATCACCAACCCGAAATGCAAATGATAAGCCAGTGGATTTTCAAGCAATGTAATATCTATTTATCTAGAGGGATTAACACATTGAAAACCTGCACAGCAAAAAAAATCTCATGCAAAGCAAGAGTAAAAATTACAGAAGACCTACATGAACATTGCAATTGGAAAAAAAAATCAACATAATTTTTCCCATAATGTTAAAATATATGTTTAAATTATGTATAGCTATAGAGTACTATAGAGTACAATTTACATTTAACAAGTCTATCTGGTGATGTTACTAGGGCAAAAAACTCTTAAAAAAATCTATGAAAAGAAATCCAATATAATATTTCAGACGAGAGAATGTTGAAGCCTACATAAACGTTTACTGGTATTTCTATTGGTTACTAAGCTGGATAAAAAAAAAAAAAAAAAAAAATGGGGCAGAGAGCATGATTATGTAATATATGATTATTTCCATTGCCTCCAGTTTGCTCATTAGGGAAAATTATTAGGATGTATAGAAACTTAATTTAATTTTTTTTTCTGTTTCCATACTCATGTGAAGCTGTTTTGAGACAATGTAAATTGTGAAAAATGCTACACAAATAAATTCAATAAAATGAATTAAATGTGTTATTTGAAGTTAATATCATAAACATTTTATTGGAGAAATTGTTAGTTATCTTTTTCAGCAATTATAAATTGGTAGACAATATTCATTCATTTCTGGATATGTTTATTTTATTTATATGTTTGTATGATTAGTTTTTTTTTAAAACAATGTATGATCTGTGAATAATAATAATAATAATAATAATAATAATAATAATAATAATAATAATAACAACAACAACAACAACAACAACAACAACAACAACAACAACAACAATAATAATAATAATAATAATAATAATAAATATTTATTATTATGCATGGCACCACAATCCCTTTACATACAGCATACCAACCTACATTTGCAAGGAGTTATGAGCATTACATAAGGGCATTTTAGTACCATAACCTAATATCACTTGCTGATCTAGGTTATTTTATTTTTAATAATTAATTATTTATTAATTATTTATTAATAATATTTTTTATCAAGTATATGCAGCCCTAAGTATTATAATATGTTTGTTAACTATAGCTCCCTGTGAAAATAAAATAAGAACATATAGATTGTATGTTTTTTGCACTTTTCTCAGACTTCCCTTTTTTGACCCACTTCACATTGTACAATATTTACATAGGTTTCTTAACTGTCTAGACACCTTCCTAGCTTGTCTTTGTTGAAATCATTACAGTTTAAAGCATTGGGCTTCTTTCTTTATTCATTTTTCTGTAGATTCTAACTCTCTGAATTCCGTTTTCACAATTTTTCAGTTATTGCCTCAATTCTATGCACAAGCATTACAATTGTCCAGTCACTGTTTCATTAATATTGATTAAATTATTTAATTGCTTACATTATTGTTTGGTACTCTAGATTAGTTTTGTTTTAATTGTTGTAATAATTAAATATAATAATCTGATAATAATGTGCAATAATGTGATTTTTTGCTGATTACAACTAATATTGCATCTCCTAAGGAAAAACAGTCGAACAGTATTCATATTCACTTTAAAAAAAACTTTTAATTGTACTGGTAACTACAGCATGAAATATAAGATAAAATAACTGTAAAGCACATGGTTTACTATTTAACAATTGTATAAAATTACAAGTTAAAGAAGTGTCATTATAACAACAGTCTAGCGACATCGCTTCAAATGTTTTGCAAATGAAAAACAGAAAGCAAATGTGAAAAAAAAACATGACAGTAAAAGAACAAGCAGTAATTTGTTTTAATAAAATGAAAATGCATTTTTAAAGGTGAGAATTTCTACTGCATGTATAAGAATGTAACATTAAACTTACACAGCAAGCACTACAAAATCTTCCATATTCTAATTCATTAAGATTTCATGAGTATATAACTTTCCCCAAATGGATCCCTTAAATTCTCTGCTTTCTATGCTGTTATACATCTTAAAACCATTATTTAATAACTACTATGCACTAGAGCAAAACTAATATCAAATTAAGTGTTCAATCTTATACAACAATAATGGCAATCTTATTTACTGACTAATAAAATATTAAGGTTATTAGACTTGATGATTTCTTCCTGAAATTGTACTCTTTTTATTAA
This sequence comes from Tachysurus vachellii, assembly GCF_030014155.1. Taxonomy (NCBI): domain Eukaryota; kingdom Metazoa; phylum Chordata; class Actinopteri; order Siluriformes; family Bagridae; genus Tachysurus; species Tachysurus vachellii. The sequence goes on from NC_083465.1 coordinate 22,584,651, forward strand.
CATTCCAACATTCCAACAATCTGATATCGAATAATCTGAAACTGTTTCCAGACATTCAGGAAAGACTTCCAACCCTATAGATGTAGAGAAACGGACTTACAAAACCTAACAACAAAAAGATGACAAACCCAATACACCAGAGCAAGTCAAATTCTACCACAGACAGAGTTTTTTAAAGAATCCCCACAAAAAACATTGGAGTATACTGACAAAACATGGCCACTGTAATTATCAGGATAAACGTAATTGCTTTTTTCTTCATGTGATTGGCCTCTTCTCTGTCCTTCCCATTCTTGCCTGGACCTGGGTATTTCAAAGCTCTAAAAATGGCCGAAGAGCAGAACAATTTAACAAAGAGAAGAACAAAGTGCAATGGGAGGTAAGCACAAACAAACAGGAATCGATTATTAAAGGTTAAAACAAGCAGAGAGTACACACAGTAGCATAGAGTTGTCATCCAGATTACAGCAGAACATGCCAGTCTGTATCTCAGTGGTTTGTATTTCAGGAAAGAAATAGGATAGAGCACTGCTAGGTAGCGCTCAAAGCAGATCACACTGTTAATTAGAGGACGGCCAGCATTGGGAAATGCTACCATAAAACAGGCTACGTAATAAAGTGGTGGACATTTTGAAACTGGAAGGAAGGCCAAACTACCCAGACAGAAGAGAATCTCACAAATAGAGAGATTGAGGCTGAAGAACTCTGCCACTATTCCACTTCCTTTTCCTGTGCAAATAAGCCACACAACATAGGAATTGACTGGAAGGCCCAAGATGATATTGATGGAATAAGCCGTAAGGTAGATATATGATGAAACAGGTCTGTGGAATGTAAAATTGCTGACTGCATTTGGGGACGTGGAAAAATTAGTGAAGTTCATCTTCAAACTTGTAGGAATTATTATCTTTGAAAGAGAAAAACATGAACACATAGTAATATAAGCATAAAAACATTGCATACTCAAATTCTAACTGATGGTTTTATTAGATCCCAAGAATAAAAGACCTTGCTTTAAGTCTTTCACTATTAAATGTGGCTGTAGTTCACCTTTAAAAAGTATTCATAGGTACTGTAATACATAAATTAACTGTAATACGATTTGGTGGAATGTTTTAAATGCTGTATTATACTAGATACAACTTTCTAGGTATAAGATATATGCTAAAGAATGTGCACAGGGGTGCCAACCAGTGATAACAAAATGTACATGTTAATAACCATTTTTTTCCCTGAGAATAAATTTTGTTCCCGTTTCTGTTAAATATCCTTCTCTCCTCTGCATTCAGTCATAACAATGCTCATATTTTTAATCAAGAAACGTTTAATCAACTTTCACTGAACTTTTAATTAATGTAGAATGTAAAGAACGCAAACATGTAATAAAAATGAATATTGATTAAACACGATAATTTATATTATTGATGTATTCATATAAATCAAATTGAAATGTAACTTTGGAAACCTGTTAAAATGTCTTCATCCAAACAACAGGTTGCTTAATATAATAATTAAATGCATTGCTTAATATAATAATTAAATGACTTGGACATAGTCAAATATGTATAAACAATATATGCCTGTAGTATTTCAAACTACTTTCATACACTACTGTTATTAAGACTTATTAGTAAAATTACATTTACTGAAAATGCATGATTAAATAACAATAGATAGCTTAGCGTATACATACTGTGTGGAGACAGATGATGGTTTAATTCCCCGCGTTAGTCAACGAAGGCAAGACGTCTGGTTTATTTACCTTCAAAGACACCTTTATATGCGTACTGTCACATTTACACACATTAAAATTTATGGTAATTTCAGTCACAAAGCATACAAGGTAGCATTACTACCATTACATTATGTAATTTGTTTTCTAAAATATTTTTTAAGCTAGTGTAGATAATATGTATTTGAATATTTCTTGAGAAAGTGCATGCTTTGATACCATGTTTGATTCAGACTTCTCATTCATTGTCTTCTTAAATAAATAGCAATCTGCTTTATCCATTTGATCTTTTCTTTCTATTTTTCTGTATGTGTTAGTAAGTATGAAAGTAGCCAATCCATCTTATTCCACACTTACAAAGGGCTTGTTTGGATAGGTGGGTGCAAAGAGCAGTAGAAAAGGCAGCTTGACACGGTCAGATTCCTTTGACTAATAAACTACATCCCTGTATAGACTTTAAGCATATATTTTGTAAAAACACTTGTAAAGAACATGAATGTCATGGTAGTCTAGATTTCTACAACTCTACATTCTTTGATGAATGATTGGAATACATACATCTTTGTCACAAAAACTTTTATGCATTTTGGCTCTTTTACGGTTCAAGGTTTTTATTGTCAATGCCACATATGTGCAGACATACAGAGGTTTTGAAATACAGTTTCTCTTTGCCGTTATCAAGTCTTTACATTGTCAATGCAATATAGAAAGTTTGTATAAGAATATTAGCAGTTAGTGCAATATAGAACCACCATCTCTCAGGGTAAGAGGTGGGTATACAGCAAGACTTTTTTGTTCTGGCACCTAGGTGGTGGAATCAACTTCCCCTAGGTGTCAGAACAGCCGAGTCACCGGAGTTAGCGTTCTTCAAACGACGGGTGAAAACCATCCTCTTCCTTAAATACTTACTTTGCTAGTGAGGCGGGTGTGGAAGATGTCCATAAGGGAGGGCAGAGAGACACGGATAATCTTGCTGGCTGCATTCGCTATGCGTTCAGTCAGCTGCTGATGCAGCTGGTGAGGATGCTTACAACGGTGCCCCAATAAGAGGAGCCATGATGGGAGGTGGGACTCATGCTTTCCGTAGTTTGCAGAGAAAGTAGAGGCGTGATTGAGCTTTCTTGGCCAAAGATGTGGTGTTTGTCATCCAGGAGAGGTCCTCAGAAATATGCACCAGTATGAAATTGGTGCTGCTCACCCTTTCTACTGCAGCACCGTTGATGGTTGATGGGGGGTACTGTGGAGTTCCTCTTCTGAAAGTCAGTGGCAATTTCTTTGGTCTTCCCCATGTTGAGGAAGAGATTATTGTCATTACACAACTGGATCAGATACTTCTGTAGTTTGCCTCATTGTTGTTGATCTTGAGGCCCACTACAGTCAAGTCGTCTGCAAACTTGACAATGTGGTTGGTACTGTAACTGGGTACACAATCATGGGTCAACGGGGTGAAGAGAATTGGGCTGAGCTTATACCCTTATTGTGCCCCTGTGCTTAGCGTGGTGATCTTAGATGTCTCTCCTGCTGATTTTTTTGGTCTCACTGATAAAAAGTCCAGCACCCAGTTTACAGAGAGGGGAGTTGAGTGTAGGTTTGTAGGTTCTACAGATTGTAGGTTTGAGGATATATGGATTTTATGTGCTGCATGACCAGTTGCTCAAAGGACCTCATAATGACAGGGGTCAGTGCATTGGGCCTGTAGTCCTTGTGGCTGGATGGGTGCGGCTTCTTTGGGACTAGAATTATTGTGGTGGCCTTGAAACACTTGGGGATGACTTTTTGACTCAGCGAGATGTTAAAGATGTCAGTTAATACATCCTGGAGTCCTTTAGAACCCGACCAGGTAAGTTGACCAGGTAAGCCCAGCTTATCCGGTTTATCCTCGTGATGATCTTTTCCATGCTGACTGTGGTCAGATACACAGACTGCTCTTGTGGAAAAGGTGTGATCTTCTGTGATTGTGTGTTGTTTTGGGTCTCAAATTGGCCTAAGAATTCATTAAGGTTGTTAAGTAGAAATATGTAACTGCAGGGCTCTCAAGTTTTGAAGACAGTCAAGCGTGACATTTCCAACTCCCCGCCCCCTTACTCCTTATCTCCATCCTTATAGGGGAGTAAGGATCACTGACCACAATTTAACCAAATACAAAGTATTTGTTTAATTTCCATCTATTAATTTGTGTGTGTGTGGGTGTGTGTTTGAGAGAGAGAGAGAGAGAGAGAGAGATTATGACTGGTGTTGTTTATTGTAAGTGTTTGTTGCCTTTTTGAACTCCATTATCATTTTAAATGGCTCCCATTTAAAACAGTTCGGCTCAAGCCCAGCCATTTTTAGGGTCATGATTGAGCACAATGTCCCTTCCAGAGACAAGCTGTTTCGTGTTGAGGTTTTGTTCAAACCGACCATCAAAAATACCCTCTCTTATGAATATGTTGTTTTTTAATTGGTTGTTGCGTTAAATCTTACCCATATACAATAGTGCTATTTTCTGATTGGCTATTGTGTAGCCTCTTTTTTTGATTGGCTGATAAGTGGCAGCTCGACTAAGAACTCCAGGGGAGACGCACTTGATTCCTGCCCCGTTCCATAGAGACAGCGGTGTGGACAGATACATTTTTGGGCACTGCAGCATATTAAATATATGATAAATAGTCAAAAAGTTTTTGAGAAATACAATGTGTGGCGGGACAGCATAACAAAATACCCAAATGCATGACTGTCACTCTCAATGCGTGATACTTGAGAGCCCTGTAACTGTCACAGGTCTGTGGTTTATAGTTTGGATGCCTTGCCATAGACTTTGTGTTTCTTTAGTGTTGCTGAAATGTACAGATATTTTATTGCTGTATTGTTGTTTTGCTTCCCTGATTCTATGAAACATGTTGGCTCTTGCTGTTGCTAGTCGTGCCACCGGCTCAAAAGGCTGCATCCTTAGCCCTCATAAACTTGTGCACTTTTTCTGTCAGCCAAGGTTTCTGGTTTGCCCGAATAATGATGGTGTTCCTATGTGGAAAGATTAATATATTAAAATATGGAAATATGGCAAAATCAATACATATTGCAACTTCTTGTTATACATTTTGTTGATGCAGAAAGTTGTTTCAATAAAATTTGTTGCATGGCTTCTTGCGAACGATTACAAGTTTAGCTGTGCATACTGTACATTTCTATGTAAGTATTTGTAAAAAGCATGGCACATTGTTATACTAAATATTCACACTTCCCAAAACCAGTTTATGCTCATCACTCACCTGGTCACTGGATAATCTCACCTGCATGTACTAGTAATAATACTTTACAAGATTTTAATTCTCATACTGAACATTCTTTCAACACTCTTCAACATTCTTTCATTTTCTTTATCCTGTTTGTATTTATAGGCTTCATATATGTTAGAGTAATTATTTATAATTGCATTATCCGTCTGTCACCCAGAAGGGAATAAGTTCCCATTTATCTCAAGGTTTTTTGCTCACAGTGGCATTGCCGGGGTAGGTGTCGTAGTTGTTCGGCTGAGGACAGCAGTTCTGTTAGAAAAGTGTCAGTTAAGTGTGACCTTTTTGTTGTCCGAAAGTATTTCATCTTTGTAGCTATAATTGTTTTGCTTTTTGATTGTTTTTGATTGTTGTTCTAGTGTAAAGTGTACATTGTTTCACTTCCAATTAAGTTTACAAATGTATTTAAATTAATGTCATTAAATTTCATTAACTTGACTTGACCTAACATGAACAAAATTTAATACAACACTTGCCACAAAGGTACTTCTGTGTATTTAAGAGCAGGTTTGAAATATTCTTACTTGCTAAGACTTGTAAAGACTTGTAAAGATTTATAAATCCTTTATAAATACCTAAGTCAAAATATACAGTGGGCAACTTTAACTTACTATTGGGATCACTAAACATAAGATCTGACTGAATAATTTTAACTTTGGCTCCGTCTAACAGCCTAAACATCCATGTGACCATGTGAAAAAATAGGCATTCAGGCACAGGACAGGCAATTATCAAAAGAGTTTAATGTGGTTTAACACAAAGAGCAAAATGACAACAAACATAACATGTTTAAAAGGAAAGTGGTGGTTAAGGGCTGTGAACCAAATTTCTTCTTGGGTAGGTCTGCTTGGGAGGGGCATCAGGTGCTTTGGATCTTCATGGTTCCACAATGCTCTACAGTACAGACTCCTCTGAAACTACTGGAACGGTAAGGCCAATCAATTTAGTTAAGCTGTAAACATTTTGGTTTGAGATGAAAAGATGGATATTATACTCTAGTTTAGGATTTCAGATTGTTATGTTTATGTTATATGTAACATCTTGCTTTCTTAAACAACATAAAACATAGAACCTTTTATATCAAACCCTACAATGCTTAGATGAACAAAAGTATAGGTACAGATAAATCTTGAAGTAAATTAAAGTAAATAACATCTAATATTTGGTAGCACATCCCTTGCTTGCAATAGCTGCATCATGCTTGCAAGGCAATGACATCAACAGACTGTCAGTGTTAGGATCCAGCCCAAACTTTGGCCACGTGTCAGGACTCTGCCCGGACTCTGGCCACGTGTGTTTGTTTACGTTTCTCGTCACGTGTCTGCCCCGCCTTCGTCTGCTCCTCCCTGTCGTCACACCTGATCCTTATTGTGTCTTCATTGTCTTTTATATTTAACTGTGCTGCATTGCCTTGTGCAGCACGGCATCTACGGTGGTCTTGGTTTTGTTTAGTCCTGTCTCGAGTCCGTGTTCCTGTTTTGTGTTAGTGTTAATAAATCCCTTTTGTTTGGGTCCGCTTCTGTTCCGCGTCATGACACCACGTGCTTTTGTCTATGTTATGTGTCATGTGTCTGCCCCACCCTTGTTTACTCCTCCCCGCCTCTGCACACCTGTTCCCTATTGTTAATTGTCTTGTGTATTTAACCATGCCACGTCAATGGCGGTGCGGAATCCTCGTCTCGTGTCAAGTCTGGTCATGTCTTTGTCCCTGTTTCATGTTTTTTAGTTAATAAATTCCTTTTATTTTAGTTATCCTGCATTTGGTTCTGTTTTTTATCCCCGTGTCGCTGACAGAAGGATTCTGCCACTATAAGACCCAGCAGGATAACTTTTACCTGGACCTGTACTGTGGGAGGTTTTTTTTCTGTGACATTGGTCCGCGTTTGTTCAGGTGAGAGACGCCGCTCCGCTTCCGGTTTCCTGCGGAGGACGCCGCCTCACTTCCTGCTTGCGGATGATTTCACAACCCGGGTTGTTTTTGTTTTTCTCGGTGTCCTGTGACATCGCCCTGCACCTGGTCCGGTGGGGGACGTCGCTTCACTTCCTGGTTACCCGTGGAGGATGCCGCCCCACTTCCTGTCCACGGGGTGTTGCAGGCCCGTATGTTTTTTGCCCCGGGGGATATTTGTTTATTTTTGCTCTGGACTTTTCCCGCCCTCCCCCTTTCTGGTTTTCTGGACGTGGGTCTGGCCGCGGTGTGTCAGGGGTTGTGCTCGGCCCTTCAGCTCGGCTGTGGACATCGCTCGGCCTTTCAGCTCAGCTGTAGACTTCGTTTGGCCCTTCAGCTCGGCTGTGGACGTCGTGGAGGTCGCATGGCCCTTCAGCTCAGCTGTGGACGTTGCACGGCCCTTCAGCTTGGCTGTGGACATTGCTCGGCCCTTCAGCTCGGCTGTGCATGTCGTGGATGTCGCTCGGCCCTTCAGCTTGGCTGCGCCACCGTGGACGTCACTCGGCCCTCTCTGGCTTCGCCGCCGTGTGCCTCGATCCCCCCACCTGCCTCGACGTGTGCCTCGTTACCCCCTCCTGGATCTCGCTGGGATCGTGGTCCTCTCTGATATTATTTGATATGGGGTTGGCGTGTCGGGAGCCACGCCTCGAGGGGGGTACTGTCAGGATCCAGCCCGGACTTTGGCCACGTGCTTTTGTTTAGGTTCTGTATTCACATGTCTGCCCCGCCCTTGTTTACTGGCGTGGAATCCTCATCTTGTGTCAAGTCTGGTCATGTCTTTGTTTGTCGTGTCCTTGTTTTGTGTTTTTTAGTTAATAAATTTGATTTATTTTAGCTATCCTGCATTTGGGTATTTTTATCCACACGTCACTGACAGTCAGTCAGATGTTCCAATATTTCTGCTAGGCAAAAAATTGGCTTGATTGATAGCTCTGTGCCATTTAACACATCTACATATAAATGCCAGTAAAAAAAAATTAAAATCCTCTGCTTATATTCATCTCTTTATCTTAAACCCAAATGCCTTCAATCTCTACCCTCTTTTACAATCTGTTCACACCATGCTTCATTCCAGTGGCTCCACTAAAGGAAAGATTCAAACACCTAGAATAAAGCAGGCCACCCTATTCTGAGTGGGGGTATGTGGCAGCATAGCAATATTTTATAATATATATAATATTTATAATAGCGTTTTTATTGAAAAAAGAGATAACGAATGCTCATTAATAATGTAGCATGATTTACTTTGTGGGCTTCACTGCAGAAGGGGCTGAACATCCCATTGAAGGGAAGTTGATAAATATAAGCAAAAAGTGAGTTACTAAAGTACTTTTTACTAGTTACTAATCCGTACATGGGACGCTCTTAGTAAACATAAATAAATGATTAGTCCCTAGGTTTTTTAAAGGCATCCATTTTAAGACATTTCTTTAAGAAAAAACATCTTGACCTGTTAGATTTCTCCAATTACCATGAAGTGTATATAGAACAGAAATAACAAGAATGATATATTTCTGGTTGTCAAAAGTGTCATATAAAATTTTTGCTGGTAAAAGTGGTTAATGATTTACTGCTTGCATTTATATCATGTTTCTCATTTGGTGTTATAAGATTTAATAGTTCAATTAGTTATTATGTTCTGATCCTAACTGATATCATATTTGGTTCAGTGATATGGTATTTTGCATGCCAATGGACCATCTGTCTTATAAGCCACAGTCAAGTCATTTTACCAAAGAAAAATGGGTCTATTATTATATATAATATACATAAACATAAATAGCATATATTTGTGATTTGTTCTAAGTGGATAGAACAGAAAATGACTTGTTTAAAAGGATACCAATGTTAGACAAAAATAGTTTAATAATAATTTATAACTAAATTCAGAAAGAATTGTTTATAGCAATTAATTTTATTCATGTAATTAAAAAGAAATATTCAAAGAAATAGAAAAAGAACTGTTATTAAAGAATTACAATGGTTTGGAGTTAGAGAACCATGACCAATAAAAAATATCAACAAATAAGGAAAATTACACATTAAAATATTAAAAGTAAAATACATTACAAGTAAAATATGCAAAATCACAAACATCTAAATTCATAATTAAATAGTCATAGAATGGTGTGGAAGAGTTTAAAGCTCCTTTACAGCACAATGCATCTGAAAAATCTTTTGCATAGGTAAAGCAATGATAAATAAAACTCTGATCTTTTATACTTCTATACTATTTCTTCACCCCAAATATGAAACGTGGAAAATCACATTAAAATATACCACTAATAAAATATTACACTAATTATAAAATATTTGCATAAACACCCAACATGATCTTTTCTGGAAGCTTATTCAATCATCTCACTAGGAGAATGGGCAGGAGAACCTGCAAAGATTTTAATATAACATCAGTCGTTCAAATTTGGTCTTAAATACACTGTATTTGTTTTAATAAATATTTTGTTTTATCAATGTTTTCTAAACCTGTAGATGTAGAGAATCGGACTTACATGACCAAACATTAAAAAATTGGCAACCCCAATAGACATGAACAGGTTTGCATCTGACAGACTGCTTAAGAAAAGCCCTCCACAAATCAAAGGAGTATATTGAACCAACATGCCCAATATAATTATCAGTATGACCCAAATTGCTTTTTTCTTCATGTGATTTAACTCCTTTCGCTCCTTCCCCTTTTTACCTGGTCCTGGGTGCATCAAAGCCCTAACTGTAGCTAGGCAGCAAAATAATTTAATGAAGAGAAGAACAATGAATACTGCTAGATAAACACAAATGAATTTGTGTATGTTAAATGAAATTAGAGCGAATAACCAGCCAAATCCAAGAACCATGACCCAAATTACAGCAGAACATGCCAGTCTGTATCTCAGTGGTTTGAATTTCAGGAAGGAAACAGGATGGAGCACTGCCAAGTAACGTTCAATGCAGATCACACAGTTAATCAGAGGACGACCAATGCAAGGTAGCGCTCCTGAAAACCATGACATGTACAAAATTTCTGGACAATTATAACCACCAATGGACACTATACTAGTCAGGCAGTAGGCAATCTCACAAACATTGAGATTGAGGCTGAAGAACTCTGCCTCTATTACATGCCTTCTTCCCTTGCAAATAAGCCATAAAGCATAGGAATTAATTGGAAGACCCAAGACGATATTGATAGCATATGCACACATGTAGATGTAGGATGAGACAGGGGTGTAGAATGTAACATTGCTGACTGTAATTGATGAAGTGGAAATCTCATGAGTGAAGTTCATCTCCAGACTGTACCGTACTCCTGACCACAAGCTTGAAAATTAAATAGTAATTATAAGCTTTGGAAATAAAAGTATCACCATATAATGATAGAAGTAAACAACACTAAAATATTCATAGGATAAAATAAGCATGCTGCCCCATCTTATAATATTCAATAGGCTTTTAACTTTCTAGGTTTAAAGTAAAAAGGTCTCATTGTTTTTCTAATCATTACTCTGATCATTGTTTTCTTCAGTTATAACACTGCTCATCTACTAACAAATTTCATAGCATACTTTCTTTTGCTTTTGTGATTTCTCAGAAAAAGAAATCAATACATAATACACTTTTAGACTCAGTGAACAAAGACTGTTTCATTTAATACTAACGAGTATAGCAGGTTCTGACATTATTAAATGAATGATCAAATATATATATATTTGCCACTTTGGTTTACTAAAAATGCATTATTAAATAACAATTGTAAAATAACAGCTTAATGTATACATACAGTGTGGAGGCAGGTGAAGGTTTACTTCACTAATGGAGAAAAGCAAGATGTATGGCTTACTTACCTTTAAAAACCCCTTTTTATATGTGTACTGTCTCATTTACACATTCATTTTTAATGCAAATTTTCATTGTTTTGTAGTTCATTGTGTATGGACTGTGTTTGAAATACAAAATGTCTGTGCATGTAGTGAATTCTGTCTAACCAAATAAGTTCATGCCCATATATAAATATACACATTTTATACAATTATGAATACTTCATTCTGTCTCCATATGAAAGTGCTGTGTGGTCCATATTCTATAAGTGCCTACACAGTGTACTTAAATTTTGTTGAATTGTTTAATACTAAATAAAAAATGGTGCAAAACTATTTCAGTTTAAGGAGAATTAATAAGACTATTTATATATTCCTGTGTAGTAAGAAGAATCAGTTTTAAGCTCTCCTAAAGGACTGCACATCTGAATGCTGTTTTGCACATGTCAGAACAGACCAGAGACAAATGCAAAACTGACAACAAATGACCTATTATAGGTCCTAATCTTTCAACACAGCATGATATATTGTGACACTTTATGAAACAATTGTATTGCATCTTTCTTGCCATCTTTCTTTTCCACTTGCAGAAGAATTATGCAGAATAACTTTTTTTGACAGAACATACTGTATAGAAAAGAAAGCCTTGTTTCACTATACAGCCAAATTCCTTACTAATGAAGATAATAATATGAAGACAAAAAACAGTGTACATTTTGCAAGTAACAACATGTAATATCTTATTTATTACTGAAAATGAGACCGTAAGTGACACAAAAAACTAGTACATGAAATGTATCCAGTACATATCACAAATATTACAGCAGTTGCATTCTCACTACATCCTTTAATTAAAAATAATGTTTCACTGAGAAATAGATGCAAAAAGAATTAGTATAGATAGCATAGTTCTTTAAATTGTCTTACGCTGTTTGTACTTGTTTTGTACTAGTTTTTAAATTGTCTTACACAAGTTGTACTTGTGAAGCACTTAATAAACATAAATAAATGATAAGCAAGTCCCTAGGTTTTTTAAAGGCATCCATTTTAAGACACTTCTTTAAGAAAAACCATCTTGATATTGTGTAACAAGAATGATATATTTCTGGTTGTCAAAAGTGTCATATAAATCTTTTGCTGGTAAAAGTGGTTAATGATTTATTGCTTGCATTTATATAATGTTTCTCATTTGGTGTTATAAGATTTAATAGTTCAATTAGTTATTATGTTCTGACCATAACTGATGTCATATTTGGTTCAGTGATATGGTGTTTTGCATGCCAATGGACCATCTGTCTTAAAAGCCACAGTCAAGTCATTTTACCAAAGAAAAAAGTGTCTATTATCATATATAATATACATAAACATAAATAGCATATATTTGTGAAAGTGGATAGAACAGAAATTGACCAGTTCAAAAGGATACCATTGTTAGACAAAAAGAAGAACAGGACATAGAAGTCTTTATTATTGCCACATATACATTACAGCACAGTGGAATTCGTTTCTTCACATACCCCAACTGAGGAGGTTGGGGTCAGAGTTCAGGGGCAGCTATGATACAGCGCCCCTGGAGCAGGGAGGGTTGAGGGCAGAGCAGTGGCAGCTTGGCTGTGCTGGACCTTGAAACCTGATCCTACGATCAACAACGCAGAGCCTTAACCAGTTGAGCCACCACTGCCCCAATAGTGCCCCACTGCCCAAAATAGTTTAATAATAATAATTTATAACTAAATTCAGAAAGAACTATTTATAGCAATTGATTTTATTCATGTAATTAAAAATTTATATTTAAGAAATCACTCAATTACAATGGTTTGAACTACACTAATTATGAAATTACACTAATTATGAACTATTTGCATAAACACCCAACATGATCTTTTCTCGAAGCTTATTCATTCATCTCACTAGGAGAATGGGCAGTAGAACCTGAAAACATTTTAAATATAACATCAGACACTTAAATTTGGTCTTAAATATTTGTTTTATGACTGTTCACTTTTAAGACAGTTCCAAAATGTGTAACATGCCTTTGTGATTGATACTTGCAATTACAAAATAATAAAACCATTGTAAATTAATCATTGTTTTCTAAACCTGTAGATGTAGAGAATCTGACTTACATGACCAAACATTAAAAAATTGGCAACCCCAATAGACATGAACAGGTTTGCATCTGACACAGTGCTTAAGAAAAGCCCTCCACAAATCAAAGGAGAATATTGAACCAACATGCCCAATATAATTATCAGTATGACCCAAATTGCTTTTTTCTTCATGTGATTTAACTCCTTTCTGTCCTTCCCCCTTTTACCTGGTCCTGGGTGCTTCAAAGCTCTAACTGTAGCTAGGCAGCAAAATAATTTAATGAAGAGAAGAACAAAGAATACTGGTAGATAAATACAAATGAATTTGTGCAGATTAAATGAAATTAGAGCAAATAACCAGCCAAATCCAAGAACCATGACCCAAATTACAGCAGAACATGCCAGTCTGTATCTCAGTGGTTTGAATTTCAGGAAGGAAACAGGATGGAGCACTGCCAAGTAGCGTTCAATGCAGATCACACAGTTAATCAGAGGACGACCAATGCAAGGTAGTGCTATTGAAAAATATGTCATGTTCAAAATTTCTGGACAATTATAACCACCAATGGACACTATACTAGTCAGGCAGAAGGCAATCTCACAAACATTGAGATTGAGGCTGAAGAACTCTGCCTCTATTCCACGCCTTCTTCCCATGCAAATAAGCCATAAAGCATAAGAATTAATTGGAAGACCCAAGACGATATTGATAGCATATGCACACATGTAGATGTAGGATGAGACAGGGGTGTAGAATGTAACGTTGCTGACTGGATTTGACGAAGTGGAAATTTCATGAGTGAAGTTCATCTCCAGACTGTACCGTACTCCTGACCACAAGCTTGAAAATTAAATAGTAATTAAAAGCTTTGGAAATAAAAGTCTCACCATATAATGACAGAAGTAAACAACACTAAAATATTCATAGGATAAAATAGGCATGCTGCCCCATCTTATTGTATTCAATAGCCTTTTTAATTTCTAGGTTTAAAGTAAAAAGGTTTCATTGTTTTTCTAATCATTACTCTGATCATTGTTTTCTTCAGTTATAACACTGCTCATCTACTAGCAAATTTCATAGCACACTTTCTTTTGCTTTAAACATGGGTTTTGTGATTTCTGAGAAAAAGAAATCAATACATAATACACTTTTAGACTCAGTGAACAAAGACTGTTTCATTTAATACTAACAAGTAGAGCAGGTTCTGACATTATTAAATGAATGATCATATATATATATATATATATATATATATATATATATATATATATATAAAAATTTTACAAGAACTCATTGCATAAAATGCATTATTAAATAACAATAGTAAAATAACGGCTTAATGTATACATACATTGTGGAGGCAGGTGAAGGTTTACTTCACTAATGGAGAAAAGTAAGCTGTATGGCTTACTTACCTTTAAAAACCTCTTTTATATGTGTTCTGTCTCATTTACACATCCATTTTTAATGCAAATGTTCATTGTTTTGTAATTCATTGTGTTTGGACTGTGTTTGGTCATACAAAATGTCTGTGCATGTAGTGAATTCTGTCTAACCAAATAAGTTCATGCCCATATATAAATATACACATTTTATACAATTATGAATACTTCATTCTGTCTCCATATGAAAGTGCTGTGTGGTCCATATTCTCAAAACTGCAAAACTATTCCAGTTTAAGGAGAATTTTATTCAGGAGAATTAATTAGACTATTCAACTTGTATATCCTTCTGTAGTAAGAAGATTCATTTTTAAGCTCTCCTAAAGGACTGCACATCTGAATGCTGTTTTGCACATGTCAGAACAGACCAGAGACAAATGCAAAACTGACAACAAATGACATATTATAGGTCCTAATCTTTCAACACAGCATGATATATTGTGACACTTTATGAAACAATTGTATTGCATCTTTCTTGCCATCTTTCTTTTCCACTTGCAGAAGAATTATGCAGAATAACTTTTTTTGACAGAACATATAGAAAATAAAGCCTTGTTTCACTATACAGCCAAGTTCCTTACTAATGAAGATAATAATATGAAGACAGAAAACAGCATACCTTTTGCAAGTAACAACATGTAATATCTTATTTATTATTGAAAATGAGACAGTAAGTGACACAAAAAAAAATAGTACATGAAATGTATCCAGTACATATCACAAATATTCTCACTAAGCCCAAGTTGTGAATGGACGTTTTTATTGAAAAAAAGGGATAATGAATGCTCATTATTAATGTTGCATGATTTACTTTGTGGGTTTCACTGCAGAAGGGGCTGAAAATCCCAATGAAGGGAAGATGATAAATAGAAGCAAAAAGTGAGTTAATAAAGTACTTTTTAATTATTTTGGGAGTTGTACTTGGGGACTTGTATTTGGGGAGAGGTACTCCGGGAGCCCTTAATAAACATATATAAATGATAAGAAAGTCCCTAGGTTTTTTTAAAGGCATCCATTTTAAGACACTTCTTTAAGAAACCCCAACTTGACTTGTTAGATTTTTCCAATTACCATGAAATGTATATACTGTAGAAAAGCATGATATATTTCTGGTTGTCAAAAGTGTCATATAAAATTTTTTTTTTGGTAAAAGTGGTTAATGATTTACTACTTGCATTTATATCATGTTTCTCACTTGGTGTTATTACAGTAGATTCAATAGTTCAATTAGTTATTATGTTAAGCATCTGACCATAACCGATATCATATTTGGTTCAGGAATATGGTATTTGGCATGCCAATGAACCATCTGTCTTAAAAGCCACAGTTTATTCATTTTAACAAATAAAAAAGGGTCTATTATCATATATAATATACATAAGCATAAATAGCATATATTTGTTAAAGTGGATAGAACAGAAAATGACCAGTTCAAAAGGATACCAATGTTAGACAAAAATAGTTTAATAATAAATAACTAAATTCAGAAAGAACTGTTTATAGCAATTAATTTTATTTATTTAATTAAAAATAAATATTCAAAGAAATAGAAAAAGAACTCTTATTAAAGAATTACAATGGTTTGGAGTTAGAGAACCATGACCAATAAAAAATATCAACAAATAAGGAAAATTACACATTAAAATATTAAAAGTAAAATACATTACAAGTAAATTATGCAAAATCCCAAACAGCTAAATTCATAATTAAATAGTCATAGAATGGTGTGGAAGAGTTTAAAGCTCCTTTACAGCACAATGCATCTGAAAAATCTTTTGAATAGGTAAAGCAATGATAAATAAAACTCTGATCTTTTATACTTCTATACTATTTCTTCACCCCAAATATGAAATGTGGAAAATCACATTAAAATATACCACTAATAAAATATTACACTAATTATAAAATATTTGCATAAACACCCAACATGATCTTTTCTGGAAGCTTATTCATTCATCTCACTCGGAGAATGGGCAGGAGAACCTGCAAAGATTTTTAATATAACATCAGTCGTTCAAATTTGGTCTTAAATATTTGTTTTATGGCTGTTCACTTTAAGACAGTTCCAAAATGTGTAACATGCCTTTGTGATTGATACTTGCAATTACAAAATAATAAAACCATTGTAAATTAATCATTGTTTTCTAAACCTGTAGATGTAGAGAATGAGGCTGAGGCTGAAGAACTCTGCCTCTATTACACGCCTTCTTCCCATGCAAATAAGCCATAAAGCATAAGAATTAATTGGAAGACCCAAGATGATATTGATAGAATATGCACACATGTATATGTAGGATGATACAGATGTGTAGAATGTAACATTGCTGACTGGACTTGATGAAGTGGAAATCTCATGAGTGAAGTTCATCTCCAGACTATACTGTACTCCTGACCACAAGCTTGAAAATGAAATAGTAATTATAAGCTTTGGAAATAAAAGTATCAGCATAGAATGATAGAAGTAAACAACACTAAAATATTCATAGGATAAAATAGGCATGCTGCCCCATCTTATTGTATTCAATAGCCTTTTTACTTTCTAGGTTTAAAGTAAAAAGGTTTCATTGTTTTTTTAATCATTACTCTGATCATTGTTTTCTTCAGTTATAACACTGCTCATCTACTAACAAATTTCATAGCATACTTTCTTTTGCTTTAAACATGGGTTTTGCGCTTTCTTTCTTTCAGAAAAAGAAATCAACGAGTATAGCAGGTTCTGACATTATTAAATGAATGATCAAATATATATATATATATATATATATATATATATATATATATATATATATATATATATATATATATATATATATATACATTTTACAAGAACTCATTGCAATGCATTATTATGAAATGCATTATTAAATAACAATTGTAAAATAACAGCTTAATGTATACATACATTGTGGAGGCAGGTGAAGGTTTACTTCACTAATGGAGAAAAGCAAGATGTATGGCTTACTTACCTTTAAAAACCCCTTTTTATATGTGTACTGTCTCATTTACACATCCATTTTAATGCAAATTTTCATTGTTTTGTAGTTCATTGTGTTTGGACTGTGTTTGGTCATACAAAATGTCTGTGCATGTAGTGAATTCTGTCTAACCAAATAAGTTCATGCCCATATATAAATATACACATTTTATACAATTATGAATACTTCATTCTGTCTCCATATGAAAGTGCTGTGTGGTCCATAAAAAACTGCAAAACTGTTCCGGTTTAAGGAGAATTTTATTCAGGAGAATTAATAAGACTATTTAACTTGTATATCCCTGTGTAGTAAGAAGATTCACTTTTAAGCTCTCCTAAAGGACTGCACATCTGAATGCTGTTTTGCACATGTCAGAACAGACCAGAGACAAATGCAAAACTGACAACAAATGACCTATTATAGGTCCTAATCTTTCAACGCAGCATGATATATTGTGACACTTTATGAAACAATTGTATTGCATCTTTCTTGCCATCTTTCTTTTCCACTTGCAGAAGAATAATGCAGAATAATTTCATAGAAACAGAACATAGAAACTGTAGATAAGAAAAACTTGTTTCACTATACAGCCAAGTTTCCTACTAATGAAGATAATAATATCAAGACAAAAAACAGCATACATTTTGCAAGTAACAACATGTAATATCTTATTTATTATTGAAAATGAGACAGTAAGTGACAGAAAAAACTAGTACATGAAATGTATCCAGTACATATCACAAATATTACAGCAGTTGTATTCTCACTACATCCTTTAATTAAATATGGTGTATGTTTATACTCTGAGAAATAGTTGCAAAAAGAATTAGTGTAGCATAGTTCTTTAAATTGACTTGATTTAATAGATACAACATTATATTAATTATACTGAATAAATATGGCTTTTGTGATTATCAGGAATGTTCAGAATTCTAACCCTATTCATGTAAAAAAAAAAGTACTTCCATAACCCAACACCAAAAACATGAGAACTTGACATGAGAAAAAGAGGAGATTTGCATACATTTCTGTCTAACCAAATAAATTCATTCTAATTTATAATAAAAGGCCACATTTTTCTTTTAACAATAATCTAAGAACAAATAAACAAAGGCAAAAGAAACCCCACAAGAATTTGGCACTTATTGTATTATTATAATGTATAAGTCTCTACCCTCTTTAATTTGTTACTTTAATGTTTGTTTAATTGGTCTTTGAATTGGCTGTTTTCTGGGAAAAAACACTCCCGAAGCTTCTCCTTATCACATGAATCTTTCATTTAGATGTGTTGTCTAAAATTACTAGAAATTAATCTATTTAAAATGCTATGTCAATTTTTATGGGACATAATATTCACAGAATCTTGAATCTCACACACACACACACACACGCGCGCGCGCACAGACATTTTTTTAGCATTCTTTAGCATTAACATCTAGCATTCTAATACAATGGCTTTTCCCAGACTGCCACACATACTGTATGTATTATCACGTATGTATATGTCTAAATTAAGAGTATTTTAACATAAAGTGCACTAATGATTTTAGAATTAGGAGTGTTATATTTAGGACACAGTTTAAGAAAAGTTCCAAAATTTCGAATGATCAATCAAAGATTTCTAACCCTGTGGATGTAGAGAAAAGGACTCACAAAAGCCATCAACATTGAGATCGCAACCCCAGTGCACCAGAACAGGTCAAACTGTGCTAGTGAAAGAATTTTATAAAAAAACCCTACTAAATATATAGGAGTATACTGAACAAACATTGTTGCTGTGATTATTAGAATGATTATCATTGCTTTTCTCTTAATCTGATTGGCCTCATCTCTCTCCTTGACTTTCTCACCTGGTCCTGAGTTCTTCAAAGCTCTAAATATAGTTAGGGAGCAAAATAATTTAATGAAGAGAAGAACTGAATATAGACACAGATAAATGCAAAGGAACATGTACATATTGTTAGCGAGTAGAATAAACCTAATTAATACAGCAAAGCCAAGAACAATGACCCAAATCACAGCAGAACATGCCAGTCTGTATCTAAGGGGTTTGTATTTCAGGAAGGTCACAGGATAGATCACTGCCAGGTAACGCTCAATGCAGATCACACAGTTAATCAGAGGACGGGCAGTGCTGGGTTGTGCTATAAAAAAAAACAATGCATTGGAAATTGATGGAAACTTCAAAGAGGCAATGAAAAGCGCACTACCCAGACAGAAGAGAATCTCAGAAACGGTGAGATTGAGGCTGAAAAACTCTGCCACTATTCCACTTCCTTTTCCTGTACAAATAAGCCACAAAACATAGGAATGGACTGGGAAGCCCAAGATGATATTGATGGAATAAACTGCAAGGTAGATGTACGATGATGGTGGTATGTAGACTGTAACATTGTTGGATAAGTTTGATGAGTTAGAAAGTACATGAGTGAAGTTCATCTTCAGACTTCAGTACCTTGTTTCTGACCACAAGATTAAAAATTGAAAAAGGATTATAATCTTTGGACATGAGAAACATCATCATAGGACCATCAATATAAGCAAACAATAATAACATATTCATAACCCCAAAAATAAACATTATCTTTTTCTGATACTTTTAATGGCCTTACTGTATAATTAAAGTATAAACTGAATCAGTAAATCTAAGGATAAAAAAAATCCAAACATCAACCTCCGCAAACATGTTAATTCATATAAATCAAATTTAATTACAAGATCAGAACTCTTAAATCCATTGTGTTGTCTTCCAAATCTTTTTCTTATCCTCAGATTGATTTAGGATTACTCCCTCCCAAATGGTAGCTTGTTTCATTTATTTAATGCTAAATTAAACATACTTAGTATATCAAATACCAGAATTAAGCGCATGATCAAATATACAGCTTTTATACATAATGGCTGCTTGTTTACATGTGTTTAAGAAAGGCATCAGTAAATAAACCGACAGCTTGAATACCTACTGTGTGATGACGATGATTTAACTCCACGAGGTGGTCAAGGAAGGCAAGATGTCTGGCTTATTTACCTTCAAGGACCCATTTTTATATGCGTATCATCACATTTACACACATTAAAATTTATGGTCATGTCATTTGCAAAGCATGTATGCTAGCATTATGGTAGCATGTGTGGTTTTAACACACATTAGATTTTTTAAATGGAACCTTGTGTAAAAAACTCAAATTACAGTATTTTTTATAATTATTAACAAATGCCCACTTTTATGTATTAAATATTTTAGTGCAAATATTTATTTTTAATTAGTTTATTTAAAATTTTATTTTTCAAAATATATTTTTGTTTTGGGAAAATATTTTATTTAAAGTTTGCTTGTATTCATTTCTCATTTAAATTTCCTTTCCTTTATTGTGTTTGGACTATACAGGAGATGAAGAAGAGGGAATCATGAGGAGATGATCAAATAAATCCAGGCCCATAGATAACAGGTAATATGATTTGTATGACTATTATTTTTAAATAGTATCAATACATTACTAGATTCCCATTTGGTTTCACCTTATTGAGGCTGTGAGTGGTCCCTAAGCTAAGATGTAGAAATATTCCAAGTTTCTTTTAGTATCTTAATTAACATAAAATACATAGCCAGCACCTCTGATCTGATGCTAGGCTTGATAAATATTACATTTCTTATATCTAAAGCCTTTTGTGTAAATGAAACTTACTGATCAGAATTCACAAATCAATGCTGAGACACCTACAAATGCTGTTCATGACAGGTGTGTATTTGGGGCATCCTGACAGGTATTTCTTGGCCAGATAATTTTTTTTCCTGCATTTTACAGGAGAAAACCTGCCTTGCAATGGTGTGAGAAGGCTTGTAAAGGGTGTGGCTGATCCATCTCCATCGACTCAGGAGGATGTTGGCTTCTGCAGAATGCTGTTGAGTTTACTGCCATAATTCTTGTTTCTTGATCATGTTATGCCAGCAAATTAAAAAAAGGTAAACTGGTGCTGGTTATATAGACATTTGGTCTAATTCACATTTGCTAAAGGCAATATATTTACATTTGCCACATTTGGTAGATATCCTTATGCAGAGAGATGCACAAAAGTGCTTTAAAAGCTCTTTCAATAAATACATCAATATTGGTTTGCTAGGTCGCAGACTAAGTATACAGAGATTCTAAAACATTTTGGCAATCAAATATAGCATTTTTTAAACAATCAAACAAACAGAAAAAAGTTCAGGTTTGAATTTGTTGTTTGAATGTTGTTGGATGTCTAGGGGAAGTTCTGAGGGAACACGGTGCAGTGCGAGGAATGAGTTTTGAGATGAGTTTTAAATTAAAAAGGTTCTGGTCCATTTTTGGCTTTTTAGGCAAGCATCAGAGTTTTGATTCTTATGTATGCAGCTGCCAGAAGCTAGTGGAGGGGCCATAGAGGAGATACCACAATAAGGTGATAATGAAGAAACCAGCATGAGTGTGTCCTGATTTCTGATCAGGGGTTTAACTTGTAAATTGTATTTTAGAGAAACTTGGATTAGACCAAATGTATATATATAATTAAATGTAGCTAGCCCCATACATCTATATATGCTACTGTAATTTGTTTAAATTAATATAATAATGTTAATATTTGGTGTGATTTGCTGTAAGAAAATCATGCAGATGGTTGACAGTTGAAAACCCATAAGCACTAACCCATAAACTGACAATTCATTATATATTATAGGTACTAATATTTCAAGATATGATATGGCACTTTCTAAAGAATAGTGCTATAATAAACTTTAAAAGACATACATATAAAATAATAATGAGCTGAACATTTATAGTTAAACATTTATAGATAAATAAAGAGTTTAATTATATACATATAGGGAATGCAGAAAATGTACAGCATTGATTATTCAAAATAAAACCAGGATGAACATTATATGAAAATGCAACTGAAACTGTTGAAATATCAACTCTAAGTTTGATAAAAGTCACAAGATATTAGGTGTTCACAGATAAAATCTCTATATATATGAATGAGAAATAAGTTGAGAGTTTAACATTAAACTTAATCATTTTAATTACTAAAAACATCACCACTTCCAAAGCTGATCTTTAACAAATGAATGATTAAAATGACTTGTTTTTAAAAAGTAATTATATCCCTAAACATGGTGAAATGTTGGCAGTTTCTATTCTGTATATAACTGAAAACTACAAGCCTTCCTGACAATACCCCCCCCCCCCCCCTTTTTTTTTCTTTTTTTTTGCATGTAGCTTAACCATAAGTCATACCAGTTTTTTTGGTTACCCCAAAAGAAAAAAGAGAAATTTAAAGATTCCATATAACGATTCAATTATGTTCAATTCAATTCAACTCAGATACTTTTATAAGTTTATTTAAGACATGCTAAAATATATTTTTAGCAAAATCCACATTTTCACAAGCTCCCATACATATGCTTTATCCATTAATTTCACTGGCAAAATTAGCAGAAGAGATGTGTTTTTAACATTATAATATTACTGTTGTAATCAATATAACAACATGCAAATTCAGTCATATGTTGGTATATTCTGTATATTAGGAGTATTCCACTTTTAGGACAGTTCCAATTTGTAGTGTGTCTGTGATTTGATATCTGCAATTAAAAGAAAAGATTACTGCAAATTCAGGAAATCGGTAAGTTTTCCAACTCTGTAGATATACAGGAAAGGGTTTATGTAAGCAAACAACATAAAATTGGCAAAAGCAACACACCACAATAGATCAAATTAATGTGATAGAGTTCTATATAGAAGCCCTATTAAACACATAGGAGAATATTGAAAAAATATGGTCAATGTTATTAGCAGGATGAGTCTAATTGCTTTTCTCTTCAAGTGATTGACCTCTTCTTGCGCTTTCACGTTCTCACTTGGCCTTGGGTACTTCAAAGCTCTAAATGTAGCTACAGTAGGGAGCAAAGCACTTTACTCAAGAAAAGGAGCACATACATTGGCAAATGCTTGTGGAGAGTAAAACAAATATACAAAGTGCACCAAAGATACTAAGAACAATTATCCAAATTATAGCCGAATATGCCAATCTGTACAGTATCTCAGTGGTAGCAGCAATCAAGAGAAAACTACCCAAGCAAAAGAATATCTCACAAACTGAGATTCAGGCTGAAGATCTCTGCCTCTATTCGACTTCTCTTTCCCTTTCAAATAAGCCACAAAACACAGGAATGTATTGGAAGGCCCAATATCAAGATGATATTGATGGGAAAAACTGTAAGAAAAATGTACAATGATATTGGTAGGTAGTGCATAACATTTCTGATCAGGTTTGGAAGGTTCATATGTGGAAGAGGTGGAAGGTTCAAATGTGTACTGCATCTCCGGAGAATATATTGCTCCTGACGAATGAAAATCAGAAATAAATAAGTAAATTATGATTTATGTAGGGCACGGTGGCTTAGTGGTTAGCACGTTCGCCTCACACCTCCAGGGTCGGGGTTCGATTCCCGCCTCCACCTTGTGTGCGTGGAGTTTGCATGTTCTCCCGTGCCTCGGGGGTTTCCTCCGGGTACTCCGGTTTCCCCCCCCGGTCCAAAGACATGCATGGTAGGTTGATTGGAATCTCTGGAAAATTGTCCGTAGTGTGTGATTGTGTGAGTGAATGAGAGTGTGTGTGTGCCCTGCGATGGGTTGGCACTCCGTCCAGGGTGTATCCTGCCTTGATGCCCAATGACGCCTGAGATAGGCACAGGCTCCCCGTGACCTGAAGTAGTTCGGATAAGCGGTAGAAGATGAATGAATGAATGAATGATTTATGTAAAAATAACTATCATGCTATCTATCCACTATCCACTGCCAGGTAGCGCTCAATGCATATCATGCAGCTTATCAGAGGATGGCTGATAGTGAACTATCACATCATTTTTAAATAATAATTAAGAATAAATAACCAGTCAGAATAAAGTCTCACAAACAGCAACATCGAGCCTGAAGAAGTATCTATATACAGTACCACTGCCTTTTCCCACACTAATAAAAAATGAGTTAGATTGCAGGTTTAAGCTCATGAGTGGAATTCATCTTAAAAGTGCACCTTGCATCTGAACACAAAATTAAAAACTGAAATGAAATATATGAATGTAATGCTTATAATTTAAAAAATACGAGAGATATTAAGAGATAATTGTTGATTTTTTTTTATCCAAGACTAATTAAGATTGCTCCTGCAAAACCATTTCTTAATAAACTTTCCGTTTTATGATTACTGTGCAAGCTAACTTTCATGAGTAGGTCAACTATATACATAATGACACACGGAATACACTCACATACATTATTAGGAATGCTGAAAACAACATTAAATTAGAAAGTAATACAACAGCTTAATGTATACACACAGTACTGTTTGCAAACAGATGATGGTTTTACTCCTCAGTGACAAAGAAAGCACAATGTCTAGTTTGTTTAGCCTTGTGTGTATGTCACATCACATACAGTATAAACAAGCATGTGAACACATTAAAATATATGGTAATTTCAGTCATACATGTAAACTTACTTTGGTAAAGGTTTATTCTCACAAAACAGCGTTGGACTCAAAAAACTCTTAACAAGCTTTGTTATTGTAATAACCATCAATCCAGAAATTAAAATTTGCACTTTTCTAAAACATTGTGTCTCTCTTCCTGCTAGTTGTAACAGCACCACAATGTGTCTCTCTTCCTGCTACTTGTAACAATGCCACCTACAGTTTCCCCCCCAGAACCCTCGTCAGCTCAAACCAGCTCTGAGACCGTAAGGACGTCCCCCAAAAAAACACCTAGAGGTGTTCCAAGTAGGGGAGGTTCTGAAACCATGCAACCTATAGTTCCCCCCTCAGACAGCCATAGGGACCCCTCGCCAAAATAGTGAAGCACTACCATAGTCTTTTCCCACCACTGCAGGTATTTAAACCAGCAGTTTTAAAGACACTATACAAAGTGTTGTTAGGGCTAGCTACTTTATCATGACATTTGTTTTGCCACTTTTATTGTCGTTTGCATATTGACAATTGCTTTGTGTTTTGGATTTTTCATTTTTCAGACCTTGTTATTGTACCTTTGATAGACTGACTGGCTTTTCTGGTTTTTGGATCTATTTGCCTTATTTATGGATTGTGTTTTTTTTGGTTTTGTTTGTTGGGCTTTTTCTTCATTAAAACCTCCACATATGAAATCTACTTCTTCCACCTTGGTGAATCCTTCACAGCATGCAACAGGGTCAAATGCTTGTGGCATATCATCAACAGTTTAAGGCAATACAACTTCCATGGTCAACCCACTATGTTGGTCATCATAAAATGATTCTCAAAGCATGCTGGCTGGTGCCATTCAAGGGTCTACCCACGGCGATTGACACAGCTAAGGCACTCTTTCACCCTGTTTTCTGCATCTATGGCCTCCTGGAAGACCTGGTATCGGACAGTTGAGCCCAGTTCACATCATCTTGAAAACATTCTGTAAGAATCTGGCATTAAACCAGCCTTACATCAGGGTACCACCCTCAGTCTAACGGCCAAGCAGAACACCTCAATCAAGAGCAGGGCCATTACTTGCATGCCTACTGTGGCCAAGAACAACATACATGGAGTGAATTTCTCCCTTGGGCTGAATATGTCCAGAATTCTCTGATTCAATCATTGACAGGCCTGACCCGTTTCCAATGTATTCTGTGTTACTAACCTTGATAAATGATTAGTGTTGCAGGACCAAGACAGTGTGGGAGTGTGCCCACATATAGAACCTGAGGCTAAAGTTACCCTAGGACTCCCCAAAAGAACATCTAGATGTGTTCCAAGGAGGGGAATGTTCTGAAACAATACATAGAGGGACCCCTCACCAGACAAGTGAAGCACTTCCGGGTCTTCGAGGAAGCCACTACAGGTATTTAAACCAGCAGGTTTAAAGACATTATGCAAAGTATTGTTAGTGATAGCTACATTATAGAGCCATTTGTTTTGACACTGCTGTTGTCTATGCATACCTACCTTTGCTTTGCTTTATATTGTACTTTTGCTACACTGACTGCCTGTTCTGGTTTTTGGATCTATATGCCTGTTTTCTGTATTGTGTTTTTTGCCTGCGGTCTTGGATTTGTTTGTTGTGCCTTTTCTTCATTAAAGCCTCTGCATTTGGAATCTACTCCTGTTGCCTCTTTGAATGCTTTGAAACTTTAAAATTTAGCATTTAGAAAACTCTTACTACAAACTAACACTGTTCTGTCTGTGATATTATCTAACAAATTTAGCTGGCTCCATTTTAAAAAATATAAACTGTCTTGTAGTCTAATTTAAAATGCCATGACCCTGACCATGTGAACCCCAGCACAAGCTTGGAATTTCTGGATTTTGTGTTGGATTTAAAAACATACCTACTAAAGTGTTTCCACTGATCCTCTCAGCTCTGGAATTGCTTTTCTGCAGACATTTAACTATTGTTAACTGTTAAATACTATTGTTAAAACTGTTAAAACTATTGTTAACTGTTAATTTTCCAAATGGATGGGAAAGTCACAGAAGATAGTGCTCATTCTGCATTTGTGTAGATAATAAAGAATGAGGAAGAACATTATTTGAAGCTTATTTGAAGTATATATATATATATATATATATATATATATATATATATATATATATATATATATATATATATATATATATATATATATATATATATAAGCCTATATACTGAACATTAAACCAATTCTCACTTGAAACTGGATAGCTAAAGATTAGTTAAATATCACCTGGTTTAAATCTTTTTCAAATCTTCAAATCTGCCCAGTTTTTGGTAAGCTTATACCTCGGTTTCCTGTTCTTGACTGACAAATTAGAACCAAATGCTGCACTACAAAGCTTGATGCTTTGTATGCTCTGAGATGCTTTTCTGCTCAACATAGTTTTAAGAATGGTCATTTGAATTATTACAGACTTCACATTAGATCGAACAAGCCTGGCCATTTTCCTCTTTATGACGTCTTTCAGGATCTGCAAAACCTCTGTTCACTAGATGTTTTATGTTTTTCACACCATTCTGGGTAAACTTTTTCTGAAATATTAAAAGCAGCCTATCTGGCAGCGACAAAACTGCTGTGGTCAAAGTCATTGAGATCACGTTTCCCCATTCTGATAATTGATGTGTATATGAACTAAAGCTCTTGACCTGTATCTGGAAGATTTTATGCTTTGCACTGCTGACCCATAATCAACTGATTGTTTAGCAACATGATTTTGCGGGCAAACAGGTGTTTCTGTGAAAGTGTTGAGTGAGTATCAGAAAAATGACAAAATTTCTTTGGAAAGTTCTTTTCAAATTTGATTCACTAAAAAAAAGATAGCAAATACAGATAGAGCATGCTATATTACATACATAATATATTTGGAAAAAAATTATTTCAGTTGAATTTGAACCTCACTGAGTTTCATGTACAATACCTTTTTTGTTTTGCTCTTTCTTTTGCACCGTTAAAAAAATAAATACACTTATAACCCTCACTTTTCTAAATCCATGATATTATGATTTGTTTCAGTCTGGAAAATGTAAATGTGTCTGATGTGTGTGCTTTAGTAATACAGTATGTTAATTGTTGATTAAAATATTGTTGTTTTACATTTTATTTTATTCAGTGTTACTAATATTTGTATTTGTCTTAGTAAGTCCTTTTAAGTAGAAAGAAAAGTTGTTAAAATTAATTTGTCTATTACCTGCTTTTACCTTCGAAATAAAGATTTTTTTGTCAGAAATCCATCCATTCATCCATCCATCCATCCATATATTTCCCATCCAACCATATGCTAGCCATGGTTAAGCTAGCATTATCAACAACAACGACAACAGCAGCAATGCAAATTTCATTGAGTCAACATGTGGAAAAATTTTGGACATAATGGTGAATGCAAATGACAGATATCATGTCTATATCTCAGATAATTGATCAGCTGATTTAAAAACTGGTATTTGAATAATAGGTGTGCTCCATTGTCACTGTTTATTAAGCTACCATTGCAGAGAAAATCAGTGCATTAATGGAAAAATCTCATTTATGTTTGTTTACCAGGTATCATACAGTATGGTAAAGTAAATAATATTATATAGCTTTATTTTCTTCCATACAGCAATATATATTCATAAAAATATATAAATCAGTCAAATTCACAAACGAATAAACAATAACAAATAAATACAGAGAGTTTTTGCTTTGCACTGTTTATTAAAACATGAAGGATACTTATGGATATATATGATCATGATTTAATGACTTTGCTCTAACATAATTTCTAAAATATTAGTCATTTCTTTAAAGTTTTCTTAAAGATTTCTTAAAAATCTTTTTAGCTCATTCTAGTACTCTTAAGCTACTTTTCCCACATACAGTGTCATTAGCTATGTTTACTGCAGTTAAAATCAGCACATTCTTGACATTCTTCAAATTGATCTAGCAATAAAAATGCTTGATGCTCTGAATACTTGTTATTCTATTATATATTTATCTATTATAATATATATATATATATATATATATATATATATATATATATATATATATATATATATATATATACACACACACACACATATATATATATATATATGTGTATATATATATATATATATATATATATATATATATATATATATATATATATATATATATATATATATATTTAATTTTAGATAAACATTAGGTTACACAATGAAGTATAGAATGATTTAAACTGAATGTATTACCGTCCTCTGATGTTAATTTAAATCTTTTATTCTTTAAATAATTGTTTTGTGATCTTTTCAGACATCCATAAATAAGACATACTGTAAATGTGTCTATTTAAATTGAATTTGTGCATTGTTAAATTAAATCCCTTTCAGTTGGCTCTATTGATGCACTAATATTCTCCTCTAAAGCTGAACTAATAAATAAAAAATCTAAGTTCAGGTGAATTTATATTGAAAATTACAATCATATTGGTGGGGGGAAGGAAATATTAAAATAAGGCTTCCATACTGAACATCATTAAGACATATACACTTTGCTCTGCCCATACAGGCTGTAAAAATATAATTTTGTTGCATATTGCATAATAAATTTATGGTAGCATTTATTATTATTTATTCATTTAAGTTCACATTCTATTTACACATGAAAATGGGGCTTTGTACAGTATGTGCATCAGTGTGGCTTTGTGGAAAATGTATGTTAGATTGAATTGGTGATAAATAATTTGCCTGTTCAACACCAAGGCAATGTTTTGAATGGCATTATTAGCACTATTGGTTTAGCACTATAAACATTATTTGAATAGCAAATGTGACCATATTCATTTGCAATATTATTCACACAAGTGAAAGATAAATTTGTTACACATCAATGAATAATCAAATAACAAATCAAATAAAACCAGGCACATTAAACTCAACATTAAGCCCTACAAGAAATGACTAAAGGTATTTTCCCCATTTTTGAAAACTCCTTGAAAACTAAATAAATTCATCGGTCTATACTGCAATATTAGAGGATGGTTTAACTTTCACGTAATAAAATCATGGTCCCAATGAGTTCTGTTGAAGTTAATTGTTACTTATGAGAAACAGCTTTAGATGCAATGGTTTCTGTATCTACAGTATATAAGTATATTTACTGATATTGATACTTTTTCATATATAGACTCATCCTCAGCCCCAGTTGTTCTGTATTGGGGCTTGTTACACACCCTCTTTCTCAGCTCTCCATCAATTTACCTGTCTACCAGACTGAATAGCCACTGATTACCATGACTAATGCAGAATACATAGTTTATTTTTAGAATATCATACTTTATTTTTAATCAAATTAATCCGACATAATATCTGCAAAACTTATAGTGGGTTTGTGCAAACTGAAATAATATCCCTCCTAACTATG
Source organism: Tachysurus vachellii (assembly GCF_030014155.1). Lineage (NCBI taxonomy): Eukaryota > Metazoa > Chordata > Actinopteri > Siluriformes > Bagridae > Tachysurus > Tachysurus vachellii. The sequence goes on from NC_083465.1 coordinate 22,614,825, forward strand.
ACATTGATATTCTAAATATAATCCTATATTGCCATAAGAAATCATAGTTCTCATATAACTTTATTTATCAGCAATCATATTTAGGTATCATTTACAACATGATTTATTGATTTGAATTATTTGTATCTATCAGTAACTACTGCTGCATGAAAATAATGGGTTAGGGTTAGGGTTAGCCCAAAGCATTAAAGATTAAAGATTAAATGCTATTGCCCCTGAGAGAGTTAGAATAGGATCACTATATATCTCCCTCTCTATATATATTTATCCTCTCTTCTTCCTCTCTCCCTCACATGTTTAACATGACTCTGAGCTGCTCTCAAGTCACTATCATGTAGAAACAACTTGATGCTTTATTTTATTTCTAAAAAAACATTCAAAGATAAAATGGGTTTTCTAAAGTAAAAAGGATTTATTAAATAGAAGAAGCTATACTTCAATTTAATTTAAAGTATCATTTATGGTCACTTATACCACTGGGGATTGGTTACACTAAACAGCAGAAAAGAGTAAATGAGTATATAAATGTGTGTGCATGGTGTCCTGGTGACAGAGTGACATTCCATTCATTGCTGCCTTACACCCAGTGTGCTCAGGGCAGGCTCTTGATCCACTATAACTATGACCCTGACCAGAGCAAAACTATTTGTAATGAATAAATATCCAAAAAATAGTTATTAGCTTATCGTTTACTCTAGGTGATTATCAGTATAAAGAGCTGCACAACCATAAGCAATTGTTTGCTACAAGGGTAAACACATATAGTAAAATGTTTTATTGAATAATGCTTAAATAATGAAACGTGAAATTACAGAAGTCTAATGAATATGCTTATAGTAGTAAGACAGATATAAATAAATACAGCAGGTGACACATGAAGTGACCCCATTTTTACCACAGAAGAAATGTTTTAATTTGACAACAATATTTGAATATCAAATGTGACCCATGTATTTTCCTTTAAATATTTCACAACATTGTACAACCTGCATTAGTCCACATTGTACAACAGGCCTTTTAACAACTTCTTTACTATGTAGAAGAATAGATGCTGTAAATTGGTAAAAGGTGGTTTTATAGAAATAATTTTATGTTACATTTTACTTTATGCTTGCTGCTATTTGGGATATGTGTGTACACAGATACTGTGCATGCATATTACTGTACATAATTTTATCTTTGCAGTACAAAGTTAATACAGAATGTCTAACACATCTGAACATCTCATACATTCTATGCTAGTTCCTTCATTTCAATGGAACTTTCAAGTATGTATAAAAGAAAAGGTTTTTGGAATGATGTTATTTTACTTTATCATGGCACTTTGCTTCTTCCTTGGTACAGCAGCTCATTCATGGTGTCTCTTCTTTTATTTTTCTGGTGACTGGAAAAACAAACAAACTCAAATCTTTCTTTTACATTACATTATAATGGAACTTATCCTGTGTATACAATGTTCTATTGAAATATTGAATGTATTTTTCTTTAATAATAATGTATTGTTTTGGATGGGTTTGTTTATTTTTGGCCTGTCTTGGGCTGGAAGGCCACTGATGCAAGTCTGTATTTGTTTTGAACAATACTTAGCAGTAATTCATCCGGTAACGTTCTTGAAATATAAAGGTATAAAGTACAGAAGTGCAGTTGTTGCAGTGGCTTGGATGATAGCATTTGGATGTGGCCTGTATTATACCTTTGGCTCATATTATTATTATTTTTCTGTCTTTGTGTTCTTTATAGCATTGTCTATGATATTCTTCTGCTATGTGTCTGTGTTGTGTGCTCTGAAACATCCAGGGCCAGGAGACCAGACAGGCAGAGAAGTAGGAAACCAACAAAAGAAGAACGCATTTCAAACCATCTTATTAATATTGCTTATAATTCTGTTAACATATCTTCCTCAAATATTCCTTTTAATTTTTAGTGTAATTAAAATAGATCAAACATTACTTGAGTGTAATATTATTCCCATTGTGATGTCTGTAAATGTATGTAGTGTGTTTATTATGCCATTGATGAAAATGTACAAGGAAGGTTGTCTAAAATGTGTAAGGAAATGAAATGAGTGGGACCTGTGGGGTTCCTGAAATTTCTACAGACTCTGTACCACCAGTGATTGAAATGAGGGACGAGCATAAAACCACATACAGTTTCAGGGTTGGTTGAGTTGATGTTCTTGTTTTGATTATCTAACTACTGTGGAAGAGTTCTACTGTAACAGTGTCCTATTTTGCTTTATGTTTTTAATTATGTAAAATAATTATACAATATCATTTTAATTAGGTGTAAACTGTTGCATATGTAATTGTATTCACTACATTATAATAAATCCTGTTGTTTCTGGACCGTGTTTATTCCTGGGTGTTATAGAATTACTTAATCATGATCTCTTTGCATACACATTTTAACATCAAATCATTGTTACATTGACATTCTCTACATTTGCAATTTTTTTATTTTGCTTTACAATAACTTAATACGAGCAACGCAAGAGAACCAGACCCTTACAAATGATAATAAAATGCCTGCTATTTCGTAGTAAATAAAATATGCCCACAAAATTATAACAGCAAAACAGCTTAAAAAAAATCTATTTTGCTTAAGTATAGTATATAAGTTCAAAAAGGCAAATAGGTACACAATAGTAATTTTATGTTAAACTAATAAGATATTATAAGATTATAAGATAAATAAGACATTTTTTAAATGTAGTAATATGGTCATTATATCAATATATATAAAAGCAACATACAACTATTAATAGTGCAGCTTCAATATCTATAAAATTAGGAATATCGATGCAATTAGTTAGAAGGTAAGAAATCAATAAAATGTATCTTAAATGGATTTTGCTTACATAGATATTAAAAATCAGGTTAGAGTGTTATGTATCATATAGAGAATTGAGAAGTGAATGGAGCTGATCATTTTAACTTGTCCAGTATGGGGTCACTTGATAAACATTTTGCATACAGTATTTGCTAAATATAAAGAATTAGTCATCTAAAACAAAAATGCAAAAATGCTACACATATTCCATCACAATTTCTGTACGCTATAAAATATTTATTTATGTCTGTGGAAATTCTTATGGGAGGAAGAGAGCTGTGAATCTTCCTGTGTGAGAATTTGTGTACAGTAGATAAGAAATATTAAGAAGGGAAGATAAAAAGGGTTAATGATTTGGATTACCAATCGGAAAGGTGGGAGTTAAAATTATAAGTGAAATTACATGAAATAGGTATAACAGGTATAACAATATTTCCTAAAACAAGCATTTATAATGGGTGTAAAAGCTAAAAAAGTGCACCTATTTAACCCACAAATCCTGCTTAATTTGGCAACAATATTTGAATAACAAATAGGATCCACTCTTATTGCTTTGAGATTCACTGTTAAGCTGAAAGTCTTGCACCAGCTCACAAAGCCTAAAAAACTTCTTTACCCCTGTAGGATTTCATACAAGGTAGGTTTGCAAAAATGCATACTGTAATTTATTTGTTCATTTATTTAAGATAAACATACATTTGTTTTTTAGAACTTTGACAGTTACAAGTTTAGTTATAAGTTTATTTGTCCTCTGACATTTATGAATCTTGGATACACATATAATATATTAGAACACATTTTATTTGTTATAAGGTGAAATCCTGTGGTGTTTACTGGGAGTTTTTTCATTGTTTTCCTTGTAGCACACAAAGAAATACAGAATGGCTAATACATCTGAAGAGTTAATCAATTCTACACTGTCATCTCCACTGATACATGTGGACTGTTTTAAAGCAGACCCTTTTAGTTATATTTTTGTTTACTTTATCAAGCTGGTTTCTGCCTTTCTTGGTACAGCAGCACATTTCTGGTGTCTTCAGTTCTATCTTTGTAGAACTGCATGCAAATTCACACCAACCCATGTATTTTTCCTGAATAATAATATAATGGAGCTCATGTACTGTCTACACTGTTTACCAGAAACACTGAATGTATTTGTTTTTAAAAATGATTTATATTATAAATTCCTTTTTTTCTTTTTTGCACTGTCCTGGATGGGAAGGCCACTGCTACAAAGCTGTATTTGTATTGAACAATACTTGGCAGTGCTTCATCCACTAACGTTTTTGCGATATAAAGCCATAAAATACCGGATTGCAGTTGCTGCATCAACATGGTTTCTAGCTATTGGATATGGTGTGTACACAATTAATCTAAAGACGTTCCCAGATACTGTTTTTAACTGTGTCTTTTTCATAGCAGTGACTGTGATTTTATACTGTTGTGTGTCCGTGATGTATGCTCTGAAACAATCAAGTAAACGTGTCAGTAATAAGACAGACGGATATGTAGGGAACCAACAAAAGAGGAATGTTTTCAATACAATCTTTTCAGCCTTGCTTGTAACTCTGTTGATTTACTTTCCTCAGATTTTATTCAGTTTTCTTTCCATTACAGAAATATACCAGAATATTTATTACTGTAATATACTTTCATTCATAAGCATCTTAAATTCTTGGTCTGTTTTGGTTACACCCTTTATGAAAATGTATAAGGAAGGTGGTCTAAAATTGAATGGTATAATCTGTAGAAGTGTGGAATGATGAGTAGGAACCAGCAATAGCGAAGCCTTAAAAATAGATTTAGATGTAGAGTTAAGATTGATTAGATTAATTCTACACTTTTATCCAAGCAGTGATCAGTTATGTATAGCTGCACAATTTTACATGTATTGCAATGATTATACAATACAGTAAACTCTTACATCTCTTACCTGAAAATATTCACTTCAATAACTTACAGTATATAATATGATTTATATTATATTATTATATTATTTTGAATTGAGTCATAAACCAGTATGCACAACAAAATCAACCAGCATGCTCTCAGGCCGAATAAAAAAAAACATCCTGGACAGTGGACATGGAATTGGTCACTTATGATTTGTTTAATTTCATACTGTTACTTATCACTATATTGGCTTTGTAGAACAAGTCAATTAAAAAAGGGGAAAAGTTCACAAAGTCACAAAATAATTTGGCCCAAATGTGCTGTTATGTAGAACTTGATTCTTCAGTAACTACTTGCGGACATTATTATTATTATTATTATTATTATTATTATTATTATTATTATTATTATTATTATTGATTATTCATAATGAATAAATTGTTGTATATAACTCCATGCAGTGGCTCATTTAAGATGCTTTGTTTAAGATAAATATCTCTCCTTAAAAAGCTGAATTCTTAACATTTTAGGTACAATCAAACATTATTTCTAAGAAACCCAACAATCTAAGAAACTTATTTAACATAAGCAAAGTAACTGCAATCAAAAATACAAGTGCAAAAAAAACCCCCATATTCAAAACACCAAAGACAACATAAAATAATAATAATAGAATAATCCACAAAGCATAATTTTAAATAGGCTATATCAACAAAATTAATCAAATTGCCTTCCTGAAAGTGCAATTTAATAAAAACAAATCTCAAAATATCCTTAAAGTCTCATAGTTTTCCTTTAAGTAGCCAATCTGTTTAAAAATAAAAACAAGCAAAAATATATAAAATAACAAGCAAATATATATATATATATATATATATATATATATATATATATATATATATATATATATATATATATATATATATATATATAAAATCACAGAATGTTTTGCAAATTCATTTTATAACTGTATTTCCTGAAAAGAGCTTTTTGTGTGCTCAGTATGAAAGATGCAAATAATGAGCACCTGTTTCAGAGAGTAGATATCTGTTATTTTGACAGCCGTATTTGGATAGCAAATTAAATATCTGCTTTTAAATCTTGCTATTAGAAAGAAAGGAATTTTACCACTGATGCTAAAAATTTAATTCATGTCTTTGGAAATGCTTACATTTACAAAGATAATAAACTTCAACCCTGTAAACATTTGCCTTGTCAATTTTTTCTTAACTTTTAATGTTTTCTTACCCTATTATAATGATTTTTATGTTCCCCAACCTTAAAGATACACTGATATACCTTGATAGTGACTTGTTTTAGATTCTCAGAGCCAAAAGATAGATATGTTGAAAAGCATATTGATCAGAATTGTTAGGGAACCAAAAAGAAAATTATTTTAATACTGAAAACCTAAAATGGTATAACATACTTTCTTACTGTGATGATTACACCATTGCTGAACATGAAGAGAAACATATGTTTCTTCTGAATTACATTACAATAGAGCTCATCTCCTGTTTAAAGTGTACTGCTGAAATACTAAATGCATTTCGTTTAAGAAATAACACACCTTTTATATTATATAGCTATATAACAAGACACTAAATATATATTTAATATTTCTACTTTTATGATTAATTTTAATATCTTAAAGAAGACATTCCTGAAAATGTACAAGAAAGGTCATGTAAAATGTAAAAAGAAATTAAATACATTTCACATTATTGATATAACACTAACGCCTTCATGCTGAAGCCTTCAGTGATGGAGACCAGCAACAGCAGTTTAAAATCCGTGCCATAATCTCCAAGTGGTTTTATCCACAGCAAGTCTCTTGGGTCTCCAGGCCGTCCACATGGAGCCAACCTCAGCAACAGTGTGCACCACCAAGCAATGAGACTCCAAACAGAGGTTGGACAGCAGGATGGATCATGAAGGTCCAAAAGAAAGTGGTTGGGCATCTCTGGGAACTCTGGGAAAGTGGTGGTCACTCTGGGAACTAAGAACACTGGGAGCGTCAGAGTAGCATGTAGTAGTTTTACTTTCACTTATTCCTCTAAATGAACCAGGTTAAGAAAGTCTTTTTACAAAGATTTTCTTTTAGAACAAAGACAGAGAGACAATACATGTTTGTCTTTTGATTGTACATTCTAACAAAAATAGACTGTGTATAATTCAGTAAAATAATACAATTTTATCAGATAATAAAAATATATTCATATACATCATACAAATAAACCAGCAAAAAACTTTAAAAATGGTAAAGGTGCTTAAGGTAAAATTATTAAACACCATTTCTATTGAAAGTTAAATCACTTCAGCCAGTGCTTTAATTCAGGATGTGATCAACTACAGAAAAGCAAATGAAATGATTTAAAAAAAAAAAAAACAGGAATTACTTAAGGGAATATGTCATAGTTTAATGCATATTGCATATTTAATTTATAACACTGTACATTCTTACAATAAATCAATATTTATTTCATATATAGTGCCAAATTCTTGATTAATTTTAAGTATTTATGATAGAAGATTCAGTTCTAATACAATTCACAGCTTTATACTGTAGTTATGCACTTGTTTTTATACATGATTGTTTCTGGAATAACAGTAAAATGTGGTGTTCTTTAATAAAAAGACATTTTTAAAAACCACGTTCGTATGGTGAGGCTTTTGAATGGTGAGACATTCATTTAACATTTACTGTAGGAGCAGCAGGTTATTGTACATTCTAAAAGTCTGAATATTTTCTATAATGGAAAATTATCAGGAAAGTGAAGTTTCCTGTCAAGACCTCTGCTGCACAACGGCATGTGTTTGTGTGAAGGCCTTGGATGTGGCCTATGTATAAGATCAATGCAATTGAGATGCATTAAATTATAATTAAAGAGACCTACAGTATATACTGAAACCTCCAGGCTTTATTTAACATAAACTGTTGTGAAATGCATTAGAAAAGCAAAAGACAGTGAGACATAAATATCAGGGCAACAAAAACAGATGAAAATATGCAGATGACAGTGTTTTGTACTGTAGACCAATTATGCTTTACTATTTTGTGTTATGACCATGAGAGTTTAGTACCCAAATGCATAACAGGTAGAGAGGGAAAATTGTATTTAAGGATGTGTTGATGAAGTGTGGATTGCTGCATCTGTTTAGGCCAAGAATCAAACTCTGGGTGGTGGAGTGAAAGTCGGAGAGTCTACCAGTGAGTCATGGCGGAGGGGAAGCATGACTTAATGACAGGGCTCAAACTTGGGTCTGTGGAAAGGGGGGATCTGTATTGCCCCTTTTCCACCAAAAAGAACCGAGTGCTGGTTCAGAGCTAGCACTGGTGCTGGTTCAAAGTTGGTTCCACTGGTAAACCTTCTAAGAACCGGTTTGCCTTTCCACCGGCTAAAGAGCCATCACAGAGCCGAGTCTGACGTCACTGTATACGTGTCACGTGTCCCAGCAACTTTAGCGCAGCAGCGGCAAACAAAAACACATCAACAATGGTGGATGTTGCTTTAATGTTACTGCTCATGGCTTTGTGAACCTACATTAGCATCCAAACGCGGCGAATCCAACGTGTACGTGCAGCTCCATGTAATTTGTATAAATGGAGGTTGTAATCGAGAAAGTACATAACGTTATTTTTCATTAACACAGAAAAAAGGTAGCCTTAGCATGTAGCTACTTACTATAATGTGTGCTTAAAGTAAAAAAGTATTAAACATTAGTATACTTAAGCTACATTATCAAATTCGCTAATAGTAGCCCCGCCCACAGCCCCTGACACAAGCGGTTCTTAAGTCTAGACCAGCAACGTTTTGGTGCTACTTAAGAACCACTTTTCCTGGTTCAGAGCCAGTGCTTTGGCTGTCGAAACAGAAAGAACTGGTTCTAAATTAGGCTCTGGCTCCGAACCAGCACTCGAACTGCCTCGGTGGAAAAGGGGCATATGTGAGCCTCAAGCACGTTCAAGCAAGGCTTGGAGCAGCAGTGTGAATGTGAGAGTTACTGTCCAGACAAGGACTTGAACCAGGCCCATGGTGTAGCAGTCAGATATTCCTGTCTGTGAGGCAACCAGGGTTAAGCATAACCAGGGTTAGGCATAGCAGGGTGCACATGTGTAGAGAGGGACGGATGTGAACCTGGACAACAGGAGAAACAAAGTTACACATGGCGCAAAAGGAGAGCATAAACGTAAAAATGCTTTAGCACCAGATGTATGCTTTAGAACACAGAAGCAATAGTAAATGGGGAAACAGCAGGAGCTTTGCCCCAGATCATGGCAGTTGCTATTGTTATTGAATGCCAATCCTATTGAATTCCAATGGTCATAATAAAAACAAGTTAATGGACAATGTGTTCTCTAGTATGGTTTTATTACTTCCTTTAATTAAGTCAATACGGAATAAATCAAATCAGTCAAATAAATTGAAAAGGTGTATTATTTAGTCAGTTTCCACTTAACATATGTATTTCAAAACACATGTCAAAAACATTTGAATGGATTATTAATTCCGATATGTGTTTAATGTGACAGGAGTTTCCACTTAACATATACAGTGATGCCTCGAGAAACGAGTTCTCTGACATACGAATTTTTTGAGATACGAGCTGTGATTCGACCATATTTTTGGCTTGAGATACGAGCAAACTTTTGAGATCCGAGCATCCGAGCTGCCGCCGCCGAAACAAAGATCCCCAACAACTAGGTGTGCTCTGTTTCCCCCGCCTCAGCTTCCCATGTCTCACTCGGTTAAAGCCGCCTTTCTACTGCACACGACAAACGACGGCCGATAAACAGGAAGTCATTCATTTCCTATGGAGAGTCTCAAAGGCGCTGCGTGAGGTGCCGACAATCTGCGGATCCGTAATTTTCGGATCCGTTTTAAGCGTTGGATCCGTTAAAGAATTTGAACTTGTGCGACTACACCGCATCTGATATGCAGACCGGACAGGTTTTTATTAAAACAACCGGCAGATGTTAGTGAGGAAAGAGTGACAAAAAAGGCAAAAACAAGTGAAGAGAAAAGCGATGAAGAAAATTAAGCAAAATTTAAAATAGAGCGGCTCTATGTTTGGGAATTTAAATGGTCGGGTAATATGGGTGTCGTAACCAGATTGGTGCGCGTCGTGGACAGCTGATTAACAGCTGATGCACGTTTGACGACGTGGCCTGCCAGAACTAACGCAATGCTTGATTTAAGTTCGTTAATTTTAGTGAAGTTTAGTTAAGTTCCATTTAAGTGTAAAGTAGCATTAAGAGTGTACAGTAGCGAGTAAGTGAACGAAAGCGAAAGTGTAGCTACGTACGAGACAAAATTCCTCCTGTTTAATCCTCCCTCAACCTCCATGCGCATCTTCCGTAAAGTAAAACCAGTTTATTTTTTTTAACATTCTCTTTTATTACTGTATGTTTTTATACAATATTTGTCATTTACATATACAGGTACTATAAATTTTTCATATTCAAAACACATAAACAAAACAACTGGAGTGGAATTTTGCGAGCTGGAACGGATTAATGAGATTTCAAGTCATTTAAACGGGAAAATTGTTTTGACATACGAGCAATTTGAGATACGAGCAAAGTCACTGAACGAATTAAACTCGTATCTCGAGGCATCACTGTATATTTCAAAACACATGTCAAAAACATTTGAATGGATTATTAATTCTGATGTGTTTTAATGTGACAGGACAGGGTTGTTCAACACAAATGTTCATCGCATTTTCATTTGGAAAGTCAATTTGAATTGAAAGCGAGGTCCGATCCCATCACTTTGAAATTTCACTGTTACACAGAAAACTCTGAGAGGTCTTGCATCAGTCTACAGGTAAAACTTTTTAAATCTTCATTACCCAGTGTGTCTCTCATTAGCCCTAATCTTTATTTTGTTAACTGACAGATTCTTTTCTTTTCTTTTCTTTTCTTTTCTTTTCTTTTCTTTTCTTTTCTTTTCTTTTCCTTTCTTTTCTTTTCTTTTCTTTTCTTTTCACAGAATGACTAATATATCTGAAGAGTTCATCAATCTCACTTTAGTTCCTCCAACACCATTTAGTATTGCTGACTGTCTAAAAGGAACTAACTTTGGATATATTTTCTTATACTGTATCATTGCAGTTTGCTTCCTGCTTGGTACACCAGCTAATTTGTGGTGTCTCTGGTTGGATACTTGTACTGAGCAGAAAGTCAGACAAGTTAGTGTGTTTTCTCTGAATGACACCATAATAAATTTCATCTTCTGCTTATCTTGTACTGCTGAACCATTATGTATGATTGTTTTTAAAAATAACAAATACTATAAGGCAAATCTCTTTTTTCTATGTGTGTCCTGGAGTGGAAGACCTCTGATACAAATTTGCGTTTGCATTGAACAGTACCTCGCAGTACTTCATCCAGTAACTTTCTTGAGATATAAAGCTATCAAATACAGGATTGCAGCAGTTATAGCAGTTTGGTTAATGTCAGTTGGATATACTGTGTATTATTTCAACACAATGAGTTACCGTGATCCTGTTATCAACTATTTGTACATGTTTGCAATGCTTGTGATTTCATTCTGCTGTGTAACTGTGTTGCATGCTCTGAAACATCCAGGCCCAGGAGATACCAGAAAACAGACTGGAACAAAAAGAGGGAACCAACAGAAGAGAAATGCCTTTAATATTATTTTTTCAGCAGTGCTTTTAATCCTGATCTCCTACCTCCCGCAGGCATTACTTAGCATTATTACTGCTGATAATACAGATCAGATAATGTTTATATGTAATATTGCTCCTTTTGTGACTTCTTTTAATGTCTTTGGTGTGCTGGTTACACCATTCATGAAATTATACAAAGAAGGTCATCTAAAATGTCTAAATTATAAGAAGAAAAAGTAAGTTTTTTCTTTCTGTATGTTTAGGTGATTATGCTGGTTATACATTTTTCAAATCTATAAAGTTAAAATCTAAAAAGTTAAGCTGCTTACACGATTCTTGAAATTATGCAAAGAAGGTCATCTAAAATATCTAAATTATAAGAAGAAAAATTAAGATTTCTTTTTCTTTCTGTATGTTTAGGTGATCATGCTGGTTATACATAAATCTATTTATTTTATTCTAGTGCTATTAAAATTAAACCTGCTTTTTTAAATTAAACTTGCTAGGACTAATGCTTTCTTCATTCCTGAAAAGCACAGAATGTTTCTAAAACTATCGATGTTGTCATTGTTTACAACAAAAATATCTATCTTCATGTATGGAATCTGTCGCTTACTAACTGATGATGAAACTTTTAAAAAAGTTAGATTTTTTTTATATTCACGTTATATTTGCAGTTTTATATCCAAATACTTTATATTATAAAATTAACTGCATTTGAAATATTGTAAATATTTGAAATAATATATATTGGAAATGAAATATATATATATGGGTCATTTTATTTGTATATGCTGTAAATATAGTGGATTGAAAATGGTGGCTATTGTAAACATATAATGAACAGGTTTATGATGCAATTTTGCTAAAATTGCTCTTCCTGTACCTGAAGGAGGTTTAGAAAGTTTTTCCTTTGTTTAATAGATATACTGATCAAATGTGAAATATTAAAATGGTGTAATGTTTGGTTTGCTTACATAAAAGCCTTTTTTAGTAACCACAACTAGAGAGATAAACTGATTATCTTTTTATTTGTCTTTTCATTGTACCTTCCTGGAAAAAAACAGACTGACTATAATCAAACAATGTATGTATTTATAATAAAACAATTTTGAACCACCATGACTAGTAACAGTTAAATAATTTTTTTTCAGTGTTCTATCTTAGAAAGAAAGTCTTTTGATAGCCCAGTGCTGCACATCGGTATATGCTTGGCTTGAATGTGGCTTCTATGAGATCAATGCAACTTTTTGCATTAAATTGAAATGAAAAAGACCTATTTAGTAAAATCTCTGGGCTCATTTAACTGAACCTCTTATAAAATGCACTACTAAAGCAAATGGAAGACAGGCGCAAGAAACATAAGGGCCACAAAAATGATGAAAATGTGCAGATGATGTTGGTTTTGTTCTTTTGATTACTGTAACTACAGTAGAGCAGTCCAATACTATCCTATTTCTTTTGTTTGTACTCCAAAGCAATTCCAGTGGTTATCTAATATTATTGAACAAATCTGTTACATCTTTTCATTTAAAATATTTACTTCAATAAATTAAAACAGGTTTATAGACAGCATGCACCTCAGTACATTTTAAATTTCAACAAACACTGAGAAAAATAAAACGAAAAGGAGAATAATTTTAAAGAAACTTTACTGAACTTAAACTTGGTTAATTTAGTGAATTTCCATTAAGGCATATATTTCAAAATGCATGTCAAAATAATTTGAATAGAGGATTAATTCTAATATGTGTTTAAATGTGACAGGACAGGGCTGTTCAACACAGAAGATTCATTATCATTGGGCAAAAGTGTTTGAATTGCAAGCAAGGTTTGATCTCATGACTTTCCAGTCTTGCCGTTGCATAGAAAACTCATAGAGGTCTTGCATCAGCTCACAGGTAAAACTTTTTAAAACTTCTTTAACCAGCTGTAAGTATTCAGTATATCAGTGATTTTTATGTAGTGCATGTAAGATGATCTAAACAGCAGGACGTAAAAATTTACAGAGTCTTTTTAAATTTTGGTCATCTCATTAGCTTTAATCACTATTTTGTGTCTTAATACAAGCTTTTGTTTTCTCTTCACAGAATGACTCATTTCTTTTTTGTTTTTAATTTTTGGTATATTCACTGACTTTTTGAAATGTTCTAAATCCATAACCAGTAAAGCAAACCAATAAAAAACACATTGTTTACACATATCCTTTTATATCTTGTATGAAGGCCTATCCCTAATCTTTATTTTGTAAAACCTAACACATTTTAACACACTTTTGTTTTCTGTTTGCTGTATAGAATTAAAACAGAATGATTAATATATCTAAAGAGATAACCAATTCCACTCTAATTCAGCCAGCTCCGTTTAGTTTTCTTGACTGTCTAAAAGAAATTCACTTTGGATATATTTTCTCATACTGTGTCATGGCAGTTTGCTTCCTGCTTGGTACACCAGCCAATTCATGGTGTCTCTGGTTCTATATATTCATTGAGCAGAAAGTCAGACAAACTCAAGTGTTTCTTCTGTATCACATCATCACAGAGCTCATTTTCTGCTTAACGTGTGCTGCTGAAATGCTAAATGTATTTATTTTGAGAAATTCTACACTTTATATAGTTGTTTCGTTTTTTCTGTTTTTATCCTGGAGTGGAAGACCTCTGATACAAACTTGCATTTGCATTGAACAGTACCTGGCAGTACTTCATCCAGTAACTTTCTTGAGATATAAAGCTATAAAATACAGGATTGCAGCAGCTGTAGCAGTTTGGCTCCTGTCATTTGGATACACTTTGTTCGAGCTCACCACAAAGACTTTCCCTAATCCTTTTATCAACTCTATGTTCATCATAGCATTGGTTGTGATTTCATTCTGTTGTGTAACTGTTTTGCATGCTCTGAAACATTCAGGCCCAGGAGATACCAGAAATCAGACCGGAACAAAAAGAGGGAACCAACAGAAGAGAAATGCCTTTAATACAATTTTTTCAGCATTGCTTCTAATCCTGATCTCCTACCTCCCTCAGGCATTACTTAGCGTTGTTACTGCTGATAATACAGATCAGATAATGTTTATATGTAATATTTCTCCTTTTATGACTTCTTTTAATGTATTTGGTGTGCTGGTTACACCATTCATGAAATTATACAAAGAAGGTCATCTAAAATGTCTAAATTATCAGAAGAAAAAGTAAGAGATTTTTCTTTCTTTCTGTATGTTTAGGTGATCATGCTGGTTATACATAAATCTATTTATTTTATTCTAGTGCTATTAAAATTAAACCTGCTTTTTTAAGTTAAACTTGCTAGGACTAATGCTTGCTTCATTCATGAAAAGCACAGAATGTTTCTAAAACTATCGATGTTGTCATTGTTTACAGCAAAAATATCTACTGTTTCTATTCTATCATCCACAATAATATTTCTTTTCTCACCTGATAATGTTTTAATATTAGTTTTATACATATTTGCATTTACAGTTTTTCCCATATTGTAAATCTAAACACATTTAGATAAATAATTGTTTTTATTTGTGTATGGGTGTCAAGTGTATTTTTCAATACATTTTTTCATATATTAATATATTATTTATGCTGTGTTTTTGCAGATGTTTCTCATATTCATGAAACTGAATTGAATAGAATGTCTGGTTATCATAATTACTTTTATGTCTGATGATTATAAATTAAGGAGAAGAGCAAGACCTTAGATTGGCCGCGAGTGAAGACATTTTTGTTTAAACCAATTGATGAAAAGCAATAGGATATAGCTTAATGTCTGTTCCATTTATTCCACTGTACATCTGCCTTTCTTGCAGATATATAAATAGATATATAACTAGAGGGGGGGGGGGGATTTCAAATCATATGTTTATATTAATGCACACATTCTAGTACACAGTAACAGCTTGTACGCAGGAATTTATTATTTTTTGTAAACCATTTGAATCATCTAACACTAAAGAAATGTAATTATTAAAACAAATACAAATGTATAAAGTTTTCTGTAAGGAGGCATTTGTGAAAGCTGTGTTTTTGCCTTGGTTCAAGAGATTGTAAAAAAGGTTGAGAGACAAAAGATAGATACAGTATATTTATAGCCGCTGTAACAGAAAATTGTTCTTTAGGATTTTCCACAAATAAATGTAAATAACTGGTAAAAAATGATGTAATCTCTGTAAAATTTGAATGACACCAGATGAATAAAACTCTTTGTATCAAGCTGTCCTAGGAAAATAATCAGCTTTTACACGCACATTGTGTTTTACTCATTTTTTCCATGGAAGTAGTAAATAGACATTGATATATGAACAGAACAATGATAAATAAACAGGTGACAAATTTGAGAAAAACCTGTATCTCTGTTACGCCGTTGGAGAATCATTTCTAACATGGATTAAACCCACTTATCTGACCTTCTTTATGCATTGATTACATTTAACAGACAACCTTATCCAGAGTGACTTATTTACAGAGTGAATATATTATTTCAATTTATACAACTGAGCAATTGAGGGTTAAGAACCTTGCTCAGGGGCCCAGCCGTGTCAACTAATTGGACCTGGGATTTGAACTCATGACCTTCCGATCAGTAGTCCAACACCTTTACCACAAGGCTACCACATCCCACAGCTCACCTCATTGATGAAACATTTCTGAAAGGAGTGGTCTCTTACAGGATGACCCGCCCCATACACAGGACACAGAGCTCACTGAAAGGTTTAAAGAGCATAAAATTCATGTAATTCATATGCCATAGTCATCACTGTCACAAGATCTCAACCCAGCTGAATATGTATAACATAAGGAGTCTGCATGCATAAGAACATAAAGGAGTATCAATTTATCTCCATGGAGGAATGGACTAAGATCTTTTTTAAAAATATCTAATCTTGTTAAGCATTACAGGAAGAGATTCAGTGCTGTTATTCTCTTCAGTGCAGGTGTAACAAAATGTGCCTATAATATATATAAAAAAATCAATTATTCATTCATTCATCTTCAGAAAGCACGCTGAGGTAATATGTTTCTGCAAGAGTTCCTTACACAATCGTAATTTTGTAAGTTTTCACATTTTCTTGTTTTCCCTTTGCAGCACAGAGTTACCAGAAAATGGCTAACACATCTGAAGAATTTGCAAACTCCACTGTTGATTTTTTATCACCAGAGAAATTTGAGACCTGTTTAAATGGACATCAATTTGGATTTATTTTCAGCTGCTTGACTACAATACTTTGCTTTTTACTTGGGGTTCCTGGCCATTTGTGGTGTCTCTGGTTTTATTTTTGTTCCGAATGGAAAATCAAAGAAACTCAGATGTTTTTCCTGAATCACACTCTTATGGAGATCGTCTACTGTGTGGAATGTGGTATAGAAATACTGAACATACTTCTCCTTAAAAATAATGTAACTAAGTCGGTGCTTTCTTTCTTTTTTGGCCTGTGCTGGACTGGAAGGCCACTGTTACAAGTTTGCATTTGTATTGAACAATACTTGGCCGTGATTCATCCAGTAACATTCTTGAGATATAAGGATATAAGTTACAGAACTGCAGCAGCTCTAGCGGTTTGGCTGATGGCCTGTGCATATGGTGTATATGAAGCATTTGAATATATTTTTCCTAACTTTATTTATACTTCTATATTTGTCATAGCATTGGCTGTAATTTTGTTCTGCTGTGTGTCTGTGTTGTGTGCTCTGAAAAACCCAGGACCAGGAGATACACATGTCACAAAGCAGACTGGTAGAGATGGAGGAAACCAACAGAAGAGAAATGCCTTTAATACTATATTTTCAGCTCTGCTTTTAATTCTATTCACATACCTTCCTCAGACATTACTTTGGACATTGCTTGAATGTAATATTAATCTCTTTATGACTTCTTTAAATGATTTTGGTGTGATTATTACACCATTTCTGAAAATGTACAAGGAAGGTCATTTAAAAATGTTTAAATGATTGAAAATGACACCATGAGTGGAATCTGCAATGAGATGTAGGTTTGGGGTGATTATCTTGGTTTTAACTGTTGTTAATTATACAGCCATATAATATACATGGATTTGGATATACACATATTCATATAGGGAGAAAACACAACATATTGAAAAACATAATTTGTGGCTTTTTTTTTTAGTTTACTTCAATGAAGCAATGAAGCAAATTTTTATTGACTATGGCTATAGTGTTCTAATCTGGAATGATCATTTATGATCAATATAAACTTACAACACTCCTCTTTACAAAGAACCTCTAAACCAGATCTGGAAGAACAGAAAGGTCAAGAAAATGAAGAAAGGGAAGATAATACATTATAGGATGAAAAAGTTGAGTCATAAAAGAGGGGCAGTGGTAAATAAGTCTCAGTACATATAGTATGAATATGCATATGATATGCCACCTGCAGAATCAAGATTTATACATGATAAGAGGTTGTCTTGGGTTAACCTTCAAAAAATCATTTTTGAAATTGTTCCTTTTTTAATTTCTTTGATTACTTGCAATTATCTCCCATTATACTGCTTTTGTCAACAGATTATGCGATAATACGCTCATATTGATAATTCATAATATATTTTTAAATGCTAAAATGTATGTATGTATTACTGAATTTTCTTATCAATAATCTAATTGCTTTTTTAAAGTAAATACATTCATTCATTTATTTATCTTCATTGATGGATTTATCCTGGTCAGTGTGTTTATGGATCCAGATCAGTGGGTTAGTGGTTAGCACGTTCGCCTCACACCTCCAGGGTTGGGAGTTTGATTCCCGCCTCCGCCTTGTGTGTGTGGAGTTTGCATGTACTCCCCGTGCCTCGGGAGTTTCCTCCGGGTACTCCGTATTCCTCCCCCGGTCCAAAGACATGCATGGTAGGTTGATTGGCATCTCTGGAAAATTGTCCATAGTGTGTGATTGCGTGAGTGAATGAGAGTGTGTGTGTGTGCCCTGTGATGGGTTGGCACTCCGTCTAGGGTGTATCCTGCCTTGATGCCCGATGACGTCTGAGATAGGCACAGGCTCCCCGTGACCCGAGGGAGTTCGGATAAGCGGTAGAAAATGAGTGAGTGAGAGTGAGTGTGGATGGGGTTGAATTTTTTCAATGTTCCTGTAGGTTTGAGTTTAAAATAACAATTACTGCATGAGTTTTTATCTCCTCATTGTGATGAATGGTGTCAACAATTCCAGAGGGAATTAGTGAATATATACACACTTTCAAATATTTGAATAGATGATATATGGAAAGTACACCTGTTCAACACAAAAGCAGTGGAAAAAAACAACATGATTTGAATAGCGCACGAGCTAATTTCATGCCTCAGCTGATGTGACAAAGAAAAATCTCAAGCTGGTTTTATGAATTCAGTGTTATGCTGTGGCCTTCCCAGTCACCAGACCTGAATCTTAAGGGAAAACTTTAGAATCTGGTAGACAAGAGGAATCATGATGCCAATCATAGTAGTATGGACCACAATGTCATAAAATCTTTTTATATCTTTTTATCTTTTTAACATCTTGTGGACAATATCAGTCAATTAAGACTTGACATGTTAGGTTTTAAGACTTTACAACTGGAAAGATGTATAAGCTTTTGAAAATTCCACAATTTCTAATTTATTTTGGACTTGTTTTATTAATTAAAAATTAAGTAACTGCATTAATTTAATGTTTGTATTAACATTTGCAAAAATATTTTTTTTTTTTAAGTAGCCCTGTTCGCATCTTTTGACTTCAGACTAGTTATCCTTATCTCATAATGAAACATTATCCTGATGGGAGTGGCCTGTTCCAGGATGACTCCGCCCCATCCACAGGGCACCACGACTTACTGAATGGTTTGAAGAAAACTGAAAATGATTTAATCATTTGACAGTCATCAGATCTCAACCCAACAGAGCAGCATATGCTTAAGAATATAAAGGAGCTTACCATGTTCTGCATAGAGAAGTGGACCAAGATTTGCTATTTAAATCCTTCCTGATATATGAAGAGAACCTTTTCAACACAAAAAGTGCAGTATTTCAGTGGCTGATGTGATATGATTTAATTTCCTTTAAATGTAACTATACTGAAGGATGTTTTAACTCAGTCCATCTGTAAAACTATTTTTCTTATTTGTTTTGAGCATGCAAGCTGTAAAAAATGTTAAATGTGCATTTTAAAAAATGTATGTTTTTTTAATTCCCTAATAGATCTGTAGGAAGATAGTTTATTCTTTTTTTATCTGCTTAATCTTTGTATTGTTTTGATTATTGTTTATATTTTAAGACCAAGGAGAGCTTTATCACAAAATCTTTTCATGCACCAGTTTTGTAAGTTTTCACACATTTCCTTTCTTTCCCTTTGCACCACAGAATTATTAGAGAATGGCTAACACATCTGAACAGTTTGTAAACGTCACTCTGGATGTATTATCTCCACTCACAGCTAAAGATTGTTTAAAGGGAAAATATTTAGTATTTATTTTCAAAATGTTGGCCACTGCACTTTGCTTCTTAGTCGGTACTCCAGCCCATTTGTGGTGTATCTGGTTCTATTTTTGTACTGAACAGAAAATCAAAGACACTCAGTTGTTTTTTTTAAATCACACTGTTATGGAGATCATCTACTCTATAAACTGTGGTATAGAAATATTGTTCAAATTTATTCTCACTAATAACATATTGCGGTATGTTGTGTATTTCTTCTTTGGTCTGTCCTGGACTGGAAGGCCACTGTTACAAATCTGCATTTGTATAGAACAATATTTGGCTGTGATTCATCCAGTAACATTCTTAAGATATAAGGGTATAAAGTACAGAATTGCAGCAGCTGTATTAGCTTGGCTGATGGCCTTTGCATACAGCATTTATCAGGTCTATGAAATGATTTTTCCTAACTTTATTTTTTCTTTGGTCTTTGTCATAGCTTTGGCTGTGATTTTGTTTTGCTGTGTGTCTGTGTTGTGTGCACTAAAACACCCAGGACCAGGAAATACACATGTTACAAAGCAGACTGGTAGAGATGGAGGAAACCGACAGAAGAGAAATGCCTTTAATACTATATTTTCAGCTCTGCTTTTAATTCTATTCGCCTACCTTCCGCTGGCATTACTTATCGTTTTTGCTCGTATTGGAGTAGGTGAATTATTATTTCAATGTAATATTTCTCCTTTAATGACTTCTTTAAATGTTTTGAGTGTGATTATTACACCACTGCTGAAACTATACAAGCAAAGCCACAAAAAATGTATAAAGCATCCAAAGTAATCAAAGAAATGTAAGTTTGAGAGTGATAAGGTTGATTTAAATATTCCATTATCTAATTAAAATCTACCAGTCCTGGAAAATATCAATAGTTATACATAACCGGAATTGTTGATGGAAAATCCTGCACCACCAAACACATGCAGCCAAAACTTGCTCTTTGCATGACTACTAACTAGGTGCTAAAATGACAGCACAACTTCAGCACCCCTTTTGTGGAAAGCAGGAGAGCACAGGACTGCAAGACGAGGCAGCAGAAGTGCTCAATACCAACAGCAAATCAGAACAGTGGCAAAGATTCTTCACCCTCATTGAGAAGCTGAAAGGAAAGCCAGTTACTTTCGTTGACGTTCAGCTATGGTCTAACATTCTAACACTGCAGAGCCCACTGATGACAGTGAGGATGATGCTATCTCAACCTGCTGCAGCCGGCAGCAAGCTCTCTAGGTTCTGCCTTGTCGATGCACAGCACCACCCAGAACTCACTGCCAAAAAGCACACCGCTGATGGACCTGCACCTCAATTCACTGCACCTCACTTCAAGGACTTTGAAATAAAAAAGCCCTTTTCTGACCACCTTTGCTGTGTTAAACCTGCCACAGTCATCAGGACAAATAAACCAACACAACTGAGCATTAAAATATATTCAGCTGTTCTGGGAAAATGGACTTGCACAAATTTGCTGTTGCTGTTGTTGTTTTCTTATATAAATATCTAAGTTATTGCTTTAATGTACTATTGTTTACTTCATGATGTCCTTAAAAGATTATATCTTAGTTGAAATAATAAAAATGAAATTCAACGCATCTGACAAGCTTGAAATATAAAGATATATATTTATTGTATATAAAGTATCTGTATATTTGGTTAACCATCAATAATAATTTTTTTACTTACCGTGTACTGTGTGTTCATCTAGAATGGACATTTATAGTCATATATCTTTCCTTTTAGCTTTATTATTTTTACTTATCGATAGCATAGTAACTGCTACTACTACTACTAATAATAATAATAACTCAATAATAAGAGGACATTGGAGGATGGAGTATCTTATTTTGCAGGTTGCTTATCTCAAGGTTAAGGGCCAGTATTCATTAAAATTCTTAGTGCAAAGCATTTGTCCAAATGACAAAATTCTAACAAAATTCTTAGAAACGTTGACGTTTCAGCTTAAAAATAAAGAGAAGATCAAAGTAAAGATAAATGTTATGCACAAAACATTTTCAGCCTTAAAAGGACTTTTAAGAGGCTTAAGACCAAAGGAGAAAATGGCCAAAATGTGTAGAAGGAGAAGAAATGTATTGCAGACAACGGATGACAGTGAGTTAATAAAACACTAAAGATTAGACTGTGTAGGGATTATTTTTTTAACCAATCATATTAACGGTACTCTCACATCTCTGACACACACACACACACTTAAATTTTAAGGGGAAATGCCCACATTTTTAAGAATTATATATATATAACGTATCTTGCTGATGCTGAGATTGACCAAACTGTACCGATGGAATTCTTTGTTCAACTATGCCAGTTGGCAAACTTCGCATCAAAGATTGAGCCATGCAGCAGGTGGGAAACTTTGATCAAGCAGCTTAACAATAGATTGACTGCTCTCTTCACAGCCGGTTAATCGAGTGGTTTGTTAGATTGTTCTAACTGTTTCAGCAGTAATGAGGAGCCCTACACCCAACCTTCCTCGTTTTGCAGCTGGGCTTGGGCCCATCCTTTATCTCTAGGCTTGGGATCATGAGAGGTGACGTTGGCTTATGGCCAGAATAACACTGGTTATTCTGTTCTGCTTTCTCATGCAGACAGCCTGTGAGATAACCAATTGGGTCCAGCCCTGTCCACTTTCTCACTCTTCATCACCTCTCATGGGCTAGGTACATCACCTCTAGCTCAGCTCCCGTACATCTTTACCGCATCTGCTAGAACTCACATAAGTCACATATTTTAAACTTTGTTATTTTCTTTCACAGGACTTTTGAGAATTGGACCTTGTAGCCTAGAGTTTTTGCTTAAAAATTATGTGAAAATCATCTCGTTTACTCTCTCACAGAAAACAATATATTGATTAAAATTTTCTAAGACACTTTTTGTTTGTAAAGGGCATATGCGAGTAGGTGTCAACTATCATGAATATTAGTGTGATTCACACCTGAGAAGACAAAGGCCCGCATAATGAGCTGCATAATGAGCCTTTCAGGTAAGTGTGTGACTGAGAGAGGAGTTACAAGAAAGAATGTGAGGACAAAATAAATGTGTATATTTTTTGTTTGTAGTTTATTTAGAATATTTAACTATCACACAAAATAACTTTAGAAGTTAGTAATAACACAGAAGACACAATCAGGGCAAAACTGTGCAACAACAAAAAAGTGTCAACAGGAAGAGTACAAGATAAATAAGGGTGTAAGGTTTGTAGAAGCCCACTAACCTACTCTGTCACATACAGAAGTACCCAGAATTGAACAGTTATACATCTTTGTGCCACTCTAGGAAACAGTTCCTTTTCAGATGGCAGAGAACGCACTCTGTTTATTTTCTTTGTTCTACAAAAGCACAGTGTTTTATTGTTATTATGTGTGTATACAAATAAAAGTAGACCCTTTACAGATTTGATTATGTATTGCTCTTGTCTGTACGATTGAAACTGAAAGTGTAATTTAAGTTCTTTTCGGCCTTAACAGGAGATTATGCCACAAATCGCATATATACGCGTATATATACGCAAAGCCTACACAGGGTTTATCCTTGGCCAGTACATGACCTTAAACACTGTGCATTTACATTTCTCATCTCCTAAATACAAAAGAAAAAATACATATCCTTACCTTCGCTCCCTATCAAACCAAAAACAATACCAAACAGAATAAACAAAACAGGCACCGACTTCCTACGAATAGGGTGTATTTACAATGTATACATATTGTATACTGTATGTGTCCTAAGCCATAACATACGCCTCTGTATTTGTCATGCCTCTGTACTTGTTACAACTCTCCCCATGTTGCTGCAGCAGCACAGCACCTAGTATGCGTCATAAAGCATCTGCTGAGATTGTAGTGCCATTGTACAGGTCATAATATGTGAGCACTGACTCTTTAATAATTATGCGTTTCAGGTTTTGAAAGCGTCACCTTTTTGTGAGACCACACCCACTCATTCTTTTGCTCTAGGAAACTTCTGACAGATGGGGAATGAATTTTAGCGATCTATGAAAAACTTTCCAGGGAAATTTCTCAATTCATCTTTATTTTGAGGCTGTTCCATGCTGACTATTCTACAGGACATCTACAGTGAAAATTAAGTTTTTACTGTAAAATTTCTTTTTTTTTTCTTTTAAATTTTACATTTAGTATTATTAACTTCAGAATCTGCACAGAACCCCACACAATTATATTATCCATCACTGACTCTACAGATGAGATCAGACCAGATGAGATCAGACAAGATCAAACCAGATTGGGTGTTCTCAGAGTGGTATGGCCATTGATCTCAGAAGCTAGACAGAGTCTGCCCATGAATAGACCACCCAGGAATACCAAGTACAGTAATCTCTACACCTGCTCAAAGATCATGTTAATAATTTGGGGGTAAACTTCTGGTGCTGAGAGAATGCCATATGGTAGACAAAGGAAACGATATCTGCTTTCTGACGTATTGAAGATACACAATTTTGAATTTACCTCATCAAGGTTTATCAACAACAGATGATCCATAAAGCTTACTGAACCAAGCTTTGCTGAGCTATGACAATAAAGCTATGTTTAGCATTTTTATAACCTGTGAAAATATATTATCATTTATTTATTTCCTTGATCAATATGAATAGCTTTAGGTAAACGAAAAGTAGTGAAAAGTTTTATGAGTGCTTGTACCACAACAAGGAGCAGCCTCAGGGAATCAAGTAGCAGCGCACATTATTGTGAGTAGACTTTCTGACTGTTCTCATCTGTATGCCATAATGAAACATTATGGTCTTTAAAGACACCCTTACCTCTTACAGCCCTGAGCCAGCCTTCTCTAGCTCTCCTACTCTTGGAGGGTAAAGAGTTAGAAGCCGCTCCTAATTGGCTCCGAATACGCCTTCAGGTCTGCTTTCGCAGGTCATTGCTGTGCAACCTCTCCGGAGAAACCTGCTTCATGCAGAGCTAAGGTGAGCCCAAATCATTGTCAGCATTGTCTACTAATACCATCTTCCAAGACGGCAGTGTGGCAGTAGCAAGCAGCGGCCACTCTGGATACAAAATGGTGCTATTTACGTTTTTTAGCCCAACTATTACTAGTACATGGACACCAGAGAAAGCAATGTTCATGTACACAACCACCAGAAGTTAATAAAATACAGAAATCATGCAACAACCAACTTGCACTATGAAGTGTTGGAAAGGCTTTGCAACCTCGGCTTGCTGCAAAGGCCAGGCGTCGCCTGATATCGGGAACCATGATTGGGGACGCCAAAAGCGGTGCTCAAGGAAGCAGAAGCGTGGCAAGCAGGCAGGCATCTGTGCTACTTTCCAATGTTTGCTCCCTGGACAATAAACTGGACTACATCCGACTCAAATGCACTACAAAGTGAGAGTTCAGAAACTGCTCTGTCTTTGTGGCTCAGCATCAGAGTTCTGGATGCCGCCATTCAGCTAGATGGGCTCACCTTGTTTCTTGCTGACAGAAATACAGCTCTGTCCGGTAAGGCTCACGGTGGTGGTGTGTGTGTTTACATTAACATGGAATGGTGCAAGAACTTTGTGCTTGTTTCTAGTTATTGCTGATTGCTAGTGGAGTTTGTGACACTTAGATGCAGGCCATTTTATGTACTATGGGAATTCACCACGGTTTTCATTGTCTTAGTGTACATTCCCCCCGGACTAATGCTAAAGAGGATCTATGTGAACTCTATGGGGCTATTAGCGATCTGCAAAATGTTCACCCCAGACAGACTGTTTATCATTGCCGGAGATTTCAATCATGCAAATCTCAAGTCATTGCTCCCTAAATTCAATCAGTATGTAGACTTTGCAGTGAGAGGGGAAAACACACTGGATCTTGTTTACACAAACATTCCTGGCATGTATTGTGTGGAGCCTCACCCCCACCTCATCAACTCAGACCACATCTCTGTTAAGCTAATTACAGACCACTCATCAGACACTCTAAGCCGGTTCTGAAACAGGTAAAAACCTGGCCAGCAGAAGCCACCTCTGATCTTCAGGATCGCTTTGAATGCACTAAGTGGGGCATCTTCAGTCTGCAACCAACGGCGTCTCAGTCAACTTGGAGGAGTACACAGCATCAGTGACCAGCTACATGTGCATTGATGACGTGACCATCTCTAAGACCATCACCACACGCTCCAACAAGAAGCCGTGGAAGACTGCTAAAGTGCGTGCGCTGCTGAAGACTAGAGACCTAGCCTTCAGAACAGGGGACAGGGCAGCCCTAAGAACAACAAGGGTCACACTTTCCTGCGCCATCAG
Organism: Tachysurus vachellii; assembly: GCF_030014155.1. Taxonomy (NCBI): domain Eukaryota; kingdom Metazoa; phylum Chordata; class Actinopteri; order Siluriformes; family Bagridae; genus Tachysurus; species Tachysurus vachellii. The sequence continues at coordinate 22,640,914 of NC_083465.1, forward strand.
AGAAGCAAAGCACGCACATGTCCAGACAATCCACAGCCACTTTCAGGACAGAGGTGACACCCAGCACATGTGGCAGGGCATACAGGTGATCACGAACTACAAGACAGCTTCATCTGCCTGTGATAGTGATGCCTCCCTCCCAGATGCGCTGAATGAATTCTACGCTCGGTTTGAAGTGCAGAACAACGTAATGGCAAGGAAGACCATCCCTCGCCTCAACTATCAGGTACTCTGTCTATCCATGGCTGATGTGAGGATAACTCTATGCAGAGTTAACCCAGGGAAGGCTGCTGGACCAGACAACATTCCTGACAGGGTGCTCAGGGAATGCGCAGAACAGCTAGCGAAGGTGCAACAGCTAACTGTCTGGTGTAGAGTCAACAACCTGTCTCTGCACTGTTTGCACCAGGTTGCGCAGATACACTTTATGTTGCTAGAACTACTTACTATGTCCTTAGCTCTGTCTTTGTTTCATGTATCTCCATGGTCCTGGAGAACCGTTGTCTCATTTCACTGCTCAGGCGCCAGCTATCCGCAGGACTTCTGGAACCGTGGTAGCTCAGTGGTTAAGATAGACTCTTGCTTGCAGGGTCATTGGTATGAATCCCAGGTCCACCAAGTGACCAATAAGCAAGACCCTTAATTTCTCAGTTGTGTAGATTTGAAATAAAATGCAAATCACTCAGGATAAGGGTGTCTGCTAAACGGCAGAAATGTAAATCTTCATTAAAAGATTTATCCTGGTCAGTGGGTGTATGGATCCAGATCCCATCCCAGGATCACAGGGCACAAGCTAGAAATATATCCTATGAAAATTTACTTATTACTAGTTATTTTGGATGGGGTTGAATTTTTTTCAATGTGCCTGTAGGTCTGAGTTAAAAATAACAATTACTGCATGAGTTTTTTTTTTTTATCTCCTCATTGTGATGAATAGTGGCAACAAATCCAGAGGGAATTAGTGAATATATACACACTTTCAAATATTTGAATAGATGATATATGGAAAGTACACCTGTTCAACACAAAATCAGTGGAAAAAACAACATGATTTGAATAGCACACTTGAGCCAATTTCTGTGACAAATCAAAATCTTAAACTGGTTTTATGAATTCAGTCTTATTCAGTGGCCTTCCCAGTCATCAGACCTGAATCTAATAGCAAAACTCTAGAATCTGGTAGACAAGAAGATTTGCACAATGAAAATGCTCCTGAATTGTAAGGCCTAATCATAGCAGTATGAACCACAATCTCATACATTTTTTCCAATACGTTAATTATGTTTTAAATACTTTGAAAAAACTGGAAAGATGAATCATTTTTTTGAAAATTCCACAATTCCTAATTTATTTTGGTCCTTTTTTATTCATCACAAATGAACTGCATTTCTTTAATGTTTGCATTAACATCTGCAAAAATATTTTAATTTTTTAAGTAGCCCTGTTTGCATCTTTTGACTTCAGACTAGTTATCCTTATCCCATAATGAAACATCCTGATGGGAGTGGCCTGTTCCAGGATGACTCCGCCCCATCCACAGGGCACCACGACTCACTGAATGGTTTAAAGAAAACTGAAAATGATTTAATCATTTGACAGTCATCAGATCTCAACCCAACAGAGCAGCATATGCTTAAGAATATAAAGGAGCTTACCATGTTCTGCCTAGAGAAGTGGACCAAGATTTGCTATTTAAATCTTCACTGAAATATGAAGAGAACCTTTTCAACACAAAAAGAGCAGCATTTCAGTGGCTGATGTGATATGATTTCCTTTAAATGTATCTATTTTGCAGGATGTTTTAACCTGTAAATCTATTTGTATATTTTTTGAGCATGCATGTATGTTTTATTTATTCTGAAATAATAGATTTGTAGAAAGATTTATTTTCTTTCTGTTCCTGCTTACATTTTTTATTGTTTAGATTATTGCTTATAATTTCTGACCAAGGAGAGCTTTATCACAAAACCTTTTCATGTGCAAGTGTAAGTTTTCACACATTTCCTTGCTTTTCCTTTGCAATACTGAGTTATTAGAGAATGGCTAACACATCTGAACAGTTTGGAAACTTCACTCTGCATTTATTATCTCCACTCACACCTGAGGATTGTTTAAATGGAAAATATTTTGGATTTACTTTGGGCATCTTGCTCATGGCCATTTGCTTTGTAATCGGTACTCCAGCCCATTTGTGGTGTCTCTGGTTCTATTTTTGTACTGAACAAAAAATCAAAGACACTCAGGTGTTTTTTCTGAATCACACTGTTGTGGAGATTATCTACTCTATAAACTGTGGTTTAGAAATGCTGAACATGTTTACTATAAATAATGATATATTTTGGAATTTTGTGTATTTCTTCTTTGGTCTGTCCTGGACTGGAAGGCCACTGTTACAAATCTGCATTTGTATTGAACAATACTTGGCCGTGATTCATCCAGTAACATTCTTAAGATATAAGGGTATAAAGTACAGAATTGCAGCAGCTGTATTAGCTTGGCTGATGGCCTTTGCATATGGCATTTATTCAGTCTATGAAATGATTTTTCCTAACTTTATTTTTTCTTTGGTCTTTGTCATAGCAATGGCTGTGAGTTTGTTTTGCTGTGTGTCTGTGTTGTGTGCACTAAAACACCCAGGACCAGGAAATACACATGTTACAAAGCAGACTGGTAGAGATGGAGGAAACCGACAGAAGAGAAATGCCTTTAATACTATATTTTCAGCTCTGCTTTTAATCCTATTTGCCTACCTTCCGCTGGCATTACTTATAGTTTTTGCTTGTATTGAAGTAGGTGAATTATTATTTGAATGTAATATTTCTCCTTTAATGACTTCTTTAAATGTTTTGGGTGTGACTATTTCACCACTGCTGAAACTATACAAGCATAGTCGCAAAAAATGTATAAAGTATCCAAAGTAATCAAAGAAATGTAGGTTTGAGAGTGATCAGGTTGATTTAAATATTTCATTATCTAATTAAAATCTACCAGTCCTGGAAAATATCAATAGTTATACATAACCGGAATTGTTGATGGAAAATCCTGCACCACCAAACACATGCAGCCAAAACTTGCTCTTTGCATGACTACTACCCAGGTGCTAAAATGACAGCACAACTTCAGCACCCCTTTTGTGGAAAGCAGGAGAGCACAGGACTGCAAGACGAGGCAGCAGAAGTGCTCAATACCAACAGCAAATCAGAACAGTGGCAAAGATTCCTCACCCTTATTGAGAAGCTGAAAGGAAAGCTAGTTACTTCCGTTGACGTTCAGGTATGGTCTAACATTCTAACACTGCAGAGCCCACTGATGACAGTGAGGATGATGCTATCTCAACCTGCTGCAGCCGGCAGCAAGCTCTCTAGGTTCTGCCTTGTCGATGCACAGCACCACCCGGAACTCACTGCCAAAAAGCACACCGCTGATGGACCTGCACATCAATTCACTGCACCTTACTTCAAGGACTTTGAAATAAAAAAGCCCTTTTCTGAACACCTTTGCTGTGTTAAACCTGCCACAGTAATCAGGACAAATAAACCAACACAGCTGAGCATTAAAATATATTCAGCTGTCCTGGGAAAATGAACTTGCACAAATTTGCTGTTGCTGTTTTCTTCTATAAATATCTAAGTTATTGCTTCAATGTACTATTGTTTACTTCATGACCTCATTAAAAGTTTATATCTTAGTTGAAATAAAAAAAAGGAAATTGAAAGATCTGACAATGCATCTGACAAGCTTGAAATATAAAGATATATATTTATTGTATATAAAGTATCTGTATATTTGGTTAACCATCACTAATAATGTTTTACTTACTGTGTACTGTGTGTTAATCTAGAATGGATATTTATAGTCATTTTAAACTAATAAGACTCACATCCCTCACTGTAAAACTACATATCATTCCTTTTAGCTTTATTATTTTTATTTATTGAAAGCATAGTAACTGCTAGTAATAATAATAATAATAATAACTCAATAATAAGAGGACATTGGAGGACGGAGTATCTTAAATGACAGGTTGCTTATCTCGAGGTTCAGGGCCAGTATTCGTTAAAATTCTCAGTGCAAAGCATTTGTCCTAATGACAAAATTCTAAGAAAATTTTTAGAAATGTTGGCGTTTCAGCTTAAAAATAAAGAGAAGTTAAAAGTAAAGATAAATGTTATTCACAAAACATTTTTACCCTTTAAAGGGCTTTTAAGGTCAAAATGTGTTAGGAGTAGTGAGGAGGACTTTTAAGAGGCTTAAGACCAAAGGAGAAAATGGCCAAAAGGTGTAGAAGGAAAAGAAATGTATTCCAGACAACGAATGACAGTGAGTTAATAAAACACTTAAGATTAGACTGTGTAGGGATTATTTTTTTAAGCAATCATATTAGAGGTACACGAACTTCTCCTTAAGGGGAAATGCCCACATTTCTAATAATTTTATATATATATATATATATATATATATATATATATATATATATATATATATATATATATATAAAGTAATACCTCGAGATACGAGTTTAATTCATTCCGTGACCTTGCTCGTACCTCAAATTGCTCGTACTGTATCTCAAAGCAATTTTCCCCATTTAAATTAATTGAAATCCGTTCCAGCTCGCAAAATTCCACTCCAGTCGTTTTGTTTATGTGTTTTGAATATGAAAAATGTACAGTACCTGTATTTATAAATGACAAATATTGTATAAAAACATACAGTAATAAAAGAGAATGTTTAAAAAATAAACTGGTTTTACTTTACGGAAGATGCGCACGGAGGTTGAGGGAGGAGTAAACAGGCGGAGGAGTTAGGAGGAGTTACACTTTCACTTTCGTTCACTTACTCGCTACTGTACACTCTTAATGCTACTTTACACTTAAATGGAACTTAACTAAACTTCACTAAAATTAACGAACTTAACTGAAATTCTCGTAACTTAACTGAACTTAATTGCTACAATTTCTGTTTTCTTTACATTAATTTTGCTTAATTTTCTTCATCGCATGCCGGTCGTTTTAATAAAAATCTGTCCGGTCGGCATATCAGATGCGGTGTAGTCGCACAAGTTAACGGATAATAACGGATATATAACGGATAAATAACGGATCCAACGCTCAAAACGGATCCGAAAATTACGGATCTGCAGATGGTCGGCAGATATATATATCGTCGCTGTCGGGCGGAAACCTCCTATGTCCAAATTTTGTCAATTTCATATTTTTTCACATATCGATGCTTTTGGTCAGTCCCCACGTGGGTCTGTTATTTTTACAAGTTATTAACCAATCTAAAGTCTTGATAGCTTGAGCACAAATCTCTTAACTCCACTGGACACTTCAACTGTCTGAGAAATCTCGTAACCCCACCTCTTCTTCACTCCGCGGGAGTCGCAATGAATCAACACGTCTTAAAGTGATATCTAAGTGATTTTCGTGAGGCTCAAAGAAAAAAAATTTTGACCCCCGCTAGTTCTGGTGCTCGTCTGAGGACATTAATTTAGCGCAAGATAATCCACTGCAATGCGGTCTAAACCCTGTGCATTGCAGATAAGATAGGATTGTATCTTACAATGTCAAGGCAAACCGTTATGTTCAACAAGTAGCTGCCTTTGCCATCATGCTCATCACTTTAAGCAAGCTGGCTGGCTTTTTGCCTCGTTATTATACGTGAACATGCCGTATAACATAGTGAAACGATAATTTGAACTTTATTAATTTTATTTTTTGGGTTAACTATGATTTTATCTATGTTTATCTGTGTTATTGATGTATTTTAAATATCTATTTATTACTATTTATTACTGCTTATTATACATGTTCATTGACGTTTTAAAATGTTTCTAATATAATATTTTAATTAAATTGAATGTTTTGGGTACCACTATTAAATGATTGTTTTTATTATTATTTTACTGACTTTAAGTCAGCCTACTTATACACAATGCCTCTCTTGGCACTGTGCATGTAAAACACTGTTTTTTGGACACTAACAAGTGAAAATAGTTAGGTTAGATACATTTGAGTAGGCCTGTTTTGTTAAAAATCGATAGCTGTAATGCTTCTGTGCAGAAAGAAACCCGTGAGCCACGAAGGTACGTTTGCGAGCAGATTAGACTAATTTCCACCTATTAGACAGCCTAATCATCTTATCTTGTTTTGTATTGCATCACTTATAGCTCTTAAACCTTTAAAATAGAATTTAGGAAGATGTATGTAACTACGGATCAGCGTCAGTTCAGCCAGGCCACATAGTCAAGCTCTGCTATCAGCTGACTGTCTAATTGTCTAACCCAGCCCTATCAGCTGATCTGATTACTAAGTTTCAATTGGTCCCTTTCAAACAGGGCGCCCCATTTAAAGGCATGTCAGTCTGCCTGCTTGGCTGTTTCCTGTTTTGCTTGCAAGAACGCAGCTTCTTGCAATAAGATGAGACTAAGCTTTTACTTTGCTGTACTCACCCAACTGCTGACCATGTGTACTGCCGCAGATGATACAGGTCCATGGCAAGTTGAATCCATCGAAGAAACTCAGCAACAAATAACGTTACGTCAAGCAGAGGAAGCCATTCATGATGAGAGCAACGCTTCTGTCCGCCGGAGCTCTCGTCTGGCGAGTAAATCAAGTAACGTTAGTCCTCCCAGCATCATTGACTGGCTGCTTCCGAAGTTGCTGGAAACCCTGTATAGGCACGATATTCCGGCGCCGACTGGAGCCACGCATAAGGAATTGTTCGCTTTGCTTTGTGAAAAAATTGATGTCCCAGCAGCAGATGTTCCTTCTCATTCTTCATTCTCCGGAAAGAAACAGGCGCAGAAGAGAAAGAACCTCGAACCAGCTTCCAATTCGGCTGATGTTGCACTCAAGCGGGTAGGTGGTTCTGACGTCTCAACCCGAGCAGTCTACCCTTCCTCAGTCCAAAGAGACGACTCAGTGTTGTCAGCCCTGGCCTGTATTCAGTTTTCGCTTTCCGACATGAACTCCAGAATTCAAGCTCTTGAGTCCGGTCCAACATCCAGGTCCTCGGCAAACTTTCCTATCCCTGGCCCGTCTCACGATAACTCCTCACCGGCCATGGCGCGGCTGCCCGTGTTTACTCCGATGCAGAATGATGACGTCAGCAATTCAGTGATTATACCACGAAGAACTATGGGAAGTGCAGTTCCCGTGACTACAGGCTCTCCATTCTTTCCGCCGGCTGCTGCGATTTCTCATCAGTTAAGAAGCCAAATCATAGCAGGTAATGATGTAAACCTGGTAAAAATATTGCTGTGCTCAGAAATGAGTGAAAAGTGCGTTGTTGATTGCGGTGATGTGTCAGTTATGCTTAAAGAGAGCGATCCCCGACTTTCAAAAATGTTAACACTAGCTGAATTTAATGTGGCATTTGGGGTATACAGAGACGTCATCTGCGAAATTTATCCGTCTCGATAGGACCGAGCTGGACACGTATCTAGCAATCATTTCTGACCTGGCTTTGACTTATGGAGGAACTTTCTTCTATGAATATCACAAATCATTCTCTGCAAAAGCTGCTATGTTCATTCAACGTTTTAATCAGAGATTGAACTGGTCTGTAGTGGACTTAACCCTCATAAGCAGACATTTCACTGGTCATAAAGCTCTCTCCTGCTCGATCTGTGGCTCTCATTCTCACACTCCCAATCTATGCCCAAAATCTGCATCTCCTCCATCTAAGCCTGGTTTTCAAACTATTGACTCTAAGGTGACACCATTTGCTACTCCATTGTGCTATAACTTCAACGAAAATGTTTGTAAATTCTATAATTGTAAATATGTTCATGCTTGTAGTTACTGCGGGGACGGGCACCCAAAATCTGTGTGCCCAAGACGAACACGCTTTATGAAAAGGGAAAAGAAATAAAGCCATCAACCCCAGCCAATGTTCCAAGGCTGGGACAGGCACTGAGAAAGCATCCGAACCGCTGCTTCGTCATTTATTTAATAACTGGACTTATCCAAGGTTTTTTTGCAGGATTGTCTTGGTTGCCTACTCGTTCGTTTTCCTGTAATAATTTGCTTTCTGCTGGTAAGGAACCTGACATTGTCAATTCTTTGCTGGAAAAGGAAGTTAGGAAAGGGCTTCTTTGTAATGAGTCTGTCTGTGTTTTGCCCTGTTTCTGTCTGCTGTCTGCCGTGTTGTTAATTGTTTGCTCCGCCCACTCATTGGTTACCATGGACACTAATTGCACTCTATCTCCCCCCCAGGTGTATCATGTTAGTCACTGATTGTCTCTGCTTGGTGATTGGTTCCTGCTTGCTATATCTACCCTGTTTGTTCACTTCCCTGGGGTTGGTCATTATTGCATGTTGGTGTGCCTGTTCCCGTTTCCTGTTAGCCCTGTTTGTAGCCTTGTTCTGTCTGCCTGTCCTTTCAGCTGCATTTGTGTTTTGGATGATTAAAACACTAAAATCTGCATTTGGATCCTTACTCACCTCTGTCCGGCATCGTGACAGAACGACCAACCTTAAGATGGATCCAGCAGAAATCTTGTTTTGTTTATGTCAGGGGGATTCCCCAATTGAGGAATATACGGAGGTGTTCCTGGACCTGTGTAATCAGGTGGACTTTGGGGAGAGGGCCCTTAAGGACATGTTCCGGCATGGATTGGAGGATGGGCTACGCTATCTAATGCCATTGGGCCGAGAGATGGGGCCTTTCACGGACCTTGTCAATTTAGCGCTGCTCCTGGGTGGGTCCTCTCTAACCACGAGCAGGGTAGAGACGGACACCGGCCCTAAATATTTTTTGGGGGGGGGCTGTAGGCATCGGGGTCCGTGGGCTACGGAGCCAAACCAGCCACGGACGCCCGAATGCACTACAATAACTCTGCCCAGCCCAGTCCCGTGTACGCCTGTGACCGAGCCTGTCCACAGGGATGCTGGACCGGTAAGTTCAGTTAAAGCCCATGCGAACCATCTGATCTCCAACCTGGCGGATACCCCGATGGTGTCGGTTTGGGCGGCTGGCATCCCTGAGCCACCTGCTTCACCAGCCGGACCGATTGGGTCGCCGGAACCAGTCGGACCGACCGGGTCGCCGGAGCCAGCCGAGCCGACCGGGTCGCCGGAACTAGCCGAACCAAATGGTTCGACGGAATCACCCGAACCCGCCGACGCACCCGAAGCACCCGAACCCACCGAAGCACCCGAACCCGCTGAGACCCCGGAACCGACCGGACCGAGCGGCTCGTCAGAACCGGCCGGACCGACCGGGCTGACGGTTCGGTTCGGCTGGTTCCGGCTGGTTCCCAATAGGTGCCGGCTGGTTCCCAATAGGTCGACAGAACGAGCCGAACCGACCGGGTCAATGGAACCGATCGGGTCGACAGAACCAGCCAAACCTACCAGGTCGAAGGAACCGACCGGGTCCACGGAGCCAGCCAAACCAATCGGGTCGACGAAACCAGCCGGACTGACCGGGTCAACGGAACCAACCGGGTCAACGGAACCAGCCGGGCCGACGGAACCAGCGAGTATTTATTGCGCTCAAGCCCCGTAGACTCTCTGTCCTGCCTGAAGGGCTTGGTCCCGAACTTCTCTGCTTATCTGCTCTGTCAGTCCCTAGCTTTGTCTCCCTGTCTCTCCCTCTCCTGTCCCTACTTATAGGTTCAGAGCACCTCCAGCACCACCCTGGCCGCCAACTCTGCTAGGGTCTCTGGCTCGACCAGTGGCACCACCCTGGCTTCCAGCTCTGCTCGGGTCTCTGTCTCCACCTGCAGCACCACCCTGGCCGCCAACTCCGCTGTGGTCTCTGGCTCGGCCTGCGGCACCACCCTGGTCTTCTGTCCTGCTTTGGCCTCCTGCTCCACCGACTCCGCCCCGGCCTCCTGCTCCGCCGGCTCCGCTATGGCCTCCTGCTCCGCCCTGGCCTCCTGCTCTGCCGGCTCCGCCCTGGCCTCCTGCTCTGCCGGCTCCGCCCTGGCCTCCTGCTCTGCCGGCTCTGCCCTGGCCTTCAGCTCCGCCCTGGCCTACTGCTTTGCCGGCTCCGCCCGGGCCACCTGCTCTGCCGGCTCCGCCCTGGCCACCTGCTCGGCCAGCTTCACCATAACACGAACTCGACCCGTCCTCCCGCCCTGTTGCGCCTCCGCTCCATCCTCCTGGACTAGTTTTCTGCGGCCTGGGAAGCGCCTGGAAGCCGCTCATAGGGGGGGGTTCTGTAATGAGCCTGTCTGTGTTTTGCCCTGTTTCTGTCTGCTGTCTGCCGTGCTGTTAATTGTTTGCTCCGCCCACTCATTGGTTCCCATGGACACTAATTGCACTCTATCTCCCCCCAGGTGTATCATGTTAGTCACTGATTGTCTCTGCTTGGTGATTGGTTCCTGCTTGCTATATCTACCCTGTTTGTTCACTTCCCCGGGGTTGGTCGTTATTGCATGTTGGATGTTGGTGTGCCTGTTCCCGTTTCCTGTTAGCCCTGTTTGTAGCCTTGTTCTGTCTGCCTGTCTGTTCAGCTGCATTTGTGTTTTGGATGATTAAAACTTTAAGATCTGCATTTGGATCCTCACTCGCCTCTGTCCGACATCGTGACATTCTTATTGGGCCTTTTAAAAAATGTCCTTTCTCAATTTGTCGGATTAATCCTATTGGGATAGATACTCACAAATATTCGGGGAAGAAGCGCTTAATTTTTGATTGTCCGCACCCCATAATGAGGCTGCTCAGAGTATTAACAGTCTTATTCCGTTGGCTCTGTTTTACGCAACCGTTGATGACACAATTAAAATGATTAAGACAGCAGGTAGACATTTCAGAAGCCTTCAAAGTTATGCCTTTACATCCATCGCAGTGGCATTTATTTGGCATTAAATGGAGGGAGAAAATATATTTTTCAGTCAGGCTCACTTTCGGCTGTCGCAGTAAAATATTTGATACACTATCAGAGGCGCTATGTTGGATTCTCCTTAATAACTGCAAACTACCGCATGTGCTCCATCTTTTAGACGATTTTCTGCTGGTCGATTGTAAAAATTCGAAGCCAGAAAGATGCATCTCGGCGTTAAGACAAACTTTTGCCGATTTAGGTGTCCCCTTGTCTGAGAAAAAAACTTTAGATCCGATTCTAATCGGATGCAAGCCTCGATGCCCTTTGAAAAATTAAAGCGCATTAGAGAAATCATGAGAAATGCTCAGATGTCTGTATCCTTGTCAAAAAGAGTTTTGCTTTCTCTACTAGGCCATCTTAATTTTGCGATGCGTATAATTCCCCAAGGCAGGTCTTTTATTGCCAGACTCCTCGATTTATCCAAATCAGTTAAGGATCTTAAAGACATAGTTACCTTAGATGCAGGCTGCAGATCGGATCTCAAGTTCTGGTCTTTGCTCCTTGAAAATTGGAATGGCATTTCTTTTTTTCATCATGATCTGGAGTCTTCTGTAGCCCGTAAATTGTATACTGATGCTGCGCCTTCCGTTGGTTTTGGGGGGGTTTTAATGGTCAGTGGTTTGCTAGTAAATGGCCAAAGGAACTGCTTTCTGTGCCGGATAATAACATGTCCACTGCTCTGTTGGAACTATATCCTATAGTGATAGCTTGTATTCTATGGGGAAAACAATGGTCTAGGAAACAAATTCTGTTTTTTGTGACAATGAGGCAACTGTTATTATTATTAACAAAGGTCGCTCATCAGTTCCGTTTATCAACAGATTCGTCAGGCGTCTTACTTGGCTATCGGTCATGGATAACTTCATCTTTCGAGCTGTTCACATTCCAGGTTTAAATAATCAAATCGCTGATTCTCTTTCTCGATTTGAATTTCAGAAATTCCACCTCCTGTGTCCGGATTCAGCGCCAGCCGGCTTGGTCTGCCCTCAATTCAGCCAAACTGTTATAGATTAGATATGACCCTTCAATCTTATATGCATTCAGCCGCTAAGTACATGCGTAGTGGTCTAGCAAAATCGACATAAAAATGTACGACTCAGCTTGGTCTCATTTTAGTTCTTTCTGTGCCACCTTCAATGTAGATGTACTTCCTGTTTCATATGTTAGTGCTTTTATAGTCCACTGTTTTGAGTCCGTAAAATGCAGCCTTCATACATCAAAAGTATGCTCGCCGGCATCCAATTCCACCTTCGCTGCTTAGATCCATCCACCATCAGCTTGCTCAAGAATCCATCAGTTCGTCTCCTGCTTAATGGACTAAAAAAGGAGAAACCAAAAGGCAATGATCCTTGTCTCCCTCTCACACTTCCACTTTTGAAAAAATTCATATCACGTCTGAGAGAGGGATGCTTTGGGATTTATTCTGATATAATGTTAGAATCGGTTTTGCTTATGGCTTTCTCAGATGTGGCGAGTTTACTACACGCACAAATTCCTTCAATCCATCACATGACCTTACAATTTCTGATGTTTCAGTTTTTTCTCACCACTTCACCATATTTCTAAAGCACTCAAAAACTGATAGGAATCGGGAAGGATCTTTTGTTTTTGTTTCTGAAACTAACTCTGCTTTTTGTCCTTTGTCTTCCATGCTGGCTTATCTGAGGTGTCGTCCACAAGCTCTCATGGAGGACCCATTCTTTACAATGGAGGAAGGAAAGCCTATGTCCAGAAGCTGGTTTGCATCCCGTTTTTGCCTGCTCTGCCAATACTGCGGGCTTCCCCCAGAGTGTTATTCGGCTCAAGCTATGGGTAGATGGTCTTTGGCAGCTTATGAACGGTACCTCCGGCCAGATACTCGAGCCATCCTTGAGGCTCAGAAAGCTATGAGTGATGCTTGTGATCATAGTTGAAATAAACATGCTTCAGAAACCAATGGGTTTTTACTATTCCATTAGCTCTAGCGTTATTTCTCTTGCTAGCCTTAGGTAATCCATTGGTATTATAATTATTAGTATTACTATTAGTACTATTAGTACTTAAAACGCTCGTTTTAATCCTCTGCTGGCTCTTCGGCTAGCAGGAAGAGCCAGGGATGATTGCCTGGTATGGTCTGTTTGGGGGGGATTTTTGCTGCTTTCCCATTTTAAATGGGAGATTGTCCCCAGAAGCTGCTGCTGTTCCCTGACTAGCTTTCATGGAGCTCATGAAAAGGATGGGGAATTCAGAACAGAGCCATAGTGCCAAAATGTAATTTAACAATCTTGCAAATAAAATATTTCGAATGTGTAAAAGAATTGTCTTATTTTGACTCAAGTGGTCCTGACTGAACTATTGAAGCCTTGTCTCTTGTCAAAAGGCTCAACGTGACTGCAGACTTTATTGAACACTGCTGGCAGCAGCGACGTCTGTGTACCATTCTTATCAATGACAGCATAATCTCGTATCTCCCTGTTCCCAAGTCATAAAGCTTGTATCTCCGATAAAATGTGACTTTGGGAAAATGTTGTGGTACACAACAGCAATATAAGGTATTCCGCCCGACAGCAACGATATATATATATATATATATATATATATATATATATGAGAGATTTTTTGTCTTTTCTTTACTCACTGTTACTCTTAAGCTAAGAGTAACAGTAGTAATAGCTTAAAATTAAGATTAAAATTTCAAGCTAAATTAGGAGTTCTGAGATGTTTCTTAGAAGCTTTAAAAATTCAAGCCCAGATTTCGGATAAAATTATGACCTACACTTACTTAAAGTGAATCTAAGTGGGGCATGGTCAGACACCAGTTTGTGAATGGAAAACAGAGCCAAGTGGTAATGATCACCATGTGCATTTATATAATAAATCTGATAAGCAAAAATAAAAATAAATTGCACTGTGTAGTTTCCCAAGCCTGCTTCAAATTCAAACCCTCTAGCCCACAACAGATCTGTAAGTATCGCTGAGAACTGCTCAATCAGCTTATCCTTCAAACTGTGGGAATGTTTTCTACAGGAGACGAAACTGACAATTCTGCAGTCTAGCCAATTAAAAGCACAATTAAATACACCATACCTTGCATACTTCTGTAAGTCACTCTGGATAAGGGCATCTGTTAATGCCATGAAACTAAATGCATTTCTTATGTTTTAATCCACATGCTGAATAGCTTCAATGTCGTAAGCAAATTCACTTTACTTAGCTTTTTGCACATGTACTCACAGCATGTTATTGCACAACTTGTGTTTGCATAAAAAAACTGTCCGGACTGCCACACACACAACTGGAACAAAAATGACATGTAATCATTAATAACACCACATCTTACTTACTTAAACTTAGACTTAGGTCCTCTGGCAGCAGGTGGCGTAAGGGTTTTCTATCGCGTTCTGCCTTGTCCCATGTAATATTACTTGCCCAAAGATGTTCAATAAAGGTTCATCTCCAGGTGATTCGGGCATCCTTGTTTGAATTTCCCACTTAGTTGCCTACATAAGATGATAGTGTTGGCATGCCGTCGGTACAGTAGGCAGAAGACAGGTCTTCGTTCATTGGCAGACTTTGTCATTTGTGATTTGACCCCAGTATGATGTAGGGACCTTTAAAAATGTGCTTTGTTTTCAGTGTTGTATAATGCCAAATTATTTATTTTATTTCTATTTCAAAATGTAATATTACATGCAGCATTGTTAAATTTTTCGGATACGGGATTGTTTTATATACAGTCAATTAATGGGTTAAATGTGAGTATTATTGTTGGCCAATGACTGTTGAGTGAAAGCTAAAAGTTCATGTAATGAGGAGTTACAGGTGGAAGAAAGGGGAGGAGCAACGCACATGGTGAGAAGAGACGTGCAGGCTGCGTGTGCTAAAACGGCAGAGGTTAACATCTTTGGAGACTGAGTAGATTCGTTGAAATATTAAGGCCCAAAGTGTCACAAAACTGTATTCGTTTATCTCGTTTGATTCTTCTCAAAGTTCGGCGTTATTTAATTTCACAGACTGTTTATAAGATATTTCCAACATCTCGTGTAATAAAGCCTAGCGGTTATCACAAGAACAACGTGTGCATGGATAGTGACAGCAGATGGGATCGAGTTGGACCTAGGACTTCCTCGTTTGCCACTGGATGTGTTTTGCTGCTGCTGCTGTAAAGTTTGCATGTTTGCTCTGCGCTTGGAATGGCCTGACTCATCACACAGGAAGAATTGATCACTGGTAATCGTGAGTTGTAACTATTCACGTTTCATCTTGTTTTCCTCGGATGGATGTAAGTGAATTTATTTTCCAAGTTTGTGCTTAAGAGGATTGGTCATTAACCTTTACACTGCGAATGTGCACCAACTGGGCCCCAACGAAATACTAGTGTATGTGACTGAGTTGTTGGTTCTTATAAACTGTGAAATACTATTCATATTGGGTTGATGTTATATCTTTTTGTATTGCTTTATATGTTTTGAAGTGTTTCAGTGTACTAAAGAGAGAGATGCAATCTACATCACATCAGTGATGTGATAAACATAATTTAAAGTACTAATACAGGGTTGTAACCAGAATAGCAAAAGCAGGAGAATAATTAATTTCCATACCATTTGATACGTGTTTTATTTTGGTTTCAAGTATTTCATCCTCTACTTTTGTTTAATGGTTTCATACATTTGTTTAAACTAGAACACAACTAAAATAACAAAAATCTAGTATAAGAAAATAAATATTGGTTGTTAGTTGAATGTTGAATAGGAAAAAATGAAATGAAAGTCATTAAATAAGCAGACAGGCGATAGGAATAGCAACAGCTGGATACAAACCTAGAGTCCTAAACGCGGGGTATAATAAACAAAGAACAGTTCATAAACTAGCGGCAAAGCGGATAAAAGAAAGATCAAACAGTTTGGAGTTCTTACAAAGTCAACCAAAGTCATCCAAAAAAGGAAAAAACTCACGGATCGGGATGGCAATAATCTGGAACAAACCAGAAGTCAAGGCAAAGAAGCGAACCATGGAGGGTGCAACAACTCACAAAGAAAACTTGAGTGACAATCTGGTGATGAGAGTCCAAAAATGACGTGCATAAATAGACTAGGTGGGGTACAAAATAGTGGGTGCACTGTAAGTGCAACAGACCAGATGACCACCAACCTGGAAAAGGAAGAACGAGCATTTGTGGCCGTGCTGATTGCCATTTATTGCCATTTATAGGCTTTGTTTAATGATAGTCCTGAGTGGGAGGATCTGCTCGCTACAGGATTGCCCCCTTTGAAACACTGGTTTGGCTGAGTTGTTGAAGAAGGACAATGCTGAATACCTTGCTCAAGACAGAGAGCAGGGCGATTCCTCGCTATTGGTTGCGGTCTGACAGATTTCCATTTTTGGCAAGTTTGACAATGACCTCTTGATTCCAGTCTTTGGGCACTTGCACCCCCGTCCAGCGCTTGTTGTGGATGGATGCTAGTTCCCTGACAATGATGTGGCCTCCATGTTTGAGAATCGCAGATGAGATTAAATCCAATCCGGGCCCAAAGACAAATCGCAGACACCACCTCGTTCACCTAGGTTCATGGCCAAATAATCATTAAGGACACCTGGAACGAAGCTGGGGGTGTCTCCGGGGCTAGTTGGTTTATGGTTTCTCGAAAGTGTTCATCCCGTGTCTTGTTCTTCTTTGGTCAGTGGCCGTCTGCCGTTTTTGTCTTTAATGGGCTTGCCTCGACTACTCCTCAACCCAGTCAGATCACGAATGATGCGGAAGAGGTTCTTAGTATTGCCATGGTCATCCGTCTCATGCACCTCTGGCCCATTTTGTTCCACCCATTTATGCTTGTCTCATCAGCAGCTTCATTTCACCATCCGATACAACCATCACCTCAAAGAGGGCATCGAGGCGTTTGCCGTTGTTGTTTCTCCGATCCACCATGCTGAATGGGCCAATGATGTGTAACAAGGTGGTTGGTGTTGATCTTCTTGTTGAAATCACAGAGGAGCAGGGTGAGGTTCTGGGGTTATCAGCTAGAACCATCTAGATTTGGCTGTGGAAAGCATCCTTGTCATCATCATCAGCATCTTCGGTCGGGGCATACTCTTAGATGAGAGCCTTGACTGGTAGCAGTCGGTGATGATTCAGTTGCTGATGGGCTTCCACCCAATCAGAAACAATGCTGCTCTTGATGACATGACTTGTCCCGAGCAGATTATGGTCTTTTTGTCACTGACCATCCATCTGCTGTCTTGCCAACATATCTTGCTGATGCTGAGATTGACCAAATCGTACCTGTCTAATTCTTTGGTCAACTATGCCAGTTACCACACTGGTAAAGTGTACAAACGTCGCGTCAAAGATCGAGCCACGCAGCAGGTGCTGGACAGCCAGGAAACTTTTATCAAGCGGCTTAACAATAGATTGACTGCCCTCTTTGCAGCCGGATAATCGAGTGGTTTGTTGGTTTATTGCTGTTTCAGTAGTAGTGAGGAGCCCCACAAACAACCCACCTCCTTTTGCAGCCGGGCTTGGGCCCATCCTTTATCTCTAGGCTTAGGGTTATGAGAGGTGATGTTGGCTTATAGCCAGACTAAAACTGGTTATTCTGTTCTGCTTTCTCATGCAGACAGCCTGTGAGATGTAAGACGTTGCTCCTCTACTGTGGTGACACCCATTGGGTCCAGCCCTGTCCAGTCTCTCACTCTTCAGAGGGCTAAGCACATCACCTCTAGCTCAGTTCCCATACATCTTTACCGCATCTGGTCGAACGCACATAAATCACACATTTTTCACTACGCTATTTTCTTTGGTTTAAGCCGAGACTTATGTGCTAGCCCAAGGCCTACACAGGGTTTATCCTTGGCCAGTACATGAGCTTAAACACTCTGCATTTACATTTCTCATCTCCTAAGTACATGTCCTTACCTCGCTCCCTATCTAACCAAAAACAATGGCAAACAGAATAAACAAAACAGGCACTGACTTCCTACAAACCACTGAACTGGGTATTTTTACAATATATACAGTACATGGAATCATATTTACAACAGAACAGAAACACTATAACCAGCATAATTTATATAATGAAGACAACATTCCATGCAAAGCACAGCTCCAACAAAACCAGCAACAAACTTGGGACATAAGCTGACAAGGTTTAAATGTCCACCAGAAATTTCCATCCAGCCAATAGCACAGGGAAGAGGTGGGGCATGCCGTGTGTGGCAGGATAGAGCTTATTGTTGTGATGTCACCTAGTAATAGCCTATCAGAGAGCACTGGTGCATATAAGGGAGGGTGTCAGGTTCATGGTCATTGAACGTGCGTCATTTTGAGGTGCTCTTCTGGTTTCCGGTTCCGTGTTCAACAGAGGCCGCTGGGTGTTACTGGTGCGGCTAGATGCTCTACGATTCTATTTTGTTTCAGTCACCTTCAGTTACCTGGGAGGTAAAAGGCCGTTAGCAGCATGGCTAAGTGGTTTTGTTGTGGTCATACAATAGGCTAATGCTGCACGCACTGTATGCTTTATTGTAGTGCTTCGCAAAAGGAAAAAAGGGTCAAAACAAACTCTGTTGTGACAGACTGTCTTCAGGTATGTGAATTTGTTTTATTCATCTTACGTGGGACACTAGTTTAAATGCCAGGCTGTGTAGTGTTAGTTAATTGTTTTGTATTCCCACTGTCAGCGTTCTTTTGCTACCTGATGTCCATCTGTATCCGGTGTATTACCGGACCAGTACTGCATCTGTTGATTTGGTGTGGCGGACGGCTGTAATTCTCCGGTATGCAATAGCATTTTATTTAAGGGTTTTAGGCATTTTATATCTACTTATTTATTGTGCATGACATTTTCTGTTAGGTTCCGGGGAATTTCTGCTGTATGTGCAGTTGAGGCTGCACACTGTTCCTGGGACAACGCTGCTGTTTTGTTCCTCGATAAATCGCTTCGTTTGGCTCCTCATCAAATTACTTTGTTTTGTAATTGTTTATTTTCGGTTTCATTTTTGTTCTGTTGCAGTCATACCAAGATTGTTACCCTTCTCTGACCCTGTTAAACTGCTTATTCAGCCTATTTCAATGTAGGAAGCCTTTTGCTGACTCCGAAGAGAGAATGTGGTAACAAGTTATTCTTTTGTGTTTATTTCATTTGATTCTTTGGCCTGAAGTCTGATTTATATCTTTTGGGTTTTTCTTGAGTTTTGTTAATCTTTATTTTTTTGTTTTGTTTATTTGGTTTCCTTGGTTTAACATTGCTAATTTTAACATATTTTGTTGCTTTTTTTGTACTCCCTGCAGGAGCTGTAGGCCCAAAGGCCGAGAGGGCTGACTTTCCTCCTCTGTTTTTTGAGCATGTTTCTGTGCACCGTGTGCTGTGTGACCACAATACTTTACAATACCTCATAGGTTTATGACCTGTGGTAGGTTTATGACCTCATAGGTTTATGACCTGCTTTAACCCTCCTATTGTCCTCCTATACAAATTAGGAGCGCTGAGTCAACTTGACCTTGTCTGTTTTGACTGCTTATAAAAAATGAAGTATATATGATAGCCATTTTATGTTTTCACCTTTTTAGTCTAACTTGTTTCCAACATATTAACATATATTTTGCAAAAAAAAGAATTATATTTGGTATAATAAACCTTATTTATATACAAAAATGCCTCATTTTTTAGTAAACATTTTTGAATTATTTTCATTATAGAGGCACAAAAGTATAGATGCACAATTACAGGCTGGTATATTTCAAGGGCAGGAGATTGAAACCATTTTGACCATTTTTAATGTCAGCAAATAATAAAACCTGTTTTTTTCCAGGCCAAATTGACTTGAATACTTATAAATCAAAAATTCTACAATTATCACCATTCTGTGTGTAATATCTATTTTGCATTTGTAATATCTATTTTGCCCACCTGATGTTATCTGATCAACCAACAACAGGCCATCCACCCCCCACACACACAAACATGCCATAATTTCATGTCAATAAAACTTTGTTTACCTCCTTATGTTTTTTTATTATACTTAATTTATGAATGATAAACCTTATGAAATTTTGCCATGTTTTTGTGTAAAATAAGAAGAAATGATTAATTATTTTGGATAACCGCTGACTGATAAATGTCAAACATTAATCAGCATATCTCCAGGCCAAAGCTGACTGATGCAACTAAATTCATAAATAAGAGAGAGGAAACAAATATGATTTGAATATGAAAACATGTGTGTGTGTGTGTGTGTGTGTGTAAAGATTGTTGGTAGAAGAAGAAGAGAAGATATTGTCCCCAGCTGGACAAATGTATATAACAATTGTGAAATATTTACAAATGATTGTTTGTGTTTTTTTGGAGGCACAATGAATTGCAATGCCCAATGCTTGTGTGTGTGCATGTGTGTGTGTGTAAAGCTTGTTGGTAGAACAGATTTTGCCCCCAGCTGGACAAATGCATCTAACAAGTGTGAAATATTTACAAATGAGTAGCTTTTGTTTTTTTCTGGAGGCCTAATGGATTGCTATGCCCAGTGCTTGTGTGTGTGTGTGTGTGTGTGTGTGTGTGTGTGTGTGTGTGTGTGTGAAGCATCATTTCGGTAGATCATATTATTATTCATTTTATTTTGCTAGGCAAAGGCATATCAAAAGTGTGAAATATTTACAAATATTTGGCTTTTTTTTTTCTGGAGGCCTAATGAAATGCAATGCCCAATTTGTGTGTGTGGGGGGGTGAGTGTGTGTTTTGGGTGCGCGTGTTAGTGGACATTTTATGTGTGCATTTTTGTGTCTGTATGTATGTTCATTGCGCTGAAAAGGGCAAAAGTGTGACCTATTGCCCCACTAAATGTGGCCGGGTCAAAATGACCCAAGCGGATCCAAAACGCAAAATATATATTGGTCTGAACACATAGTTCAACGAAAATAGACAAAATTAATTTTACTTGCAAAGTTCAGAAATTGGAACAATCCTGGTAAATTTCAGGCAAATATGTGGAAGAAAACCCATGTTATGACACATTAAATCCTTCCAGTCGGGTCAAAAAGACCCAGGGAAAATAGGAATGTTAATAATAACGTGTTCATTCTAGTATTCCTGCACAAAATAAATTGATTGAAGATACAGTAGTTATGTAACGACGGGAAACAGAGCGGACCCAAACGCAGGATAGCATAAATCAAAATAGGGTTTAATAACTGAAAACATGAAACAGGACGCAGACTAGACAGGACAAATCACAGTAGATGCCGCGCTGCACGAAGCAACGCGGCACAGTTAAATACAAGAAGACAATGACACAATAAGGATCAGCAAGGCACACGGCGAGGCAGGTGGGGGGAGCAAGGCACACGGCGAGGCAGGTGGGGGGAGCAAGGCACACGGCGAGGCAGGTGGGGGGAGCAAGGCACACAGCGAGGCAGGTGGGGGGAGCAAGGCACACGGCGGTGCAGCCAGAGAGGGCCGAGCGACGTCCACAGCCGAGCTGAAGGGCCGAGCGACGTCCACAGCCGAGCCGAAGGGCCGAGCGACGTCCACAGCCGAGCTGAAGGGCCGAGCGACGTCCACAGCCGAGCTGAAGGGCCGAGTGACGTCCACAGCCGAGCACAACCCCAGACGCACCCCGGCCAGATCCACCCCCAAAGTCCAGGAAAGGGAGGGGAAAAAAAATAAATCCTCCACAAAACAGGGAAGTCCAAAAACAGGAAAAAACACAGGCCTGCGACACCCCCCGCGGACAGGAAGTGGGGCGACGTCCTCCACGGAAACCAAAAGTGAAGCGACGCCCCCCACCGGAAAGTGCGGGGCGATGTCACAGACATGAAACAGGACGCAGACTAGACAGGACAAATCACAGTAGATGCCGCGCTGCACGAAGCAACGCGGCACAGTTAAATACAAGAAGACAATGACACAATAAGGATCAGGTGTGATGACAGGGAGGAGC
Source organism: Tachysurus vachellii (assembly GCF_030014155.1). Lineage (NCBI taxonomy): Eukaryota > Metazoa > Chordata > Actinopteri > Siluriformes > Bagridae > Tachysurus > Tachysurus vachellii. Next base: position 22,662,658 of record NC_083465.1, read on the forward strand.
AGACGAAGGCGGGGCAGACACGTGACGAGAAACATAAACAGATGCACGTGGCCAGAGTCCGGGCAGAGTCCTTACAAGTTACACTGGTCTGCGCTGTTTTTTTTAATTGTCTTTTGTCCTGCACAGTATTTTTTATCTTTTGTCCTGCACGGTTTACACCAGGTTGCACAGATGCACTTTATGTGGCTAGGACTACATACATACTATGTCCTTAGCTCTGACTTTGTTTTATGTAGCACCTGGTCCTGGAGAAAAATTGTCTTATTTCCCTGTGTACTGCAACAGCTATATATGGTTGAAATGACAATAAAAGCATCTCCACTTGACTTGACTTTAATTTGCAATGGTAATTCTATCTGACATGTACCAGCCCTGATAGATTCTGGATCCGCCGATAATTTGATCCACTGCCAGCTTGCTGAGAACAAGTAGCACAGTGGTTAAGGTGTTGGACTCCTTCTTGGAAGTTCATGAGTATGAATCCCAGGTCCACCAAGCTACCACTGAGCAAGGCCCTTAACTGTTAATTTCTCAATTGTATAGATCTGAAATAAAATGTAAACCACTCTGGATAAGGGTGTCTGCTAAATGCCAGAAATGTCAACCTTCATTAAGAGATTAATCCTGGTCAGTGCGTTTATAGATCCAGATCCCATCCCAGGATCACAGGGCACAAGATAGAAATACATCCTATGAAAATTTACTTATTACTAGTTATTTTGGATGGGGCTGAATTTTTCAATGTGCCTGTAAGTCTGAGTTTAAAATAACAATTACTGCATGAGTTTTTTTTTTTTTTATCTCCTCATTGTGATGAATAGTGGCAACAAATCCAGAGGGAATTAATGAATATACAGTATATACACACTTTCAAATATTTGAATAGATGATACATGGAAAGTACACCTGTTCAACACAAAATCAGTGGAAAAAAACAACATGATTTGAATAGCACACTTGAGCTAATTTCACGCTTCAGCTGATGTGACAAAGCAAAATCTCCAACTTGTTTTATGAACATGAATTCAGTCTTATTCAGTGGCCTTCTCAGTCACCAGAGCTGAATCTAATAGCAAAACTTTAGAATCTGTTAGGCAAGAAGATTTGCACCATGAAAATGCTCCTGAATTGTGAGGCCTAATCATAGCAGTATGAACCACAATCTCATACATTTTTTCCAATACGTTAATTATGTTTTAAATACTTTGAAAAAACTGGAAAGATGTATAATCTTTTAAAAATTCCACAATTTCTAATTCATTTTTGTCACAAATGAACTGCATTACTTTAATGTTTGCATTAACATTTAAAAAAAAATTAGATTTTTTAAGTAGCCCTGTTTGCATCTTTTGACTTCAGACTGCTTATCCTTAACCCATAATGAAACATTATCCTGATGGGAGTGGCCTATTTCATGATGACTCTGCCCAATCCACAGGGCATCACAACTCATTGAATGGTTTTTAAAAAAAAATGATTTAAGTCAGCTGACAGTCATCAGATCTCAACCCAACAGAGCACCATATGCTTAAGAATATAAAGGAGCTTAACATGTTCTGCATAGAGAAGTGGACCAAGATTTGCTATTTAAATTATTTCTGAAATATGAAACATGAACATATGAACATTCAGTGGCTGATGTCATATGATTTACTTTAAATGTAGTTATTTTTCAGAATGTTTTAACCTGTAAAACTATTTTTCTTATTTTTTTTGAGCATGCATGTATGTTTTATATATTCTGCAATAATTGATCTGTAGGAAGATTGTTTCTTTTCTTTTTGTATCTGGGTACCTTTTTATTCACACATTTCCTTTCTTTCCCTTTGCGCCACAGAATTATTAGAGAATGGCTAACACATCTGAACAGTTTGTAAACGTCACTCTGGATGTATTATCTCCACTCACAGCTAAGGATTGTTTAAAGGGAAAATATTTTGGATTCATTTTCAAAATGTTGACCACTGCACTTTGCTTCTTAGTCGGTACTCCAGCCCATTTGTGGTGTCTCTGTTTCTATTTTTGTTCTGAACAAAAAATCAAAGACACTCAGGTGTTTTTTCTGAATCACACTGTTATGGAGATCATCTACTGTATAAACTTTGGTATAGAAATATTGTTCAGATTTATTCTCACTAATGGCATGCTGTATGTTTTGTATTTCTTAATTGCTCTGTCCTGGACTGGAAGGCTACTGTTACAAATCTGCATTCGTATTGAACAATACTTTGCTGTGATTCATCCAGTAACATTCTTAAGATATAAGGGTATAAAGTACAGAATTGCAGCAGCTGTATTCGCTTGGCTGATGGCTTTTGCATATGGCATTTATCAGGTCTATGAAAAGATTTTTCCTAACTTTATTTTTTCTTTGGTCTTTGTCATAGCTTTGACTGTGATTTTGTTCTGCTGTGTGTCTGTGTTGTGTGCTCTAAAACACCCAGGACCAGGAAATACACATGTTAAAAAGCAGACTGGTAGAGACGGAGGAAACCGACAGAAGAGAAATGCCTTTAATACTATATTTTCAGCTCTGCTTTTAATCCTATTTGCCTACCTTCCTCAGACATTAATTATCATTTTTGATCATATTGGAGTATGTGATTTATGTTTGGAATGTCATATTTCTCCTTTAATGACTTCTTCAAATGATTTGGGTGTGATTATTACAGCACTGCTGAAACTCTTCAAGGAAAGTTGCCAAAAATGTGTAAAGGACCCAAAGTAATCAAAGAAATGTAGGTTTGAGACTGATCAGGTTGATTTAAATATTTCATTATCTAATTAACATCTACTAGTCTAGTAAAATATCAAGAGTTAAACATAAATGGATTGTTGACGGAAAAGCCTGCACCACCAAACACATGCAGCCAAAACTTGCTCTTTGCATGACTACTAACTAGGTGCTAAAATGACAGCACAACTTCAGCACCCCTTTTGTGGAAAGCAGGAGAGCACAAGACTGCAAGACGAGGCAGCAGAAGTGCTCAATACCAACAGCAAATCAGAACAGTGGCAAAGATTCTTCACCCTCATTGAGAAGCTGAAAGGTAAGCCAGTTACTTTCGTTGACGTTCAGGTATGGTCTATCATTCTAACACTACAGAGCCCACTGATGACAGTGAGGATGATGCTATCTCAACCTGCTGCAGCCGGCAAGCTCACTGCCTCGTCGATGCACAGCACCACCCGGAACTTACTGCAAAAAGGCACACCGCTGATGGACCTTTTCACTGCACCTCACCTCAAGGACACCAGCACAACTGAGCATTTAAATATATTCAGCTGTCCTGGGAAAATGGACTTTCACTAATTTACTGTTGCTGTTGTTGTTTTCTTATATAAATATCTAAGTTATTGCTTCAATGTACTATTGTTTACTTCATGACCTCCGTAAAAGTTTATATCTTAGCTGAAATAATAAAAATGAAATTCAACGCATTTGAACACACATTTAATTTTAAGGGGAAATGCCCACATTTCTAAGAAATATATATGTATATTCTAATTATATGACCAGCACCTGTATATGTATATACAGGTCCCAAGTCTTGTTGGAAACACTGTGTGCAGGTGCCAAATCCTGTTGGAAAATGAAATATGCATCTCCATAAAGTTGGTCAGCAGCAGGAAGCATGAAGTGCTCTAAAACTTCCTGGTATACGGCTACGTTGACCTTGGACCTCAGAAAATACAGTGGACCAACACCAGCAGATGACATGGCACCCTAAACCATCACTGACTGTGGAATCTTTACAATGGACCTCAAGCAACGTGGATTGTGTGCCTCTCCTCTCTTCCTCCAGACTCTGGGACGCTGATTTCCAAAGGAAATGCAAAATTTAGGACCACTAAATTTGGACCACTCAGCAGCAGTCCAGTCCTTTTTGTCTTTAGCCCTTGTTTTTATTAAAAGTAGTGTAATACAGATAGATGTGTGTAATATATGTAAAATAAAAAGAAAATTACAAATAAAAACTCCTTTAAATAATCAATCAGTATTAGAATAAGTAAAAGTTATTAAGATGCACAGATTATAACAAACCAAGAAACACTCTCCAAGTGTAAACTTGTGTTTGTTCTATGATGCACCCAGAGTATAACATGCACTGAGGCTGTCTACACTAGAATGCATACACAATGTACTTCAAGGCAAGCTTTTATACATTTTGTTTCATTACTGTTGCCAGTTGAATTTGGCTGTCGGGTTTGGTCACCTTTGTGTGACCATCACGATTATTTGAAATGTCTCGCTCAATGGAGAGCAGCAGTAGGTCAGAAAGCCTCTCTTCATTACACAGACTTCGAAGACTGGATTTCACAAGTTTTAACTTAGAAAACGACCTAGCTGTAGAAGTGGAGACAGGCAATGTTGCATAAATTTTTAGGAGTTCAGAAAGAGAGGGGAAAACAGACTCAATCTCATTGTCTTTTAGGCACTTTAGGATTCCTTGTGGATTTTTTGGAAAGCCAGCTACTGGCTGACATGGCCCAAGAGAGCAGCAGAACTGTATGTAGTCGCTATTAACCTGTATTTTAAGCTGATCAACATGAGCTGGGTCTGTTGGAAACTGTAATGTCTTGTTCACTTGTACCCTGAATCTGGTATTCAATATCTATAATATTCTATTATATATCTATAATATTCTATAATATTATATATCTACAATATTCTATAATTTTCTTGACTCATCTCTTCTTGTACTTCCCTTTCCACCTCTTCCTCTTCCTCACTGAGCCTAATGTCTCCTTGTATTTCCTCACTTTCTTCCTCATTGGCTCTAACATCTCCTTTATCTTTCTCACTTGTCTCAACTGCTTTCCCTTGAATCTCTTCAATACTTTCCTTATCTGAACTGCAGCTCTCTATGAAAAACAAATGGCCATATAATGAATGGAATTAATGGGGACTCCATTTTGGTCGCCACTGGCTTTCAATATATGGACAAAACAAATCTTGTAATTATTCAACAGAAGAATGTCATACAGAATTGAAACATATAGATGATTAAATGAGAGAATAATCAATTTGGGTGATTTATTCATTTAACAAAAATGTCTAAAGTATTGTTTAGACTGTAATATAAGTAATAGCTTACTAGCTTAAAAAAACAAAAACAAACATAAAAACAAACAAACAGTACTTTCATCTTTATTCTGTCTCCTCAGCCAACTTGTTAGAGGGATGCTACCTTTAGCTGCATCAGAGAGGTCCTTGTGTTTTTTTCTTTTGATCCTTTCCTTCCTTGGCATTCTATAAAATTTGTTGATAGACATAGAATGCACACATCAAGCAAAAATAAGGAGATGATATTAACAGTTAGAATAAATAAGTTAATCATGTTGAATTCATGTTTAGTTTTGTTGATATTGAAAACTATATTTGTATTACATGGATGAAGTGTTAGCTATCATTAAATCAAAGATATAAATGTGTTTTATGTTAGAGTTGTACGTGGAATTAGATTTCACTAAATGCATTTCCTCGAGCTAATGACATGAGCACATTCTAAACTATACTAACGCTATACTATACTATTAATGGCCTTGGATAAAAAAAGACATGTCAATGTCAGAAACGTGGCAGCAATGGAGTAATACTTATATCATAATTAATCATAAGTCCCGTGGTACCACATTCGCTAAGTTTACAACACTATGGTAGGATAAATGTCCATTTTCCACGTTACCTGTCTGCTGCTCTTGTTTTGAAGACTCTTGTTTTGAAGTTTGTGAGCTAAGATGAGGCTGAAAAGCGCAGTAAAGGTAAATCCGCCTTCCGCTCCACCTCCGAGTAAATAAATTCGCCTATTTTTTTTTTTTGTGTTGTGTTAATTATTATTGTTACTGGCAAATGGTATAGAAGTGTATTGTTATTTATAATAATAATAATAATAATAATAATAATAATAAGAGAGGGGCACTTTACACTTTTGGACAAAAGGGGCAGGTAACTCCATCCCGTACATGGCAGTGTCTTACAACTATATATATATATATATATCAAAACCCTTCTAAACAAACAGGCAATCAGAGTGGTGCATGGGGAGGAGAGCCGTCAGGGCTTCTATTCCCGTTATTTCGTAGTTCCAAAGAAAGGCGGCACAGCCCTCCGTCCTATTTTGGATCTGCGTATATTAAACAAGCACCTAAGGAAGTATACATTTTGAATGAATACTTCCTTAGGTGCTTGTTTAATATACGAGCAAGCCATAAAAGACGCAGAGATGGTCCTGAATCACCTCAGTGACTTGGGTTTCAGGATAAACATGATAAAAAGCTGGTTGGTCCCCTCTCAACAAACGGAGTATTTGGGGCCCAACTTGGACTCCCTTTCGTATTGAGTCACATTGACAGAAGAGAGAATAGCATCTTTCACACAATGTCTTCAGACTGTTTACGAATGCTGGGGCTACTCAAAATGAGGGAATTTTGGGGCTACTCAAAATGAGGGAATTTCAGCGCTGGATCGCACGTTTGCGTCTGTTGGCCCATGAGAATCAATCATACATGCGTCGAAGTGCTCAGACACTGGAAAAACCCTGAGACACTCAGGACGGGGATTCCCTTAGGGGCGGTGTCATCGAGAGTAACTATGACAACGGATGCGTCCTTAAAGGGCTGGGGAGCAGCCCTAATGGGCAGAGCAGTGAACGGCAAGTGGCCACCACAGCTGATGCACAAATAGATAAATTATTTGGAGCTGTTAGCAGTGTGGTTAGCACCAAAACATTTTTCAAAACATTAGCATGTTTTAGTGAAAACAGACAACTCCACAGTGATTGCTTACATCAACCGTCAGGGGGGCACACGCTCCCTTCGGCTGTATGGGTTGGCAAAGAAGCTGAACATGAGGAGTGACACACTGCTTCTAACTCTCAGGGCAACTCACGTTCCAGGGATTTTGAACAGGGGAGCAGATTTACTGTGCAGGGGAAACCCCCTTTACGGGGAGTGGAAACTCCATCCTCAGTTTGTGAGCCAGATATGGAAGAGGTACGGTCAGACTGCCCTCTGTATTTCTCTCTGGCGGGCATAAATGCACCGCTGGGTGTGGATGCTTTAGCCCATCAATGGCCAGACGTGCTTAATCTCCCCCACTTTAACCAGAGAGCAGTGTCTGTCATTAATTCTGATAGCCCCTCGCTGGCCATTCCGACATTGACGTGACATACGGCTAAGTAACCCATACTCAGAATTTGTTCTGTGCATTTAACCCATCCAAAGTGCACACACACAGCAGTGAACACACACACACCATGAACACACACCCAGAGCAGTGGGCAGCCATTTATGCTGCGGTGCCCGGGGAGCATTTGTCAAAGAGCCTCCTCTACCCGCACACTTTATAGCAATAAATGGCGTGTTTTTGAAGAATAGTGTGAGCGGAGAGTTATTATCCCTTTTCAGTGCTCTGTTAGGGATATATTATTATATTAATATTAATTATATTATGCTTTCTTCAAGATCTGCTAGATAAAGGGAATGCTTTCTCCACCATTAAGGTATACCTGGCAGCTATTTCAGCCTGCCATATAGATGTTGGTGAAAAATCGGCAGGCCAGCACCCTTCAATAAGTCGTTTTATGAAGGGGGCGTGCCGCATACGGCCGGTGTCTAAGCTGATGGTTCCATTATGGGATCTATCCATCGTCTTAGAAGCCTTGCCTCAACAGCCATTTGAGCTGATAGAAGCAGTGGGACTTAAGTATCTCTCTCTTAAGACGGCACTGCTCCTAGCTTTGGTGACAGCCAAGCGTGTATGTGATTTTCATGCTTTGTTGGTTAGCCCATCTTGTTTACAATTTGCTCCAGGGCTCACTAAAGTTTCTTTTCGTCCTAACTTGGCTTTCGTGCCTAACGTTATGGAATTGACTCAAAGGCGCCCATCTACTGAACTGGCAGCTTTTCATCCTCCTCTGTTTTCTTCCCCAGAGGAGCAGAAACTTAATACATTATGCCTGGTGCGGGCTCTTCATGCGTATGTGGAGAGAACAGCAGGTGACCAGCTGTTTGTTTCTTGGGCTACTCCTCACACAGGCAAGCTGTTATCTCGGCAGCTGCTATCCCACTGGATTGTGGAGGCTATATCTGTAGCTTATTGTAGCAGGGGTCTTCAACCCCCTAAGGGTTTGAGAGCCCACTCCACTAGGGGTATGGCCACATCCTGGGCTTTACTCAGGGCAGTTTCTGTTCTGGATATTTGCTTGGCGGTGAGTTGGACAACACCACATACGTTTGTGTGATTCTATAGACTAGACGTTTCAGAGCCGTCCTTAGCACATGCAGTGCTGGGAGCCGGTACTATTAAACCCATTTGAAAACAATAATATGGGTGCAATCCGGGAGCAGTCTATATCTCCCATAGTAAAACACAGAGCAAAGTTAGAAAAAGAACTTTGGGTTACGTAATGTAAGGCCCGGTTCTTTGATAACAGAGTGAGGTGTTTCACCAGCACTTCCCTCCTTGCACTTGGACGGGAAGAAATCTCATTAATGATGTAGACAGGGGTCGACCTGGCTGATATAGACAGGGCAGAGCCTGGTCGCAGGTCGAACTGTCTGTCAAAGATAGACATAGTGTCATAAGATCTTCCGCAGTTGGTCACACCCAAAGCGATTCCCATAGTGAAACACCTCACTCTGTTATCAAAGAACCAGGGCTTAAGTTAAGTACCCCAAATATTTTAAGCTAAATTAGGAGTTCTCTGAGCTTTAAAAATAAAAAGATACAAGCCAAGATTTCAGAAAAAATTATGACCTACACTTACTTAAAGTGAGTCTGTGGAAGTGGGAGTGTGGTCAAACACCAGTTTGTGAATGGAAACCAGAGCCAACTGGTAATGATCACACACCAGTGCATAAGTGTAATGATTGTTCATTATTGCAGTGAGTGGCAGCAGAGATAAAACTCAGAGAAGTTATAGTTGGCAAGAGAGAGCTGAGTATAATTTAAATAATACATCTGATAATCAATATTAAAAATAAATTGCAATTTCTAGTTTCCCAAGCCTGCTTCAAATTCAAACCCTCTAACCCACAACAGAGCTGTAAGTATTGCTGAGAAGTGCTCAATCAGCTTATCCTTCAAACTGTGGGAATGTTTTACAGGAGAGCAAACTGACAAGTCTGCAGTCTAGCCAATTCACAATAACTTGCATACTTCTGTAAGTCACTCTGGATAAGGGCATCTGTTAATGCCATAAGTCTAAATGCAGTTCTTATGTTTTAATCAACATGCTTGACAGCTTCAATGTCTTTTTAGCAAATTCACTTTACTTAGCTTTTTGCACATGTACACACAGCATGCTATTGCACAACGTGTGCATAAAAAACTGTCCGGACTGTCACAAACATTGCTTGCATTTCCCACTTAGTTGACTACATTAGATGATGGTCTTGGCATGCCATTGGTTAGGTAGGCAGAGGACATGGTCGGTGTATCTTTTGGTGACAATATCCTGGTGGGGCCAGGTTTTCGTTCGTCGGTAGACTTTGTCGATTGTGATTTGGCTAGAGTATGAGATTTGGCAAATCCGTCATAATCATTGTTGTTAGAACACGTTGAATCGCTTGGCAATTCTTGTCGTCATCTTCCACTTCTTGCCTGCGTAGATGGCAGTCAGGATGACGATGCTGTTGAGTAGTCAGTCGAATCTCTGTGGTCAGGGGTTGGACAGGATGGACCCAAATGCAACAACACCAGATAAAGTCACTAGGTAATTTAATGAACAGCTAAGAGCCCACATCTTAGTCAAGAGCTGGCATAGGGGGCAAGTCCAGATTTGAGACAAACGGAAAAGACAATAGAAACAAAACAGGTGACTTTAATCAAGCATAAATCAGTAACTAAACATAGATCCAAAATGAAGAACAAAAACATTCAAAGGCAAGGCCATGTGACATAACTGAAAAGAGAATTAAAATACATAATTAAGAAAACACACCCCGAAAATCAGATGGCTTTGGAATGGCAAAATAACAATGAAATGAAAGTCATTAAATAAGCAGACAGGTAATAGGAATAGTAACAGCTGGCTACAAACATAGAGTCCTAAATGCGGAGAATAATGAACAAAGAACAGTTCATAGACTAGCAGCAGAGCGGATAAAAGAAAAGGCAAACAGTTTGGGGTTTGTACACTAACATGAAGCAAATAATAATCCAACAGAGAAACAGGCTCACAGTACAGAGATTATGCAAATCCCATTGGGGCAATTCATCCAAAAAAGGAAAAATCGGGATGCCAATAATCTGGAACAAACCAGAGGTCAAGGCAAAGAAGCGAACCATGGGGGGGTGCACAAAGAAAACTTGAGTGACAATCTGGTGATGAGAGTCATAAATGGACTAGATGCCCCATAAGTGCAACCGACCAGATGGAAACCAACCCGGAAAAAAGAATGAGCATTTGTTGCAGTGCTGATTGCCATTAATTGCCAGGCTTTGTTTAATGATAGTCCTGAGTGTAATAATGAGTCCTTGTTGTGGATGGATGCTAGTTTCCTGACAATGATGTGGCCTCCATGTTTCAGCATCTCCAATTCTGGTGTCAGGATCCAGCCTGGACTTTGGCCAGGTGCTTCTGTTTATGTTCTGTGTCACGTGTTGGCCCTGCCCTTGTCTCTTCCTCCCCGCCTCTACACACCTGTTCCTTATGTGTTTAATTGTCATGTGTATTTAACTGTCTGGCCTTGCCTATGGCAGCGCGGAATCCTTGTCATCTGTTGTCTTTGGTTGTCATGTCTTTGTCCCTGTTTCGTGTTTTTTTAGTCAACAAAATCCAGTTTATTTTAGCTATCCTGCATTTGGGTCTGTTTTTATCCCAGCGTTGCTGACATCCGGGCCCAAAGTCAAATCGCAGACGCCACCTCAGTCACCTAGGTTCATGGCCAAATAATCATTAAGGGCACCTGGAACGAAGCTGGGGGGTGTGTGTGGTTTTGGTTGCTACAACAAAATCCTACTAACTGCACCAGAATGTGGTGCTGTTTAGTTGGAGCGTGCTACCCCCGCTGCAGTGGCAATTGCACAAAGGCACAAAATGGCAGTTAACCCAATTCTATACCTCAGTCCAAATATCTTCTACTAGAAGTTCGACTATGCCACCCCAGGAGTTTCACCCAGGGAACTATTAACAATATCCCAATAAGGATATTAGGTCACACAAACCCGTTACTATTAAAAAGATGGCAGACAAGAAGCGTGAGTACAGTTCCAAATACAACTTTTATTTATACACAAAACATCTAATAACAATCTTAAAGCAGTTAGGCCACACTGTTACATGTTATTAATCGCTCGGGACACAGACACACAAGTGGTAGACAGAAAAAAACTGAAGTGTATGCAAATAGGTAAATAAAACAATACCAACATACCAGGCTGAGGTCCCCAAGGGGAAGAAGCGATCACTTGCTTATGTATGTTAGCCACAAGCACAACTGACAGGTCCTCGTTCACGCACATCACACCAGCACACCCAGTGTACGCAACACACATGGAAGAAACCACCACCTGGAAGGGGAGAGATCCTTCCGCCCGTGGGCACCTCTTGCCACTAAAGCAAAAGAAAGAATAATCAATAAACAAACATGTCTTCACAAAAGAAAAACACTTCAATGAAAGAAAACAAAAATCCCTCGAACAGACTTTCACAAACAATATGACTATAAATAAGAAAACTCAACCATAAAATAACCTTCATGGGAAGTAAGCAGATAATACTGGGCACTAATCCAAATGATATGGATCATGCAATATAAAATAAAACAAACGGAAAACCAGACAACAACTCCCTTCACGAATGGCGGTAAGATGTCCACATTATCAGGGTATTAAAACGAGACCCCGTTAAAGCCGCCACCAGCCCCAAATAGTGTGATCCAATAGTCCATGTTGTAAGCGTAACAGGAGATGTCAATCAAAGAGATGAAAAGGAGGAATCCACACACCTCTCCATATTACCACAAACACACCAATCTGCTCTCAGATGAGACTCGCGGCCTTCATAGAAGCTGCAGATTAACTGAAAGTTCAGCAGTTGTTCAGTTCACTACCGGAGCACACCAAAGGAGAACAAGCCACCCAAAAGGGCAAAAGGCAAGCTGCAGCTACTGCCAGCCAAACAAAGGGATAACCTGGATGTGACATATCCCAGCTATTACCAATCCACTTAATTCCGTTACACTGGGGTATCAGCTAGGACAGTCTAGATTTGGCTGTAGAAAGCATCCTTGTCATCATCATAATCAGCATCTTCGGTCGGGGCATACACTTGGATAATGGTGATATTCCAGAGACTTGTTTGGTAGCATGTCCGGTGATGTTTAGGTTGCTGATGGGCATCCATGCAATCAGGAGCAATGCTGTGTCCCAAGTAAACGATGGTCTTTTTGTCACTGACCATCCATCTGCTGTCTTGCCAACATATCTTGCTGATGCTGAGATTGACTAAATCGTACCTGTCGAATTCTTTGTTCAACTATGCCAGTTGCCACACTGGTACAGTGTACAAACGTCGCATCAAAGATTGAGCCATGCAGCAGGTGGGAAACTTTCATCAATTGGCTTAACAATAGATTGACTGCTCTCTTCACAGCCGCTTAATCGAGTGGTTTGTTGCATTGTTCTTGCTGTTTCAGTAGTAGTGAGGAGCCCCACACGCAACCTTCCTCCTTTTGCAGCTGGGCTTGGGCCCATCATTTATCTCTAGGCTTGGGATCATGAGAGGTGACTTTGGCTTACGGCCAGAATAAAATTGATTGTTCTGTTCTGCTTTCTCATGCAGACAGCCTGTGAGATAATCGATTGGGTCCAGCCCTGTCCACTTTCTCACTCTTCAGTGGGCTACGTACATCACCTCTAGCTCAGCTCCCATACATCTTTACCACATCTGCTCCAGCTCACATAAGTCACACATTTTACACTTTGCTATTTTCTTTTGTTTAAGCCAAGACCCATGGGCTAGCCCAAAGCCTACACAGTTTATCCTTGGCCAGAACATGACCTTAAACATTAATTTTTTTTTGCATTTACAGTTCTCATCTCCTAAATACAAAAGAAAAAATACATGTCCTTACCTTGCTCCCTATCAAACCAAAAACAATATCAAACAGAATAAACAAGACAGGCACCGACTTCCTACGAACAGGGTATATTTACAATATATACATATTGTATATGTGTCCTAAGCCGTAACATACGCCTCTGTATTTGTCATGCCTCTGTACATGTTACAACTCTCCCCATGTTGCTGCAGCAGCACAGCACCTAGGATGTGTCATGAAGCTGAGATTGTAGTGCCATTGTACAGGTCATAATATGTGAGCACTGACTCTTTAGAAATTATGCCATTTCAGGTTTTGAAAGTATGTCACCTTTTTGTGAGACCACACTCACTCGTTCTTTTGCTCTAGGAAACTTCTGAGTGGAGCAGAATATGTTGACAGATGGGGAATGAATTTTAGCCATGTATGTGAACATTCCAACGAAATTTCTCAATTCATCTTTATTTTGAGGCCATTCCTTGCTCAACAAAATCTCCAACAAAAATTAAGCTTTTACTGTAAAATCTTACTTCTTTATTTTAAATTTTTGATTTAGTATTGTTAACTTCAGAATCTGCTTCAATCTTCTATCATGTTTCTGATGGTTGGAACCCCACACAATTATATTATCCATCACTGACTCTACAGATGAGATCAGAACAGATGAGATCAGACAAGATCAAACCAGATTGGGTGTTCTCAGAGTGGTATGGCCATTGATCTCAGAAGCTAGACAGAGTCTGCCCATGAATCGACCACCCAGGAATACCAAGTACAGTAATCTCTACACCTGCTCAAAGATCATGTTAATAATTTTGGGGTAAGCCTATGGTGCTGAGAGAATGCCATATGGTAGACAAAGGAAACGATATCTGCTTTCTGACGTATTGAAGATACACAATTTTGAATTTACCTCATCAAGGTTCATTAGCTGAACACCAAATGATGCATAAAGCTTACTGAACTAAGCTTTGCTGAGCTATGACAATAAAGCTCTTATATTTAGTTCCTTGATCTATATGAATAGCATTAGTCAAATGAAAAGTAGTGAAATTTTTACCACAACAAGGAGCAGCCTCAAGGATTCAAGTAGCAGCACACATTATTGTGAGTGGATATTGATTTCCAGACTTTCTGACTGTTCTCATCTGTACGCCATAATCAAACATTATGGTCTTTAAAGACACCCTTACCTCTTACAGCCCTGAGCCAGCTTTCTCTAGCTTGCCTACTCCAGGAGGGTAAAGAGTTAGAAGCCGCTCCTAATTGTCTCCGAATCTGCCTTCAGGTCTGCTTTGCAACCTCTCTAGAGAAACCCGCATCACGCAGCGCTAAGGTGAGCCCAAATCATTGTCAGCATTGTCTACTAATACCGTCTTCCAAGACGGCAGTGTGGCAGTAGCATGCAGTGGCCACTCTGGATACAATATGATGCTATTTAAATTTTTTAGCCCGACTATTACTAGTACATGGACACCAGAGACAGCGGTCCAGACAATCCACAGCCACTTCCATGACAGCCGTGACACCCGGCCCATGCGGCAGGGCATACATGCGATCACGAACTACAAGACAGCTTCAGATTAACTGCCTCCCTCCCAGATGCGCTGAATGACTTCTGTGCTCGGTTTAGGTGCAGAACAACGTAGTGGCAAGGAAGACCATCCCTCCCCCAACGAAAAGGTACTCTGTCTATCCATGGCTAATGTGAGGAGAACTCTATGCAGAGTTAACCTATGGAAGGCTGCTGGACCAGACAACATTCCTGACAGGGTGCTCAGGGAATGTGCAGAACAGCTAGCAAAGGTGCAACAGCTAACTGTCTGGTGTAGAGCCAACAACCTGTCTCTGCACTGTTTGCACCAGGTTGCACAGATGCACTTTATGTTGCTAGGACTACTTACTATGTTCTTAGCTCTGTCTTTGTTTTATGTAGCTCCATGGTCCTGGAGAAACTTTGTCTCATTTCACTGCCCAATCTATGCTACCCGCATGATTTCTGGAACCATGGTAGCTCAGTGGTTAAGATAGACTCCTGCTTGGAAGGTCATTAATATGAATCCCAGGTCCACCAAGCTACAAATAAGCAAGGCCCTTAACCCTTAATTTCTCAGCTGTATAGATTTGAAATAAAATGCAAATCACTCTGGGTAAGGGTGTCTGCTAAATGCCAGAAATGTAAATCTTCATTAAGAGATTTTTCCTGGTCAGTGTGTCTATGGATCCAGATCCCATGCCAGGATAACTAGGCACATGATAGAAATATATCCTATGAAAATGTACTTATTACTACTTATTTTGGATGTGGTTGAAGTTTTTGAATTCTTGAATTTGAATTTGTTGAATGTGCCTGTAGGTCTGAGTTTAAAATAACAATTACTGCATGAGTTATTTATCTCCTCAATGTGATGAATAGTGGCAACAAATAATAATAAATATATACACACTTTCAAATATTTGAATAGATGATATATGGAAAGTACACCTGTTCAACACAAAAGCAGTGGAAAAAACAACATGATTTGAATAGCACACTTGAGCTAATTTCACACCTCAACTGCTGTGAAAAAGCAAAGTCTCAAACTTGTTTTATGAACATGAATTCAGTCTTATTCAGTCGCCTTCACAGTCACCAGAGCTGAATCTAATAGCAAAACTTTAGAATCTGTTAGGCAAGAAGATTTGCACAATGAAAATGCTCCTTAATTGTGAGGCCTAATCAAAGCAATATGAACCACAATCTCATACATTTTTTCCAATACGTTAATTATGTTTTAAATACTTTGAAAAAACTGGAAAGATGTATAATCTTTTAAAAATTCCACAATTCCTAATTTATTTTGTTCCTTTTTTATTCTTCACAAATGAACTGCATTACTTTAATGTTTGTATTAACATTTGCAAAAATATTTAAATTTTTTATGTAGCCCTGTTTGCATCTTTTGACTTCAGACTGCTTATCCTTATCTCATAATGAAACATCCTGATGGGAGTGGCCTGTTCCAGGATGACTTTGCCCAATCCACAGGGCATCACGACTCACTGAATGGTTTAAAGAAAACTGAAAATGATTTAATCATTTGACAGTCATCAGATCTCAACCCAACAGAGCAGCATATGCTTAAGAATATAAAGGAGCTTAACATGTTCTGCATAGAGAAGTGGACCAAGATTTGCTATTTAAATCTTCACTGAAATATGAAGAGAACCTTTTCAACACAAAAAGAGCAGCATTTCAGTGGCTGATGTGATATGATTTCCTTTAAAAGTAGCTATTTTGCAGGATGTTTTAACCTGTAAATCTATTTGTCTTATTTTTTTTGAGCATGCATGTATGTTTTATTTATCCTGAAATAATAGATTTGTAGGAAGATTTATTTTCTTTCTGTACCTGCTTACATTTTTTATTGTTTAGATTATTGCTTATAATTTCTGACCAAGGAGAGCTTTATCACAAAACCTTTTCATGTGCAAGTGTAAGTTTTTACACATTTCCTTGCTTTTCTTTTGCAACACTGAGTTATTAGAGAATGGCTAACACATCTGAACAGTTTGGAAACTTCGGAAATTTTGGAAATTTATTATCTCCATTCACACCTGAGCATTGTTTAAATGGAAAATATTTTGGATTTACTTTGGGCATCTTGCTCATGGTCGTTTGCTCTGTAGTCGGTACTCCAGCCCATTTGTGGTGTCTCTGGTTCTATTTTTGTACTGAACAAAAAATCAAAGACACTCAGGTGTTTTTTCTGAATCACACTGTTATGGAGATCATCTACTCTATAAACTGTGGTATACAGATGCTGAACATGTTTACTATAAATAATGATATATATTGGAATGTTGTGTATTTCTTCTTTGGTCTGTCCTGGACTGGAAGGCCACTGTTACAAACCTGCATTTGTGTTGAACAATACTTGGCCGTGATTCATCCAGTAACATTCTTAAGATATAAGGGTATAAAGTACAGAATTGCAGCAGCTGTATTCGCTTGTCTGATGGCTTTTGCATATGGGTTATATCAGGTCTATGCAAAGCTCTTTCCTAACATTTTTTATTCTTTGGTATTTGTCATAGCTTTGACTGTGATTTTGTTCTGCTGTGTGTCTGTGTTGTGTGCTCTAAAACACCCAGGACCAGGAAATACGCATGTTACAAAGCAGACTGGTAGAGATGGAGGAAACCGACAAAAGAGAAATGCCTTTAATACTATATTTTCAGCTCTGCTTTTAATCATATTTGCCTACCTTCCTCAGACATTACTTATCATTTTTCATCATTTTGGAGTATGTGATTTATGTTTGCAATGTAATATTTCTCCTTTAATGAGTTCTTTTAATATTTTGGGTGTGATTATTACACCATTGCTGAAACTATACAAGGAAAGTCACCATAAATGTATAAAATATCTAAAGTAATTTAAGTTAAATGAAATATTCTACAAAGAAATGTAGGTTCGAGAGTGATCAGGTTGATTTAATAATTATATTATCTATTCAACAACTACCAGTCCTGAAAAATATTAAGAGTTAAACATAACCGGATTGTGAAAGCCTGCACCGCTTGACTGCAAGACGAGGCAGCAGAAGTGCTCAAGACCATCAGCCAATCAGAACAGTGGCAAAGATTCCTCACCCTAATTGAGAAGCTGAATGTTCAGCTATGGTCTAACATTCTAACTTTCAGAGCCCACTGACGGCAGTGAGGATGGCGCTCCCTAAACCCAATGTGCCCAGCAAGCTTACTGGGTCCTGCCTCGTCGCTGGACAGCACCACCTGGAACTCACTGCCAAAAAGCACACTGCAGAAGGCAGCAAAATTTCACTTACTTTTCACTGCACCTCACCTCAAGTACTTTAACATAAAACCACCTTTGCTGTGTTCAACCTGCCACAGTCACAAGTCGCTACAGGACTAATAAACCAACACAACTGAGCATTTAAATATCTTCACCTCTCCTGGGAAAATTGACTTGCAAAAATTTGCTGTTGCTGTTTTTGTTTTTTTGTTCTTATTTTAATATATGTTATTGCTTCAATGTAATATTCACCACTTCATGACCTCTATAAATGTTTATATCCTTAACTTAGTTGAAATAATAAAAATAAATTTCAACACATATGACAAGTGAAATCTGATAGCTTAAAATATATACATATATATTTGTAGTATAAGTATAAATATAAGTAGTATAAGTTGTGCTCAAAGGTTTGTGCAAAGATAGACCCTGAAAGAAATTGTTAACATTGCCATTTATTTGGAAAATGTAACTGATAATGCAAAATATTTTATTTTTATTTAATGAGAGGTTACGTGAGATCATAAATTATCTTTTAAAACCTAATATTGACTGTAAACAATCCTAAACACCTAATCCTAATCACCTAAACAATCCTGATCAAAGGTTTACATAGTGTTTGGCCACATATTAAACACATTGGTTGACACACAGAGCTTTAAATGGCTATTAAATCGACATTTCCACACCTGTCAATGATTGTAATTGTAATTAGTGTCTGTTCATAAATAGATAGTAAGTTTCTCAGCTCATGGGGTTAATCGGCATGTTGCACCATTGGGAAGACAAAAGAACTGCCAATGGACCTGCATAATAAGGTACTTGAACTTTATAAAGCATGAAAAGGATATAGAAAGATATGTCAACACTTAAAAATGCCAGTCAGAGCTGTTCAAACTCTGATAAAGAGGTGGAAAATAAGAGGTTCTGTTGATACCAAGCCACTTGGTCAGGTAGACCAAGAAAGATTTCACCCACTACTGCCAGAAGAATTGTTCAGGACGCAAAGAAAAACCCACAAACCACTTGGAGAGAAATACAGGCTGCTCTGGAAAAAGATGGTGGTGTTGTTTCAAGGAGCACAATAATACTTGAACACATATGACCTGCATGGTCGAGTTGCCAGGAGAAAGCTGTTACTGCATCCATGTCACCTAGACAGGCACCTAGACAAGCCTGACAGCTTCTGTATTTGGACTGATAAGAACAAAAAAGGGATGAATGCAGCATGTTATTATAAAAATACTGGCAGGCAATTTGCATTCTACAGCAAGAAAGTTGCACATGGGACACTCTTGGATGTTCCAACATGACAATGATCCAAAGCACAAGACAAGGTTGACCCTCTAATGGCTACAGCAGACAACTTCGGGGAGATCTCAAATGTGCAGTTTTTTGTGCAAGACAATCAAAAATATTTACAGGAGCTAGAGGTATTTTGCCAAAAAAACAATGGGCAGCTATACCACCTGAGAGAATTAAAGACCTCACACACAATTATTACAAAAGACTGCATGCCATCATTGATGCTAAAGGGGGCCATACACGATTTTCACAACTAAAAGGTATGCCAACCTTTGAACAGGAATTATTTCCTTATTTTCTTTTTCATGTTTTGTTTGATGATTGTGTCATTCTGTTATGCCTTACATATTAACAGTAATAAGAGGACATTGGTGGACGGAGTATCTTAATTGGCAGGTTGCTTGTCTTGAGGTTCAGGACCAGTATTCATTAGAATTCTTAGTGCAAAGAGTTGCTCCTAGTCAAAAATTCTAAAAAAAAATCATAAAAAATTCCATTTCCTTTAACCATTGAAAAGAAAATCCTAGTAAAGATAAATGTTCTATTCACAAAGCATCTTAGGACAGAAAGTGTTAGGAATAGGAAAGAGGACTTTAAAGAGGCTTAAGAGCAAAGGAGAAAATGGCTGAAAGACGTAGAAGGTGAATAAATGTATTGCAGGCAACAGATGACAGTGAGTTGATAAAACACTAAAGATTAGACTGTGTAGGGATTTGGTTTGTGACTAACCATATTAGAGATATGCTAACATCTCCGACACACACACATTTAATTTTAAGGGCAAATGTCGACATACCAAAGAATTTTATATATATATTCTTTGCTCACTGTATTTTCTGAGTCACTCTTAAGCTAAAATTCCAAGTTAGAAAATTTTAAGCTTAATTAGGAACTCTCTTTATTTCTCTTATTTTTATTTGAGTTGTTCTTTCTTGAAAGAAGTGAACTTATAATCATGTCAACTTAAGCTTGTATGTCTGAATTTTTCACATCATTTGAATTTTCATACTTGTCCACAGCCAGAGAAATCTGTACCTGCTACAAATGTGCATTTTACTTGTGTGTAGATCATATTGGAGTCTGGTGAGCATATGTTGGATTCTCATGAGACACTCATTTAAAGCTTTGGACATTATGGACACCAATGGCATATGATCTATTTTGAAAAACTATCACAATCACTCACTCACTCACTCACTCATCTTCTACCGCTTATCCGAACTACCTCGGGTCACGGGGAGCCTGTGCCTATCTCAGGCGTCCTGGACGGAGTGCCAACCCATCGCAGGACACACACACTCTCATTCACTCACGCATTCACACACTACAGACAATTTTCCAGAGATGTCAATCAACCTACCATGCATGTCTTTGGACCGGGAGAGGAAACCGGAGTACCCGGAGGAAAAACCCCCAAGGCACGGGGAGAACATGCAAACTCCACACACACAAGGTGGAGGCGGGAATCGAACCCCCAACCCTGGAGGTGTGAGGCGAACGTGCTAACCACTAAGCCACCGTGCCCCCCTGTCCACAATCATACTGATGAAATTAGCATAAATGCAAGCTTAAAGTTCTTTCTTAATTTGTGCATAGTTGGATTCTGTCCTTGTGATATGAAGCATCTACTGAGATTCTATTGCTCTTGTGAGCACTGGCTCTTCTATAATGATGCATTTCAGGTTTTGAAAACATGCCTCCTTTTAGTGAGACCACACCCACTCTTTCTTTTGCTCTCGGAAACATCTGATTGGAGAAGAATATGATGACAGCTGGGGAATGAATTATAGCCATGTATGTGAACATTCCAGGGTATTTTCTCAATTCATCTTTATTTTGAGGCCATTCCATGCTGACTATTGCTGACAAGATGTGTCCAATAAAAATTAAACTACAAACTCACACTCATTTCTTTTCAATTTTAGATTTAGTTTTGTTAGCTTCAGAATCTGCTTCATGCTTCTATTAGCTTTCTAATGGTTGGAACCCCACACAATTATATCAACTTTCATAAACTACTTTGAGGTAAACTTCTGGTGCTAAGAGAATGCCATAAGAAAGACGAAAGAAACAATATCTGCCTTCTGAAGCATTGAATTTAACAATTTTGAATTTGCCTCATCAAGGTTCATTTGCTGAACCTTAGATGATGCATAAAGCTTACTGAATCAAGCTCCAGTGAACCAATGCATGAATTCTTCTCTGGTGGGCAGTATAATATGTTTCCATTTTATGGCCCTGTTGAGATTTTTTGGGTCAAGAAATTTTCTTAAAACTCCATTTTTCTTGAGCACAAAAACATGTAAGCTCACCCAGTCTATTGGGTCATCAATTTTCTTTATGACCTTTAGATTCAACTGAGACACCACAGGCTTTGTGAAAATACTCACAAATTTTGCTCACATAATCTAAAATATTGTGCTTTTATCACCTTCTATTAAAAATCACTCCATGAGAGCTTTTAGAGGAATTTGAACTTAATGACCTAAATCCACGAGATTCTTGAACAGCTTCTCTTACTGCAATCAGCACAAGAGGCACCATTTTATCCTAGTCTTTGTGTCTAGGCAGTCTATACAGACTGGTAAATGACAGTCTATAAAGACTGGTAAATGATAATTGATAACTTTTGGCAAACCAAAAGTGGTGAATAAAATATTTTAGCAATATTTTAGCACAACTCCTGTTGTGCTTTTATCACAACAGAAGTAGTAATTCTATGTAAAGGAGCAGTTTCAGGGAACCGAGTAGCAGCACACATTATTGTGAGTAGATATTGATTTCCAGACTTTGTTCTTTTTTGTACCATATAATAGTTTACTTTTGAGCTTTCAGTGTACTCAGTCATGGGCTGGAAACACTTTTACTTTGTAGAAATCAATTAGGTTTATTTCTTAGGGACGTTTTAACAATCCACAATTTTTATTTAATTTAGTCTTTTTTCAATTAATCAAAAATGAAATAACTACAGGGAGTGCAGAATTATTAGGGAAGTTGTATTTTTGAGGATTAATTTTATTATTGAACAACCATGTTCTCAATGAACCCAAAAAACTCATTAATAGCAAAGCTGAATATTTTTGGAAGTAGTTTTTAGTTTGTTTGTAGTTTTAGCTATTTTAGGAGGATATCTGTGTGTGCAGGTGACTATTACTGTGCATAATTATTAGGCAACTTAACAAAAAACAAATATATACCCATTTCAATTATTTATTTTCACCAGTGAAACCAATATTACATCTCAACATTCACTAATATACATTTCTGACATTCAAAAACAAAACAAAAACAAATCAGTGACCAATATAGCCACCTTTCTTTGCAAGGACACTCAAAAGCCTGCCATCCATGGATTCTGTCAGTGTTTTGATCTGTTCACCGTCAACATTGCGTGCAGCAGCAACCACAGCCTCCCAGACACTCTTCAGAGAGGTGTACTGTTTTCCCTCCTTGTAAATCTCACATTTGATGATGGACCACAGGTTCTCTATGGGGTTCAGATCAGGTGAACAAGGAGGCCATGTCATTAGTTTTTCTTCTTTTAGACCCTTTCTTGCCAGCCACGCTGTGGAGTACTTGGACGCGTGTGATGGAGCATTGTCCTGCATGAAAATCATGTTTTTCTTGAAGGATGCAGACTTCTTCCTGTACCACTGCTTGAAGAAGGTGTCTTCCAGAAACTGGCAGTAGGACTGGGAGTTGAGCTTGACCCCATCCTCAACCCGAAAAGGCCCCACAAGCTCATCTTTGATGATACCAGCCCAAACCAGTACTCCACCTCCACCTTGCTGGCGTCTCAGTCGGACTGGAGCTCTCTGCCCTTTACCGATCCAGCCACGAGCCCATCCATCTGGCCCATCAAGACTCACTCTCATTTCATCAGTCCATAAAACCTTAGAAAAATCAGTCTTCAGATATTTCTTGGCCCAGACTTGACGTTTCAGCTTGTGTGTCTTGTTCAGTGGTGGTCGTTTTTCAGCCTTTCTTACCTTGGCCATGTCTCTGAGTATTGCACACCTTGTGCTTTTGGGCACTCCAGTGATGTTGCAGCTCTGAAATATGGCAAAACTGGTGGCAAGTGGCATCTTGGCAGCTGCACGCTTGACTTTTCTCAGTTCATGGGCAGTTATTTTGCGCCTTGGTTTTTCCACACGCTTCTTGCGACCCTGTTGACTATTTTGAATGAAACGCTTGATTGTTCGATGATCACGCTTCAGAAGCTTGGCAATTTTAAGAGTGCTGCATCCCTCTGCAAGATATCTCACTATTTTTGACTTTTCGGAGCCTGTCAAGTCCTTCTTTTGACCCATTTTGCCAAAGGAAAGGAAGTTGCCTAATAATTATGCACACCTGATATAGGGTGTAGATGTCATTAGACCACACCCCTTCTCATTACAGAGATGCACATCACCTAATATGCTTAATTGGTTGTAGGCTTTCGAGCCTATACAGCTTGGAGTAAGACAACATGCATAAAGAGGATGATGTGGTCAAAATACTCATTTGCCTAATAATTCTGCACTCCCTGTATGTTACTTTAATATTTGTATTAACAATTTCACAAAAAAAAGCTTTTTGCATCTTTGACTTCAAAAATTAGTTTAAAATATCCTGTGACCTGAGGTAGTTCAGATAAGCGGTAGAAAATGAGTGAGTGAGTGAGTTTAAAATATATAAATTGTTATTGAGTATGCATTGAGTTGATGCAGAATAAATATTTACATTTACAGCATTTTGCAGACACTCTTATCCAGAGTGACTTACATTTTTTATTTCAGTTTATACACATGAGCAATTGAGGGTTAAGGGCCTTGCTCAGGGGCCCTGCAGTGGCAACTTGGTGGACCTGGGATTCAAACCAATGACCTTCGAACACCTTAACCACTGAGCTACCACATCCCCAAATAAAACACATAAAGTTTTTTAATCCCTGTCTGTTCACATTTTGTAGCCTGTATGCATAAAGAAATGTTCCAAAAAGTTTTGCCTGTGGATCTGGTGACTGTCAAATGACTTATGCCATCAAACCATTCAGTGAGCTGTCATGCCATGTGGATGGGGTGGAGTCATCCTGGAAGTGACCACACCCTTGAGAATAATGTTTCATTATGGCATAAGGATGAAAACAGTCAGAAGTCCAAAAATGCAAACACATACATTTGCACATGCAAACTCAATAAAACACCTTCTTTTGTCCTATTTAATCATAGGTTTATACACAAACTACACAATCAAACATCTGAAACATGTTTAGGTACATATGATAGGATTCACGAGACGATTCTGCATGTAAACAAACTTAGTGGACGACTGACATAATATATGTGCATGGCACCCTTTTCCGAACAAATATGATGCATGAAATCTGATCACAAGTGGTCACTGGAGATACATTCAAACTGCCAGGTGTATCAGGCTTTACGTTTCAGTCGAACAGAGCACATGATACATGTTTATACTAGGTTTGAACAGAGAGTTCATGACCTTGATTTAGTACGTCACGGATTCATTAAATTATGTGCACAATTATGTGTTAAACAAGAACACTCTTACAACTATTAAAAAACATAAATCACAAAATAATATGAGATGCTGGAAAGCTTCCAAATAATAAATCCTTGTTAAAGTACATCTTAATAGTGATGATGACCATGTTCATCCCTTCATGGCTACAAGGTACCCTACAAGGTACATCTTCTAATGGTTATTTTCAACATAATACTGCACCATGTGACAAAGCAATACTCATCTCAAACTCTGTTTCATGAACATGACAATATATTCAATGTTATTCAGTGGTCTTTCCAGTCACTGGATCTGAATCCAGTAAAAGACCTTTAGGATCTAAAAAATCTGGGGGAATTGGGTGACGCAATTATATCAGCATGGACCACAATTTCAATCAAATGTTTGCAACATCTTGTGGAATTCATGCTATAAACCATTGAGTCTGAATATTCCATAATTTCTTTTTTTTAATTAATCAGAAATAAAGTAATTAATATTTATAATATAACATTTTTAATTTGCTATTGAATTTGCATGCAAATGTATTTATTTGGATTTTTTTGAAACATTATCCTGATGGGTGTGGTCTCTTCCAGGATGACTCCGCCCCATCACCAAGGCATGACGGCTCAGTGAATGGTTTGATGAGAATGAAAAATGGTCATTTGATAGTCACCAGAACTCAAAAGAAGCTTACCATTTTCTGTATGTAGAAGTGGACCACGGTTTACTATTCAAATTGTCCTACATTATCTGACATATGAAGAGAACCTTTTCAACACAAAAGTGGTATGTTGCTCACAAAAAAGCACTATTTTAAATTAAACGTGTGATCTGATTTAACTGCTTTTAAAAGTTGATATTTTGCAGGAGGTTTTGCACCAGTCTACAGGTAAAACTTTTTGGAAAATTTCTTTTAAGCATACAGGCAACATAATCTGTATAGATGGGGATTACAACATTTTATACCTCTTGGGTTCATGGTGTTGAATTAGGTTTCTGTTTGTATTTTACATATGAATAATTAATTTAAGTTTCTGTGAAGTGCTTTTTCATGAAGACTTTTCATGTACTAAATTCACATTTTTTCCTGTTTTTGCAGCACAGCGTTATTAAAGAATGACTAACACGTCTGAAGAATTTGTAAACTTAACTCTGGATTTTGTGTCTCCATTCCAATCGGAATGTTTAAGGGGAACATATTTTGGATTTATTTTTAACATCTTGATCATGGCTGTTTGCTTCTTAGTCAGTACTCCAGCCAATTTGTGGTGTCTCTGGTTCTATTTTTGTAATGAACAAAAAATCAAAGACACTCAGGTGTTTTTTCTGAATCACACTGTTATGGAGGTCATCTACTCTATAGAATGTGGTATAGAAATGCTGAACATGTTTATTTTAAATAATGACATATTTTGGTATGTGTTGTTTTTCTTTTTTGGTCTGTCCTGGACTGGAAGGCCACTGTTACAAATCTGCATTTGTATTGAACAATACTTGGCCGTGATTCATCCAGTAACATTCTTAAGATATAAGGGTATAAAGTACAGAATTGGAGCAGTTGTATTTGCTTGGCTGATGGCTTTTGCATACGGCATTTATCAGGTCTATTCAACTGCATTTCCTGACTATATTTATACTTCTGTGTTTGTCATAGCAATGGCTGTGATTTTGTTCTGCTGTGTGTCTGTGTTGTGTGCTCTGAAAAACCCAGGACCAGGAGATACACATGTCACAAAGCAGAGTGGTAGAGATGGAGGAAACCAACAGAAGAGAAATGCCTTTAATACTATAATTTCAGCTCTGCTTTTAATCATATTCACCTACCTTCCTCAGGCATTACTTATGATTGGTACTCAAACTGGAAAAAATAGATTATTGTTTAAATGTAATATTTCTCCTTTTATGATTTCTTTAAATATTCTGGGCATAATTATTACACCATTGTTAAAAATATATAAGGAAACCACCAGAAATGTCTAAAGCACCCAAAGTAAATTAAAGTAGCATCATGAGTTTAATTGTGAGATTGATTTAAATGTGAGACTTGAATGTTCTACAAAGAGATATAGGTTTAAGAGCGATCATGCTGGTTTAAATGTCTTAGTATCTAATTAACATAAATTATTCCTGGAAGATATTAATAGTTACACTTAGTCTGTTGGGACCAATAAAGCAACAGAACTGAGCATTTAAATACCTGTCATGGGAAAATAATTAACTTGGTTAAATTTGTCCTTGTTGTCGCTGTTGCTGTTGATTTCTTATCTTGCAAAAATATATTCTGTTTTAATGTGAGTTATACAGTACAGTACAGTTGTACAGTAGTGTTAGAAGCCTGTTAAATGCTTCTAAAAAAATGTTTAGTCTTTTATCAGAATTACATAAATAATAATTTAGAATGTATCTATATGCTAAGTAAACCATCAATAAAATATCTTGTTTTCTGATTGTTTTCTTCTGTTTGGCCTTATGTATGATCCTAAACTCTTCAAACACCTCAGCATGTCCAGACTCATATTCCTCGTTCTAAATCTACCCGTATTACCTTTTATTTTATTATGGTTACTTATTAAAAGCATAGTAAATATTAGTAATAATAATAAATGAATAATAAGAGCACACTGGAAGAGATATATTGGCTTTCTAATGGATAGAATTGTGAACTAAGCTTACATAAAGTGAGCTGTAAGTATAGCTGATGAGTGGTTAGCCAGCTCGTCCTTCAACCTATGGGGATATTTTTAACAGTAAACACATCAAACAGACAATGCTTTACAATGTAAAACGAGAAATTAAAAGCACAATAAAACACTGCTTCTGTAAGTCCCTTTAGGTAAGGGCATCTAAATAATTACATCTACATGTATTATGGCCTGTTCATACCTGGCATTAACATGTGTCCTCTGTGATCCAACTGTCAAGGGAAGTACAGGTGTGAAGACAAATTGTGATCCAGTCACACACAGCTCAAAAGGTGATTTGGGAGGAATACGACAACTGAGCATTTGTATTGTGAGCAAAAAAGCATCCTACTGCATCCTAAAAACAATGAAGCTCAATCTAATCGCCTGTGCCATTGCTCTAGCCAGAAAAGGCATAAGCGTTCTTTAAATCATGCTGCATAACAGTTACTACTAAGTTAATGTATAAAGGTGATGCTATAACAGCAGAGATGAAAGCAGCTGCTTTTTAGATCTTCATTTGTCCCATTTACTTATACATTTATAGGCAGGCTACATAATCAAAACAGAAAATAAAAAAAAGGTATGTGTAAATAAGATAGGATTCATGGAACATTTGTGCATGAAAACAAATGCAGTGGAAAAGTGACATCACACATGTGCGTGACACCTTTCCTCCAGAGAAAATGATGCATGAAATCTGATCACAAGTGGTCACTAGAGACACATTCAAAATGCCAGGTGTAAATGAATATACGTTTCATTTGATCAGATCACTTGAGACAGAGCCTCAGAGTTCATGACCTTGATTTAATATCTCATGGCTTTATTAATTTGTTTACACCATGAGGTGCTAGACAACACAAAAAGAACATAATATGAATTTCTGACCAAAACAAAAAGATATTTCTCCTCAGAAATTTAAAAAATGTCTCAGTTTCAGCATTTGACATCATCATCATCATCAACAGTAAGTAAGGTAGTACTTGTTTATTTGTAAATGAGTTATACTGTATCTATGAGTATCTTCATGGTGGTCCAGAGGCAGAATCCCATGCTCTCATTGCCATGGCCTAGGTTTGGTTCCTGGTCAGGGTGCTAACCCTGCCACTGAAGAGCTAACTCTCAGTGCTGGTCCCAAGCCTAGATAAAATGGAATGGTAGTGTCAGAAATGTCATCTGGTGTAAAACCTGCACCAAATCTAATATATGGACCATGAGATCCGGTGTGGTGATCCCGAAGATGTATCAGCACCTGAAAGAACACAACAGCGACAATTGTATTTATAAGTATTACAGTAAGCTTGGTAGCTAGTTGCTAACAAAAATATGCCAATAGAGTCATCTGTTTTTTTCTCACTTTAAAATAAGTTATTAATTCAAGTAAAGTCAAGTCAAGAAGCTTTTATTGTCATTTCAACCATATATAGCTGTCACAGTACATAGTGAATTGAAACAACGTTCCTCCAGGAGCATGGTACTACATAAAACAACACAGGGCTACATAAAACAAGACAGAGCTGCAGAGAACAACACAGTAAGTTGTCCTAGCTACATAAACCGCAACAAATTCAAGTTCCGACTTAACATTAGTTAAGTCAGAACACAATTGTTTATGTAAATGTTACATTTATGCTAGCCGATATATTGTGTTATCAATTTTCCTCTAAACCACCCCACTGATGACAGTATAATCTTCTTTGCAGTGAAATGTATCAGTATTAGTATTAGTCACTTGCTACATCTGAACACATAGCTTCGCCATATGATGATTCAGAGACCCCTCAATTGGTCTGAACCTTCTAATTGACTGCCAAAAAATCTGGCAAATGGTAACCATGACTGACAATTACAAACTTTGTAATATTCACAAATATTTTGAGATGTAGTAATGTCTGTATTGTGCCCAAATCTATAAAAGGGTTACATCTCTCAAAGCTGTTTGATTATTTGCAATTTCTCTGTATTTAGCAGGCACTACCTTATTTACTGTATACAAATATGGCTAGCATGACATGGCAGAAATTTGTGTTTGGCTTATGCTAAACTAATTTTGAGGCTCTTAAATATGAGCAGAGATGGAAAACTGAACAAAAGGCCAGCTCATCGGTTGTGTATATAAGACAGAACCTACAGTTTGAAGACTTTGAATGCAGCATATTCAGTTGAATGCAGCAATGGCCAGACTGGCTTGAGCTGACTGGCTCTTAGATAAACACGCTGTACCCTGGACAAATATTTAGGCTCAACAAAAAAATGAAATAATAATAGTAATGTAACAGTAGCAATCTTCCTGAGTTTTCACAACTTCTGACGAAATTCTTTTTAATAAACAAACTACATTGGGTTAGAGGAATTACCTTAAACTCTACATACAGAGGCTTTTTTTTTTTAAATAAATGCTTACTTAAAAAATTCTAATTTGCAACATAAACACAAAGTTAATTGTTCATAAAGATTAAGTTGATCCAGCTAGTTATTTTACTTCCAATCAGTAGGTCAGTGCCTTAACCACTGAGCACTTCTTATGAAATACTGTATGAAATCTTGAAAAAGAAAACAAAAGACAACAACACAAATTTATCTTGCCCCACAAATTAAAAATAAACAAAAGGGCCATATTGCCTTGGGAAGTAACAAGTACAAAAACTTTGTCATTTTTTACTGACACACTAAACTACGGTCAAATTACACTGACAAATATGACTAGCGTTAGCACAGTTTAGTAGTATAACTCATTTCCTCAATGGTATTAGCAGGTGTAGCCACCATACACAAGTCCACTATTGTTCACATATCAATTAAGAATATGCCCAAATGTATTGCTTTAGTAGAATTTATTTATAAATGAAATGATTCTCACCTTGAAATGTCCTTGAAAAGTAATGTATAGCATTGCATTATGCCATTTAAAGGCTCACAAAATGCCAAAGTGATCCTGCCAGCATTTGATTCATTCCAATTCAATTCAATTTTATTTGTATATATCGCTTTTTACAACTGACATCGTCTCAAAGCAGCTTTACAGAACATAAACATAGAACAAAAGGTTAATATAAAGAATAATATAAAGATTAATAGAATGCAAAATTCAAGATTAATATTAGATAATAATCCCCAATGTGCAAGTCTGAGGTGACTCAGGCAGCAGTGGCAAGGAAAAACTCCCTTAGATGGTAAGGAAGAAACCTTGAGAGGAACCAGACTCAAAGGGGAACCCATCCTCATATGGGTGACACTGGAGGGTGTGATTATAAAAATGCAGTCAAACAGATGTTGTATAGATGCAAAAGATCACATGGAGTTCACATCTTTTTAGCATAGCAGAGTCTAACTGTAGCTGATAGATCTCTAGATGCTTCAGGATTCGCTGGGTCGGCCTCATCTCAGTGGAGGTCCAAAATTTTCATCGCATGGAATACGATCGGAGCTGGTACCATTTCTGGATGCCTCAGGATGGGTAGAAAGAGAGAAGCAGTGGAGAGGAATTAACATATCTGCTGTTCATAATATTTGCAAGTCTAATATAATAGTGCACAGTATTATGGGATGTATTATGTGTACACCTGACACATAAAGAGATGAGATTAGATTTTTAATCTACATTTAAACTGGGAAAGTGTGTCTGAGCCCCGAACACTATCAGGAAGACTATTACAAAGATTGGGAGCTAAATATGAAAACGCTCTACCGCCTTTAGTAGACTTTGATATTCTTGGAACTACCAGAAGTCATGAGTTTTGTGATCTCAGAGAGCGTGAAGGATTGTAACGTGTTAGAAGACTAGTTAGATACATGGGAGCTAAACCATCAAGAGCCTTATACGTGAGTAGCAGAAGTTTGTAATCAATTCTAAACTTAACAGATAGCCAGTGTAGAGATGATAAAATCTGAGAATGACACTCCTCAATCAAAATTCTTCTGATTGTTCATGCTTATCTGATAATGAAACCTTTCTATCCTGAAGGGAGTGGCCTTGTCTAGGACGACACCTTATCCACAGGGCATTACACACGTTTTGATGAGAATGAAAAATGATATGTCATATGACAGCATTGACAGCCTTGTCAGTCATCATATCTGAACCCTATTGAGCAGCATATACTTAAGAATATAAAGGAGCTTAATATATTCTGCCTGGAGAAGCGGACCAAGATTTGCTACGAGAATATTTCAACATTGCTTGACATATAAAATATAATCTTTTTAACATTAAGTTGTGCTAGTGCTTAAAAAGAGCATTATTTGAATTGTATATGTGATCTGATTCAATTGCTTTGAAATCGTACTATTTTGCGAGGCATTTCGCATCAGTCCACAGGTAAAACTTTTTATTTCTTACATGCTGCAAATGCTAAATAGCTGGGGATAAAAAAATGCTTTATATTTTCATTTATTCTGCAATAATATATATGCAGTGTATATGAAATAATACACAGATTAAGGTAAATGTTTAATTTTGAAAGTTGTCTTTTTTCTGTATCTGCTAACGTTTGAAATGTTGAGGCAAAAATGTAGCACAGAAAACATACTGAAATTTTTTTGGGTTACTGTTTTTCTCATTATTTTTTTAATTCTTATTTGTATTTTAAATATGAATGCTTAATTTTAGTTTCTGTAAAAGGGCTTTATCACAAAGCTTTTTCATGTAGTAATTTCACACTTTTTTTTCTTTCCCTTTGCAGAATTGAGTTAACAGAGAATGGCTAATACATCTGAACAATTCACGAACTCCACTTATGAACTGTATCAGGATTGTTTTAAAGAAATTCATTTTGGATATGTTTTTCTCTACACGATCATGGGCATTTGCTTCGTAGTCGGTACTCCAGCCCATTTGTGGTGTCTCTGGTACTATTTTTCTACTGAAAAGAAAATCAAAGACACTCAGGTGTTTTTTCTGAATCACACTGTTATGGAGATCATCTACTCTATAGAATGTGGTATAGAAACGCTGAACATGTTTATTTTAAATAATGACATATTTTGGTATGTGTTGTTTTTCTTTTTTGGTCTGTCTTGGACTGGAAGGCCACTGTTACAAATCTGCATTTGTATTGAACAATACTTGGCCGTGATTCATCCAGTAACATTCTTAAGAT
The DNA here is from genome assembly GCF_030014155.1 of Tachysurus vachellii. Classification (NCBI taxonomy): domain Eukaryota; kingdom Metazoa; phylum Chordata; class Actinopteri; order Siluriformes; family Bagridae; genus Tachysurus; species Tachysurus vachellii. The sequence goes on from NC_083465.1 coordinate 22,695,105, forward strand.
ATAAGGGTATAAAGTACAGAATTGGAGCAGTTGTATTTGCTTGGCTGATGGCTTTTGCATACGGCATTTATCAGGTATATTCAATGGCATTTCCTGACTATATTTATACTTCTGTGTTTGTCATAGCAATGGCTGTGATTTTGTTCTGCTGTGTGTCTGTGTTGTGTGCTCTGAAAAACCCAGGACCAGGAGATACACATGTCACAAAGCAGAGTGGTAGAGATGGAGGAAACCAACAGAAGAGAAATGCCTTTAATACTATAATTTCAGCTCTGCTTTTAATCATATTCACCTACCTTCCTCAGGCATTACTTATTGAGTTTACTCGTACTCAGATAGATCCGTTATTGCTTGCGTGTGATATTGTTCCTTTTCTGATTTCTGTAAATATTTTCGGTGTGATTATTACACCGTTGATGAAAATGTACAAGGTATGTCAACAAAAATGTTCAAAGAATCAAAAGGAAATTACATTAACATCCTGAGTGGAATTGGGAGAACTAATTAATTGTGAGATTAAAATGTTCACGAAAGAAAAGTAGTTTTGAGGGCGATCATTATCCAATGATTATCTAATTAGGTTAAGCATTAAACATACTCAGTTAGGCCTAATGAAGCAAAGCCAATACCTGCACTTGTAAAGAGGTAATGAAACACTACCAATGTGTTGTTTTTGTTGTTGCTTTCTTATCTTATCTTGTGCAAATACTTGGGTTATTGCTTCAATGTAATATTGTTTACTTTATTACTTAAAAGTTTATATATTTAACAGCTGAAATATTCAAAAGGAAATTCAACATATTTCAGAAGGAAAATCAGCTTAAAATGTAATTATAGTGCCCTTTTAGTTTTTTTTAATGAGCTGTATAATGTAATTGTATGTAGTATATAAAGTAATGTTAGAATGGCATGTTGAACCATTACAAAAGTTTCATGCAATAACTGAAAAAAGTGGTTCTGAAAGTATCTATATGCTTAAGAACATCTATATGTACCAAAAATAAATTAATAAGAAAACTTTTTGTTTACTGATTTTATTTACTTGTGTACTAATGATCACTGGAGACTCATCCAGACTCCTCAGTCTAAATCTTTCCTGTCTTATTTTTTATTTTTATTTTTTTTAAATTAGGACAGTGCACATTAATCAACAAATCAGCAATAAGCATCAGTGTAAATATGCCGGAATTAGCACAATAGCTAAATTTCATCCGTTGTCCTAAGGTGGTGGTTTATTATGGTTAATAAAAGCATAGTAATTACTTAAATTACAATATAATGATATTTGATATAGTTCGGATAAGCGGTAGAAAGTGAATGAATGAATGAATGATATTTGATAATTAGAGGACATTGGTGAGAGAGCATTCTAATTGGCAGCATTTTTTATCTTGAGGACTGACTTTTATGCAAATAAAAATTATTACCTCTGCTTACTTAAAGTGAGCCTCACTGACTCAGTCATAAGCCTCATTGACTCAGTCACTGACTCAGAGCACTTCAAAATATAAAATTAAATGCATAATACAATTCTCTACACCTCCTTGCATCTATGCCATTAATCACAAAAAAACATACAGATTAAAACCTTTGCATGTATTCTTACCAATGACCATAACTGACACTGGATTTCCAGAAGCTGTTGAAGACACATAGTGTAAAGTATCATTTTTGTGAGTGTAGTGAACATACCAGAAACACAGTAGCTGTACTAACAAGAAAGCAGTTGTTGAAGTTCCCATTTTAACTACCATGTTGAATAACAACTCTGAGGAAGCTAATTAAGGCAGTGTGTGTTCTGTCACACAATTGTGTAACAGCTACAAAGGTGAGCAATGGATCAACTTTGGCTCACTTACATGATATCATCACTTTTTTTACACCTACGGCTTTGCCCAGAACTCACCAGAGTATTTATTCATGTTTCATGTTTATGCCAAGTAGCCTATTCATCTTCTCATTTGGGATGGTACAACAATCCATCCAGGGCACCATGCCCATATATTCACATGCTCATTCATACCTATTCAAACACTTTACTCATTACATAACAATGATTTCCCTGATGGGTCAGAGCAAATTGTTTTTATTAACTGTTGAAGTAAACACGTTATGGTTTGCCGTCACGAAATAATAATTTGCCTTTTGAGTCTTTAGTGTAATCAGTATGAGAAGCATCAATTACACCTGATTACAATAAAAACAAATTGAACAACAGTATTTGATAAGCAAATGTAATCCACCTTTGTTGCTTTGAAATTATCTGCATTTTACAGAAAGACTCCGGTCAGGATTCGCTGGGTCGGCCTCATCTCAGTGGAGGTCCAAAATTTTCATCGCATGGAAGACGATCGGAGCTGGTACCATTTCTGGATGCCTCAGGATGGGTAGAAAGAGAGAAGCAGTGGAGAGGAATTAACATATCTGCTGTTCATAATATTTGCAAGTCTAATATAATAGTGCACAGTATTATGGGATGTATTATGTGTACACCTGACACATAAAGAGATGAGATTAGATTTTTAATCTACATTTAAACTGGGAAAGTGTGTCTGAGCCCCGAACACTATCAGGAAGACTATTACAAAGATTGGGAGCTAAATATGAAAACGCTCTACCGCCTTTAGTAGACTTTGATATTCTTGGAACTACCAGAAGTCATGAGTTTTGTGATCTCAGAGAGCGTGAAGGATTGTAACGTGTTAGAAGACTAGTTAGATACATGGAAGCTAAACCATTCAGAGGCTTATACGTGAGTAGCAGAAGTTTGTAATCAATTCTAAACTTAACAGATAGCCAGTGTAGAGATGATAAAATCTGAGAATGACACTCCTCAATCAAAATTCTTCTGATTGTTCATGCTTATCTGATAATGAAACCTTTCTATCCTGAAGGGAGTGGCCTTGTCTAGGACGACACCTTATCCACAGGGCATTACACACGTTTTGATGAGAATGAAAAATGATATGTCATATGACAGCATTGACAGCCTTGTCAGTCATCATATCTGAACCCTATTGAGCAGCATATACTTAAGAATATAAAGGAGCTTAATATATTCTGCCTGGAGAAGCGGACCAAGATTTGCTACGAGAATATTTCAACATTGCTTGACATATAAAATATAATCTTTTTAACATTAAGTTGTGCTAGTGCTTAAAAAGAGCATTATTTGAATTGTATATGTGATCTGATTCAATTGCTTTGAAATCGTACTATTTTGCGAGGCATTTCGCATCAGTCCACAGGTAAAACTTTTTATTTCTTACATGCTGCAAATGCTAAATAGCTGGGGATAAAAAAATGCTTTATATTTTCATTTATTCTGCAATAATATATATGCAGTGTATATGAAATAATACACAGATTAAGGTAAATGTTTAATTTTGAAAGTTGTCTTTTTTCTGTATCTGCTAACGTTTGAAATGTTGAGGCAAAAATGTAGCACAGAAAACATACTGAAATTTTTTTGGGTTACTGTTTTTCTCATTATTTTTTAAATTGTTATTTGTATTTTAAATATGAATGCTTAATTTTAGTTTCTGTAAAAGGGCTTTATCACAAAGCTTTTTCATGTAGTAATTTCACACTTTTTTTTTCTTTCCCTTTGCAGAATTGAGTTAACAGAGAATGGCTAATACGTCTGAACAATTCACGAACTCCACTTATGAACTGTATCAGGATTGTTTTAAAGAAATTCATTTTGGATATGTTTTTCTCTACACGATCATGGGCATTTGCTTCGTAGTCGGTACTCCAGCCCATTTGTGGTGTCTCTGGTACTATTTTTCTACTGAAAAGAAAATCAAAGACACTCAGGTGTTTTTTCTAAATCACATTGTTATAGAGATCATCTATTCTATAGAATGTGGTATAGAAGTATTGACCACGCTTGTTTATAGTACTGACACTATGTGGATTATAGTATATTTCTTATTTGGTCTGTCCTGGACTGGAAGGCCACTGTTACAAGTCTGCATTTGTATTGAACAATACTTGGCTGTGATTCATCCAGTAACATTCTTAAGATATAAGGGTATAAAGTACAGAATTGGAGCAGTTGTATTAGCTTGGCTGATGTCTTTTGCATACGGCATTTATGAGTTTAAGACAATGTTTTTCCCTGACTATATTTATACTTCTGTGTTTGTCATAGCAATGGCTGTGATTTTGTTCTGCTGTGTGTCTGTGTTGTGTGCTCTGAAAAACCCAGGACCAGGAGATACACATGTCACAAAGCAGACTGGTAGAGAGGGAGGAAACCAACAGAAGAGAAATGCCTTTAATACTATATTCTCAGCTCTGCTTTTAATCATATTCACCTACCTTCCTCAGGCATTACTTATTGAGTTTACTCGTACTCAGATAGATCCGTTATTGCTTGCGTGTGATATTGTTCCTTTTCTGATTTCTGTAAATATTTTCGGTGTGATTATTACACCGTTGATGAAAATGTACAAGGTATGTCAACAAAAATGTTCAAAGAATCAAAAGGAAATTACATTAACATCCTGAGTGGAATTGGGAGAACTAATTAATTGTGAGATTAAAATGTTCAAGAAAGAAAAGTAGTTTTGAGGGCGATCATTATCCAATGATTATCTAGTTAGGTTAAGCATTAAACATACTCAGTTAGGCCTAATGAAGCAAAGCCAATACCTGCACTTGTAAAGAGGTAATGAAACACTACCAATGTGTTGTTTTTGTTGTTGCTTTCTTATCTTATCTTGTGCAAATACTTGGGTTATTGCTTCAATGTAATATTGTTTACTTTATTACTTAAAAGTTTATATATTTAACAGCTGAAATATTCAAAAGGAAATTCAACATATTTCAGAAGGAAAATCAGCTTAAAATGTAATTATAGTGCCCTTTTAGTTTTTTTAATGAGCTGTATAATGTAATTGTATGTAGTATATAAAGTAATGTTAGAATGGCATGTTGAACCATTACAAATGTTTCATGCAATAACTGAAAAAAGTGGTTCTGAAAGTATCTATATTCTTAAGAACATCTATATGTACCAAAAATAAATTAATAAGAAAACTTTTTGTTTACTGATTTTATTTACTTGTGTACTAATGATCATTGGAGACTCCTCCAGACTCCTCAGTCTAAATCTTTCCTGTCTTATTTTTTATTTTTATTTTTTTTAAATTAGGACAGTGCACATTAATCAACAAATCAGCAATAAGCATCAGTGTAAATATGCCGGAATTAGCACAATAGCTAAATTTCATCCGTTGTCCTAAGGTGGTGGTTTATTATGGTTAATAAAAGCATAGTAATTACTTAAATTACAATATAATGATATTTGATATAGTTCGGATAAGCGGTAGAAAGTGAATGAATGAATGAATGATATTTGATAATTAGAGGACATTGGTGAGAGAGCATTCTAATTTGCAGCATTTTTTATCTTGAGGACTGACTTTTATGCAAATAAAAATTATTACCTCTGCTTACTTAAAGTGAGCCTCACTGACTCAGTCATAAGCCTCATTGACTCAGTCACTGACTCAGAGCACTTCAAAATATAAAATTAAATGCATAATACAATTCTCTACACCTCCTTGCATCTATGCCATAAATCACAAAAAAACATACAGATTAAAACCTTTGCATGTATTCTTACCAATGACCATAACTGACACTGGATTTCCAGAAGCTGTTGAAGACACATAGTGTAAAGTATCATTTTTGTGAGTGTAGTGAACATACCAGAAACACAGTAGCTGTACTAACAAGAAAGCAGTTGTTGAAGTTCCCATTTTAACTACCATGTTGAATAACAACTCTGAGGAAGCTAATTAAGGCAGTGTGTGTTCTGTCACACAATTGTGTAACAGCTACAAAGGTGAGCAATGGATCAACTTTGGCTCACTTACATGATATCATCACTTTTTTTTACACCTACGGCTTTGCCCAGAACTCACCAGAGTATTTATTCATGTTTCATGTTTATGCCAAGTAGCCTATTCATCTTCTCATTTGGGATGGTACAACAATCCATCCAGGGCACCATGCCCATATATTCACATGCTCATTCATACCTATTCAAACACTTTACTCATTACATAACAATGATTTCCCTGATGGGTCAGAGCAAATTGTTTTTATTAACTGTTGAAGTAAACACGTTATGGTTTGCCGTCACGAAATAATAATTTGCCTTTTGAGTCTTTAGTGTAATCAGTATGAGAAGCATCAATTACACCTGATTACAATAAAAACAAATTGAACAACAGTATTTGATAAGCAAATGTAATCCACCTTTGTTGCTTTGAAATTATCTGCATTTTACAGAAAGACTCCGGTCTCTGCAGCACATCCATATTGCCAATGGTAAGATTTGTTTTATATATATATATATATATATATATATATATATATATATATATATATATATATATATATATGTTTATAATTGGTCAGAAGGTGGGTAATTTTTTATAACACCAGCTCAAGTAGTAGTAATGACTAAAGAGTAATCAAATGTCTATATTGTTGCACTTGGTTATTGTTTTGACAGTAACGTACCCAGGGACTTGTACGGTGACCGTTGTGGATAAAAACATAAGGAAACTTTCAGTAGAGTGGTGTAGGCAGCAGGCAAGCAGGTTGACATGTAAATCTAAGGCAAAAAAGAAATTGGAATACACTGAGAAAAAGACACAAACATGGTGTTAGTTCTGGTACTGTACTGGCAGATGGGACAATCTAACAAAGAGTGACTGGGGAACTGTGGTTGTGGTTGTGGAAGGAGTTGCAGAGTGAAGCGCCATGCCCAGGGACAAATACAACCTAGAGGGGAAGAAAAATTAGGTGCTCTGGTTGGGAGTTGTAAGAGGACATTTTTAATGTTTCTTGATGCACACAGATTGCACAAAATGTTAACATGGTGGTGTAATTAACCCTTGATTTCAGAGATTACCTGGGGCAGAGAAAAAAATTTAAAGCAAAAAAACATTTAAGGACTGGTGGTGTAGATGTAAATGATGTAATGGTGTAACTATAAATATCTTAATTATTTACATATGTAGATATTAATATCAGCGGTGGTATGCAGCAATATGGCTTTATATGACTTTATGGCAGTATGGCCCACAAAGAGCACTACGGATGCAGTTTTTGCTCTGAGAATGTAATGGAGAAGTACAGAGATGGTCAGAAGGAGCTGCTCTGCATCTTTGTGTATTTAGAGAAAGTGTATGAGAGGGTGCAAAGAGAGGAGCTATGGTACCGTATGAGGATGTCAGGAGTGGAAGAAAAGTACATCAGAGTAGTTCAGGATATGTATGAGGAGAGTATGACAGCAATGAGATGTGCTGTAGGTCAGACAAAGGAGTTCAAGGTGGAGGTGGGGCTACATCAAGGATCGGCTTTGAGTCACTTCTTGTTTGCTGTGGTGATGGACAAAAGAAGTCAGACAGGAATTGCAGTGAACAATGATGCTTGCGGATGACATTGTAATGTGTAGTGAGAATAGAGAGCGGGTGGAGGAAGACCTGGAAAGGTGGAGGTCTGCTCTGGAAAGAAGAGGAATGAAAGTCAGTTATAGTAAGACAGAATACATGTGTATGAACGAGAGGGAGGAAAGTAGAACAGTAACGTTACGGGGGCTGAGGTAAAGAAAGTACAGGAGTTTAAGTATTTGGGGTCAACCGTCCAGTGCGACAGGGAGTGTGGAAAAGAGGTGAAGAGATGAGTGCAGGCGGGTCGGAGTGGGTGGAGAAAAGTGTCAAAGTGTTGTGTGACAGAAGAGTGTCCAAGGAATCAAAGGAAAGGTGTACAAGACAGTAGTGAGACCAGATATGCTGTATGGGTTAGAGACTGTTGCAGTGAGGAAAATACACGAGGCAGAGATGGAGGTAGCTGGGATGAGGATGTTGAGGTTCTCTTTAGGATGAGGATGTTGAGGTGACAAGGATGGACAGGATTAAGAATGAGACATCAGAGGGACAGCTCAGGTTGGATGCTTTGGGGACAAGGTCAGAGAGGCTAGATTGAGATGGTTTGGACATGTCCAGAGGAGGGAGATGATTATATTGGTAGAAGGATGTTGGAAATGGAGCTGCCAGGTAAGAGGTCAAGAGGAAGGCCAAAGTGGAGATACTATATGGATGGGTTTAATTAGGACATGAAGGTAATTGGTGTGAGAGTAGAGGATGCTGAGGATAGAGTTAGGTAGAAGCAGATGATTTGCTGTGATGACCCCTAATGGGTAAAGCTAAAAGTAGAAGAAGAAGAAGAAGAAGAAGAAGAAGAAGAAGAAGAAGAAGAAGAAGAAGATATGAATATTTTGGGCTCTAATAAGGGAAAAACAACTTTAGATTTTTTTTGTTTATAATGTGAATCCATTTAGCTGCACTTATAATATCAGTCTACTTCAGTTAGGAACAACCTAACCTGAATCTACAAAATGTAATCAGATGTTACTTTTCACATGTCATGCTCAGTTTATTTATTCATTCAGGCATCCATTCAACTTCAGTATCTGCTTTTTCCTGGTACCCTCTGATCCCAACTAAATTTGAAGCAAGGTAGAGACAAATACAGGAAACACAATGTGAAAATAGGAAAACTCAAGGAAAAAGGAAAACCACCGAAGGCTATGCATGGACCATGATAGTACAACCCACCCCCCACCCTCCGGTTACTACTCATTTGTCAGGAGGTAAAAACCCTAAAAGACAAACACAAAAACAACAATAAGAAGCCTTAGAGTTTGAGAGTATTTCTTCAAATTGACAGGAAAGTCATTGGGCTTGACATTCTTGGAACCAGGACTGTACATAATGGTAAACCAGCTGGAAGAACCAGGAACATAGTTCGCAAGGCCTAATGAGAGTTTGGCTACTTGACAGTTTGGATATAGGCTGAAATATTTTGTCCCAACATGACAATTTGATTTCAGTCTTCTCGGGCCAGTAGTTGCATTCAGTGGAAATCATTCATCAAGAGAAGAGGGAAATTTCTGGTCTGGAGCTGCACTTGGTAACCTTAGTAACTTTGTAAGCACCCACCCACACACACAAGCATTTCCTCACTCCAGTAAATTATCCAGAAATGTCTGGGTGATCCGCGCCAGGGCCAAAATGTGATCTATTAAGTGACAGTGGGAATGAGCAAAAAGGCTGCTTCATATTCGAGTGTCTGAGTCACTCTGTCTGGATCTTTTGGGGGTTTGTCTTTTCCCAATTGCCCTCCTTATCATCATGTACCTCATTAAGCTAACTAATGTAACTCACACTTCTCTAATTTTACAAATAAGTGATCCTCCAGCAGCCATTGAAGGACCTGATAGATGTGGAGGGTGTGTACAGCATGAGAAGATTAGGATGTTGTGAAGATACACATAAATACAGTATTCAAGGAAGTTCCTAAGAATGTTAATCACCAGAGCCTAGAGAAATGGTCAGGCTGAAGGGCACGATCAGGTACTTAAGGTCGCAATTTTGTAAAGATGGTATCCTTGTGATGTGAGCCTCGGGTGAAGGGAAGCAAGGTTTATTATGGGTCAAGAACATTGGTTAATGTTCACATTTTCTTATGGCCACAATTTAACCATCTTATAATGGCTACTTTCAGCATTCCAATCAGTAACGAAATAAAGCACAAGTCATAGCAAACTTTATTTGTAAATGGAACTGTACTTTTTGGGAGATTCACAGAAATAATTTGCAGCTGACAAATCTGCACCAATTATCATGTAATCATGTAGCAGAAAGTAGAAAGTAAAATTTCCAACATCTTGTGGAATCCATGGCATGAAAAATTGCAGCTCTTCTGAATACAAAGAGGAGTCCTACCCAGTATTTGTCTTATCCTGATCATTTATATGGACAAATATTGTTTTGACTTTTTACATATTGTAGGATGCCATCATTTTTTTCTTGTATTTCGTTACTTTTTGCTTTTTTGCCTCTGCAGGAAAGAAATCATAAAGGATGGCCAACACAACTGAAGAAGTCAGAAATTCGAAATTATTCACATTTTACGATACAGTATATATATAAGAGAATAGACACAAATACACTGTCCTCACCAAACTACTAAGATCTTTTAAATGTAAGCTTTTAATTAAGAAGCTCTAGTCTGACCACATTTTGAAGAATATTTATGTCTATATTTGGGGAACAAATCTACATATTCTGCTTGTGTTGCTTGTGGTTTACTTGTTTATCGAATGATTAAAAATGAATTTCACTTTCCCAGATACATTGCAGAATTCAAGGGACATACAGCTAGACAACAATAAGTGGCATAGAAACCACTAGCCATAATGACGATATCTCATTGAAAACATCAAGGAAAAGAAAACACATTCATTTCTCAGGATGGTAAATTATTTGCATTTCATCAAATGCATTTTCAGAATTGCTTAGCCACCTTTTCAGATTAATGCAAGACAAAAGTATAGAAAAAAAGACACAAATTAAATATTCATTTTGTGGTGTTCTTCAAACTTGAGAAGGACTGGAGAATAAAGAAAAGGAAATAAATGCTTAAAAGATTTTTTATTGCCAAACACCAATGCAATAATAAAAACGCAAGAAATTCGCAAAACTCATTGTATTCATTGTATGCAAATTGTGAAGAATATGTGCAAATGTTGCAATCATACACACTGAGTGATTTTTGTAGAAGTGCAATGTTGATGTCTATGAATTAATACCATCAGAAATAAGAATTGTGTTCAAACATCATGCTAATGATTTCAGAGATTACCTGGGGCAGTGAGAACAATTTAATGCATTAAAACAGTAAAAGACTGGCCGGTGTAGATATAAATGGTGACAGCCTACGATATCTTAATCATTTACTGTACAAATGTAGATAACAATATTTTAGACTCAAATTAGGCAAAAATGATTTTCTAAGTTTCCATTGTGAATCCATTTAGCTGCACTTATAATAAAATCCCACTTGAGTTAGGAACCACCTAACCTGAATCTCCAACATGTAATCAAATGTTACTCTTGACATGTCATGTTCAGTTTATTTATTTATTCAGCCATTCATTTAACTTCACTATCTGCATTTTCCAGGTCAGTGTGAAGTTGGTTGATATGGCAACGCTACCCTCTGAACCCAATTAAAGTTAATTAATTCTGGTGACATTTGTCCTGTTTTATTTCCTTGTTATGAAATATACATAATATACATAAGGCTTGCTGTACTGAAGGTAATATACAATAGGTATTATTTTGCTGCATGGAATAGGATGCCACCTATTGGACATTGGACTCTTGTTTCCAAGTTTGATCCTATCCTGTTCTTACTATCTTGAATATTAAATATTCCGTTTTACAGCAAAAACAATAGTTAGGTACAAGTCACAGTTAATGAACAGCCAATGTGCTTCATATGCGTAAGTCTGACAGCTTGGTATTTTGTATATTATGTATTATGTATATGTTTTACATAAACAGATCATTTATATATCTATATCTTTCTTCTGTATTTCAGTTTGAATTTTCTAGATTCAAACTTTTTGTTCAATCAAATGTAGCTGCAAATTATAGCCATGTTAAATCCTTTCAGTTATTGTTGTTACAACTCGTTGCATGAGCACAGGAAAAACAATAATGTGTGCTTATAATGAAATAACTGTGCCAACTTTGAAATAAGTGTGCCTTTCATTTTCACTGAATAGTTCATATTTTAGAAGACTTGCCTTTCCATTTTTGAAGGCCCATTTCCTTTAGCATTATTTAAACTGACTTTGAAATATTCAGAAATAGCTTATTGTTCCATGTCTTCATACATTGCATGATTGTCTTTATGCAGAACAGAAATAACACACGATGGAAATGAATTCTGAAGAGTTTATCAATTTAATTTCACTTTTGTCTCCATTCTGTTCTACCGTAAATGTAGATTTAATAATGTTTACTGTAATAGGTGTGGGGATTCCACCAATGCTGAAAATAGACAAAGTGAGTTTTCATATAATATTTAGTAATAATATATTATTGGACAACGTATAAAAATAACTGCTGACTTACATTTCACTTTGAATACAGAGTTTGGTGGAAGGGTTATACAGCATTTAATGGCAACTCACAGGTCTAAGGTCCTGGGTTTGAGGCCAGTTAGCGTTACTTTGTGAATATTTCTTTGAATGTCATCTTTCTGTGTTTGCATGAGCTTCTCTGTGTTTTTTTTAGTCCCTCTGGATTCTATGGATTGACTACGTGACCCTACCACAGAAGAAAAGTGGTTATTGAAATTCAAAGAATGAATATGAATGTCTGTTTATGTAGTAATTTAAATTGTGTTCAGCAAAGTAAAAAGTGCTTTACATACAGGTATGCATGAACTCATGAACTACTTTTTAAGCTAATCTGTATGTTATACTTACTTACTCTCTCTCTCCCTCCCTCTCTCTCTCTCTCTCTCTCTCTCTCCCTCCCTCTCTCTCTCTCTCTCTCTCTCTCTCTCCCTCCCTCTCTCTCTCTTTCTCCCCAAACTCTCCCCCCTCTCACTCCCTCCCTTTCTCTCTCTCCCTCCCTCCCTCCCTCCTTCTCTCTCTCTCTCTCTCTCTCTCTCTCTCTCTCTCTCTTTCTCCCCATCTCTCTCCCTCTTTCTCCCTCTCTGTCTCTCTCGCTCTCCCCCCTTTCCTTCCGTCATTCCTTCCTTTTTTCTTTCTTTCTTTCTTTTTTCTTCCTTCCTTTCTTCCTTCCTTCCTTTCTTTCTTTCTTTCTTTCATTCTTTCATTCTTTCTTTTTCCTTTCTTCCTTCCTTTCTTTATTTCTTTATTTATTTTTCTTTCCTTCCTTCCTTCCTTCCTTCCTTTTTTCTCTTTCTTTCTTTCTTTCTTTCTTTCTTTCTTTCTTTCTTTCTTTCTTTCTTTCTTTCTTTCTTCCTTCCTTCCTTCTTTCCTTCTTTCCTTTCTTCCTTCTCCTTGCAGCCTGGAGACTTGTATTTTGATGAGTGTTTAGTAACCCGGAAGTTTCTTCTACATTGTTTCTTGCCCGAAGCTGGTTCAAAAATGGCAGATGTCAGAACCCGATGGATCACCTGCGTGCCGTTCATTTTGTTCGGATCTTTGGTGATCTCCTAGAGCCTGTGGAGTTTACAGCGGACAGTCACGTTGACCTTTTCCGTGTTATCCCTAATTATTTGCGGTATATCATTCTGACCTCGCGCGACTTGTTGCTAAGCAAACTGGCTAATCCGAAATTTGTAAACATCCGCTAGCTAGCGATTTATTCCCCTGGCTAGCTAAGCTAACGGTCTAAAAAATGGCCACTATGGAGAAATTAATGAAAGCTTTCGAGTCGCTTAAATCATTCCAGCAACAACAGCAAGGCCCGCTGTCTGCAGAGGAACTTGTTCAAAAACAGTAAGTAAATATTTTAGATTTTCACCAAGCATAAAATTTATATTGCTAGCTAGTTGGCTAAAGTGTTGACATCGCTAGCTTATCCTAGCTGTGTTTACATGACACTTATAGCTCTGTGGCTTGTAATTCTGCTCCAGAAATAACGTTATAACATTAAATCTCTCTCTCTCTCTCTCTCTCTCTCTCTCTCTCTCACACACACACACACACACACACGCATACACACAGTTAACCAGATAAAGCACTCATTTGACAGCGTTATGAGATGTGTGGACTAGAGCAGGGGAAAATAAGGACCAGGACCTACTGATATATTCCAGATGTTTGACATTTCATATTTTGCATCAACATCTTGCAAGATGTAAAATCTATTTAAAAGTGCAATAGTCCATATTTTTAATTTCATACTATCACGATTAACTTGATGATTAGTAATGATAGTTTAAGCCATTGAGTCAGAACAACTTTTCAAATAACGAAAAGATTAGAAAAACGCTGTTTGGAAATTGTTTGTTTTGGATTTGATTTGTATTATTCTCCTGTCTGTCATTCTATAGACACGCCCCCAACACCTCTGTCCTTCTATAGACACGCCCCCAACACCTCTGTCCTTCTATAGACACGCCCCCAACACCTCTGTCCTTCTATAGACACGCCCCCAACACCTCTATCCGTCTGTAGACATGCCCCCAACACCTCTATCCGTCTGTAGACACGCCCCCAACACCTCTGTCCTTCTATAGACACGCCCCCAACACCTCTGTCCTTCTATAGACACGCCCCCAACACCTCTGTCCTTCTATAGACACGCCCCAACACCTCTGTCCTTCTATAGACACGCCCCCAACACCTCTGTCCTTCTATAGACACGCCCCAACACCTCTGTCCTTCTATAGACACGCCCCAACACCTCTGTCCTTCTATAGACACGCCCCCAACACCTCTTCCCACACTCGTACGTCGTTATGAGAAGTTGCATGTATATAGAGCTATAACTTTTAATTAGGTTATTTAAATGACTTGGCTCAGTCCGTGTTATAGATTTAACAAGCAAATATGTCTATGTTGATTGATCTAAAGCAAATACTTGTATATACAGTGTATAAGTGTATATCTCATCACACCTCACATCTCATCACATCACATATCTCATCACATCACATATCTCATCACATCACATCATATATCTCATCACATCGCATCTCATATCTCATCTCATCACATCTCAGCATATCTCATCACATCACATCTCATATCTCATCACATCACATATCTCATCACATCACATCATATATCTCATCACATCGCATCTCATATCTCATCTCATCACATCTCAGCATATCTCATCACATCACATCTCATATCTCATCACATCACATCTCATCACATCACATCTCATATCTCATCACATCACATATCTCATCACATCACACCTCATATCTCATCTCATCACATCATATATCTCATCACATCGCATTTCATATCTCATCACATCTCATCACATCTCAGCATATCTCATCACATCTCATATCTCATCACATCACATCTCATATCTCATCACATCTCATCACATCTCATATCTCATCACATCACATCTCATATCTCATCACATCACATCTCATATCTCATCACATCTCATCACATCTCATCTCATAGCATATCATATCTCATCACATCTCATACCTCATCACATCTCATATCTCATCTCATCACATCACATCTCATCTCATAGCATATCATATCTCATCTCATAACATCTCATATCTCATCTCATCACACCTCATATCTCATCACACCTCATATCTCATCTCATCACATCACATCTCATCATATCTCATCTCATCACATCACATCTCATCATATCTCATCTCATCACATCTCATCTCATAACACCTCATATATCATCCCATCACATCCCATCACACCTCGTATCACATCTCATCACATAACATGTCATAACATCTCACATCTCGCATCACACCACATCACATCTCATACCACACCACATCACACCACACCACATCACATCTCGCATCACACCACATCACATCTCACATCACACCACACCACACAACACCACATCACATCTCACATCATGTCTCGCATCACACCACATCACATCTCACACCACACCACACCTGCTGTGCTGAGGAGACCACAGTAGGAACTCAAAATTACATAAAATCTTAGTAAGTGTCACTTTGCTAAGTGTCACAGAGTGATCAGATTTCTGACTGTGGGTTTTATTTTAAACATGATTTGCACGTCATAGTTTATGTCCATGTTTAGACTCATGCGGCGTGTGGTTCTTTGCTCAAATAAGTGCATTTTCATGATATCTGTTTTCATAAAGCAGACATTTTGCCATGATTTAACCTACTGATTAGGAGTGTTTAATGTTTATCAATGTACTGTGCTCGAGCCTGGGACTGATTTTTTTACACTGATTAATTGATATCAGTGAGCTTTCTTAGCAGGTCTGCATATTATTTCAGAGCATGTCTGTACAGCAGCCTACTGAATTTTCATCTCTTATACACATGTAATAAATGCTTAACAGTGTATTAGGTGAAATTACAAGAAGAACACACAACAGATCATACTGTTATATGAATCTAATCCAAACACAAGTGCATTATTTTAATATAACTTCATGGTCTTAAGGGTGTTGTTTTGCTTATACCAGATTGATTTGATGTTGATTTCAGTCTTCATTTTAATGGTTTATCTTTAGATTTAATGTTGTCACATGCATGAGATACAAGATAATTCCACATCTCTCCCTCTCCCTTTCTCGTCTTACTGAAGAACAGAAAACAGAAACTCCTCTGTCTTTAAGAATTTCCAGAGCTGGGACAATTAGACTCTTAGAAAGCGCTTAAACTCAAGACTCCTTCTATAAATGTGAAAATATGAAAATTATATTTGTTATTAGTTTAGACTCCTAGACTATAGAACAATAACATTTTAGACGCAACAGCTCAATATAATCTTAAACTTTGTTACTGCCAGGTCTACTGACTGAGCCATGCTGTTATACAGAAATAATGCTCTCCCTTTAGGTTCGGTGTCTCTGGATGATGTTTCAAAAAACATTTCACACATCGTCTCTATCACGCTCATAAATTAACATAGGATAAGCGCCTTACTGCAGTGTTATTTTCCATACAAACCTGGATGTTTGCAGCACATTATACATCATATATTGTTTTTATAACATTCTCAATGTGAATAAAGAGAACATATGATCATTTAATTGAAATTTTTTTTAAATCTAACATTGGGCGATTTGAGGAAACTACAGAGAAATTACTGATCACTATTTCATTACTAGAAATTTATTTTGACTTTAAGGACCATTGAATAGCAACGTTTAACTTCTTTAATGTATAAAATAACGTATAAGCGTATACAGTAAAAGTAAAACGATGTAAAACGTTTGGTCCCCTCATATGTTTTTAGATTGCTGCAGTAAGCTTTAAGTGCTTTTCATTTTTCTCTTCAGGAAAAAAGATCTTGCAACAACCAAAAAGGACCGAGTGACTCATTGTTTGACGATATGTGAGAACATCGTAGCACAGTCTCTGAGGTAGGAGGCAATCTCCCAACCGCTGCATTTTAGTTTCTAGTTAACTGGCACCCGTTCTGCCACCTTTAGTAACACAGCAAGACAGAATAATCTTGCACCTATGTTTGAGTTTGTCACTGAGGAGTTTGGAGATCCGAACCAGACACTTAATTCCTTGTGTCTTTAATACTGAAGGAGGGAAGAATCTTATCATCTTATCATGTCTTATCTTACCTGATTGAACATTTTAGGATATTAATATATGTATATGTGAATATGAACGGCTGATTTATTCTGGGGCTCAGTTTAAGATGGATTAAAATGCCATGCTGGTTAAAGGGCAGCTCAGCAGACATTAATATCCTCCGTATGATGACAGACAGCATGGTGCTGTATGAAAATTCAGAAGTGTATCAATTCACTACAAGCTTAGCAACTCTTCCTAAGAAAACACTTATTCCACTTGTACCAAGCCATGAAAAAGACCAAGTCAGATTAACGTATCTACATCATACTGACCGTTAAAGAGATTCTGATTCCGATTATGTCTCTCTCACGTACGACGGCTCTGGCACCAGGACTTCGCCAGAGTTCCAGAAACTTCTGGGAATCGCAATGGAAATGTTCCTGCTGTGCAGCGATGACAAAGAGTCCGACGTCAGGATGGTTGCAGATGAGTGTCTGAATAAAATCATTAAAGTGAGTTCTTCCATGCTTCTATTTCCTGAAGTCTGTGCTTTATTTTTTCTTTTTTCTTTTTTCTTTTAAGCAGATGTCTTATTTAATGATTGGATTCCTTCCTTCCTTTTTTTTATGCATTTATTTATTTATTTTTTGAAAACCTATCGATATGAAATAAAGCAGAATGAAGAAAAATATCTTCATTCACTGCATTCTCTCAACAGGCATTGATGGATTCCAACTTGCCTCGATTGCAGCTTGAGCTTTATAAAGAGATTAAAAAGGTACAGTAGATGTTTTCACCTCAGTAAAATGGATCCCATGTTCATTGTTCATCACCTTTATGAAAGATAACGGTTAATGATATGGTTTTTGTTTTTCACTGATTGTATGTTAAAATATTAGAAATATTTGTGGACCCTGTTGCATATCCAGTGCATATTAATATTGTTTGTTTGAACTTCTAAGCTATGTTTAACATTGTTTTTTTAGTGGAAGGCTGGAAATGCATTCAAATGTTATGAACTTCACATTCTTCTGTCTGTTTTTTTTTTTTTCTTCCAGAACGGTGCCTCTCGGAGCCTGCGGGCGGCGCTGTGGAGGTTTGCTGAGCTCGCTCATCTCGTGCGTCCGCAGAAATGCAGGTACGACAATCAGGTTGCACTTTGTTTTTATGTACCTATGTAAAATTGGCTGCAGATGATTAATGTGTCCTCTAGATATTAATGTGTCCTCTGGAATTGCTCTAGAGTATTTTGTGTTTGCTGTGGAAAAATGCCTGACTTTGCACCCGTTTGCTCAAAATTTGTGGAGATTTTTGAATGTCTTGTGATGACGGCGCATGATGTGCCTTGACCCAATTCTGCAGTAATTCTTTAAAAATTGCAAGCTCCTCCGAATAATGTGGAATTTGCTTTATTTTATGTTAATCGTCTTGAATTTACTGCCAGTACTTTGTAAGTTCGTGAGTAGATTTCTATAACATGTAAATACATATTTGTACGTATTTGGCGTCTTTGTACTCTCTTGTCTCAGGCCGTATCTGGTGAACCTGCTGCCCTGCCTGACACGGATCACTAAGCGCCAAGAGGAGACGGTGCAGGAAACTCTGGCTTCCTCCATCCCTAAAATCATGGCAGCCCTTGGGAACTTTGCCAACGACACCGAGATCAAGGTCCAATACCTCTCTAACTCTAGTGAAGAACAAAATGATTTATACTGATGTTATTGTTTTTCATAGTGAGTACTTTTTTTTGTCTTAAAAGCTCCTCAGCTCAGAAATCAGGAGTTTTTATTTACAGTATCATGTAGCATTGCATTCTGTATGCTTTTTTTTTAAAGGCAGTCGAAGTGCTTGGAATTTTCTGAGCAAGTTCTTCTCCACAATTCCAGACTCACAATGGAGCTTCAGCTTAATAGCTAGCCCTTTTAGTATCCACTGAAATGTGTGTAATAGACATGTGAGCTTGTGACTGTAATGCAGGGGATCAGCTGGGGATCTAATATGTTTTTTGGCTTCAGCGTGGTTGGCGTCTTGGCCGTCTCAGATTCCAGGCATGAGCTCATGAGGGTGACATCATATTCTAAATGTGGAGCGTGACTCATTCAGTTATCCATGATCTCCTTCTCTCCCACTCTTCCCTCTCTCCCCTCTCTCCCTCCTCCTACTGACTCTCTCTTGCTCTGTCTTACTCATTCACACACTTTACCTAGCACTTTCCATTTAGAGTTGTGAAGGATTTATCCCATAATATTGGTGTTATTTCGTAAGAGATTCTCATTATATTTGTGATGAATTAGACGGACACTTAAAATACGTCTCACCTTTTGGTCGAAATATAAATCTTATAAAAATAGATTTATAGGCATGAGTAGAAATAAAAATGAGTGAACAGAGGCTAGTTAATCATCGCAGTGGAAGGGATTAGAGAATAGGGAAATGAAAAGGCGTCATAAATCAGTCAATGGCTGTAAAGTTTGTGGCATGAAAATGCCCAGAACTGCTGTCAGGGAACTAAATGAAGAAGAGCTGGAGCTTGTATGAACCTGCCTGGAGGAGGATGCAAGTGTATTTTGCCTCCACACACAGTATAAGCCATGTCTTTGTTTTAAACACAAGCATACGTTCCTGGAGTTTGCTAAAACCTGCTGGTGGAGGTGAATGATTTGTATTATATCATGATGTCCCCAAAAGCACCAGGAGATTTTAAATGAAGGCTTAGCTGCCTAAAGCTTAGCTGCCTGGTCGGATCTTTCAGAATGATCCAAATGAAATGCAATATATACAATCCATATAAAAAAATTCAATGACACTAGACTGCAGACTAAAGATTTGATCTAGTGACCAAAACCCCCTGAAAACCTGTAAGTGAACTGAAGAGGAGTCCATAAGACAGGACCTAGGACCATAGAGGATCTGGAGAGATGTTGTTCCTTTCTCTGTATTCTCTACTCTGATTAGGCATTATTGAGATTACTGCTATAAGAATACTGGTAAAAATGTGCTGGCACCAATAAATGTGAATATCTCATTTTAGATATGTATTAAAAAAAATTTCCTGCCCCTAACCTTTTTTTTCCACATAGGTTTATCAAGGGTGCTGATCATTTCGGCGCTGAAATTGATATAAACGTTTGTTACTTTATGTGTCGTTAATGAGGAAAAGTAAATGCACACCTTTTAAACTGTGCTTAGTAAGTGGGGCTGGGCAGTTCTTTGGAGACTGAACATGTGTGTGTGTGTTTGTGTGTGCATTTGTAGGTGCTTCTAAAAGCCTTTGTGGCAAATCTGAAGTCCAGCTCTCCCACTATCCGTCGCACGGCGGCTAGTTCAGCTGTCAGCGTTTGTCAGCACTCACGCAGAACCAACTACTTCTACACGTGGCTCCTTAACGTGCTGCTAGGTATGACACACACACTCACACACTCACACACACATTACTCCAACATCCATGCCTATACATATCTCAGCGTTGAGATTTTTCCCTTTCTCATTCTCTTAACACATTCTCTCCACTTCTCTGTTTTCTGTTCTTTCTTAGGTCTGGTGGTGCCAGTGGATGAGGAACATTCAAGCCACCTTATTTTGGGTGTGCTGTTAACCCTGCGCTACCTGATGCCCCTACTGCAGCAGCAGGATGCCAGCACTAGTCTGAAAGGCAGCTTCGGCGTCATGCGAAAAGAAGCTGACATCTCACCCACGCCTGAACAGCTGGTCCAGGTACGATGGCGTTATAAAGGGTGTTTCATTTTGTGAATGGGTTTGTTATTGTTCATTTAGAGAGTATATTGAACATCTGTTTACACAAATCCTCAGTCTTTATATTAGTCAAGTTGTGTGTCTCCAATCAGGTGTATGAGCTGACGCTGCACTACACACAGCACCGTGATCATAACGTGGTAACTGCATCTCTAGAGCTTCTGCAACAGCTGTTCCGTACTCCATCACCTGAGCTCCTAAACACACTCATAATTCCTGGCAAAATCGCACACACCCGTGTCTTCAGAGAGGAGATGGAGAGCCGTGCACGCAGCGGGAGCATCGTTGAGCTCATTGGTACTTTGTTCCGTTATTTATGAAATCGATGTCTGCCTTTGTGATATAGAGCCTTCGAATATGGTGTTTTATTACATCATGAGCTTTCTATTAAATGATATTAAGGACAGGCACTCTGTAAGTGATCATATATAAGTTGGTCATAAACGTATTCAGTAAATTAGCTTATAAAAGATAATACATTTCACCTGTAGCAGCCAAGTCTGATATGAGTAATCACATTAGTAACAGGATGTTGCCTAGTGTTGTTTTATTCAGCTTTGACCCTGCATTTTATTATCTTTTTGGTTTTAAAAGTGCACAGATCTGTTTACAGTATATTTACATTAAAGTCTGTTCCTATAGAGTGATTATAAACAATCATTACTTTTTTGTTAGCTGTTAATTTGACAAAAAATATGCAGCTTGTCATGTTACAAAGAAAGCAAAGAATTCCATCCTGAAGACTTTCCTGTGTCAGAAAGTTCTGCTTTACCTCCGACTGTTACAAACAACCGACACTAGAGACTAGAGGTCTTCACGGGTCCACTTGGATCCGAAAACCCGAGGCCTGACCCGAGACCCGAGCGGGTTCGGGTCTAAAAGTTTCACGTGTGCCTCGGACACGGGTCGGGTATAATAATAGCGGCATCGAGTCTCGGGTAATTTAAAATGAATGCGTTTTTACCAAACGGACCCGAGAAGACCCAAACTTGAACGACAAATTGGTTGTGGAGTTTTTTTCTGTCTGACTGGTGCGTGCAGGCCTGCATCGGTGTGTGCAACATTCGGGTCCAGTCGGGTTAAAAAAAATTGCCAACCGGTCGGGTTGGACTCGGGTCTAATTTTTTTGGGTTTGTCTCGGGTCGGGTCTTTCTTAAAAAACGTAAAAAGTGATTCGGGTCACTTCGGGTCGGGTACATTTCTTTAGACCCGAGAAGACCTCTACTAGAGACTCCTTCTATAGATGCTCACACAAAATTTCAACGATCACACTTTTTTGTTGGTCGACTGTTCTTCATATGAATCCATGCACGAGATGATGTAATGGAAATAAATAAAGCTTTAGCACTAACCTATTTGAGCAAATGTCACCTGCTTCTTATTAATCAGACAAAACCTCACTGTGGTATGAATGAAATGGCAAAGTTTTCACAAAGATTCCCACAAAGTAAAATTCTGGTGTGCAATCTATTTTAACACACAGCTCCTAACATCTCTAACAGTGTTTCTTGCCTTGCATACACTGTATGTTCCTCATAACTTGCATGTGACTTTGGATTAAATATTTGTATTATTCCACTTCATGGCCTTCTGGAAAACTCATATCATCATCTGATTTCAGTTCCTTCTTCTCTGCTCTTTGTCTTGACCTAATCTCTAACTGTCTAAACTCCATTTCCTTTGGTTTCTGGGCCTTTTTGCTGCTCTCGCTACTTCCTGTTGCATGCGCACAGCTGGTGGATCAACATCCAGTCCACTCGTCCTCAGGAAACCGAAAGGTGACGTCCTGCTTGACCTTTGAACCTTTATATCACTAACCCTTTTAATTCCATCACCATTTTAATAGAAACATCTAGAAATATAGCTGTAGAATTGTCAGTAATTTGTCATTTGCATATTTGTGTACCAGAGTTGTTACAATGGATAGTTGTCTTGATAAAGCATGTCATATTAAAGTATGTTATTTTTTGGCCTCGCTTCAGCAGCTTATCAGTTATTGAAGGGCAATGGAGCGTTTACATTGAGGCTTGATGTTGTTTAATTTTGTGCATAATATTCACTACAGCACATAGCACTCTTTGTGGTCATTTCACCTCCATGCTTTAACCGTTTCAGGAAAAATCCTGTCAGGGGAAGAGGAGGGTCTGGAGGATGATCCTGAGAAGGCAGAGGTGACGACAGGCTCCTTTACAGGTAGGACGTAAGACCTTAAATAGACTTCAGTATGTCCATGCAATAAATAACATAAGGAGTAAAGCACGTGGAGCATGATGTTTTAGAAACGTTATCAATTTGACGTGGTGAAGAGAGTTATTTGTTTTCCTTTAGCAGCGCAACCTAAACTGTTTATTTTTCAGCCATTAAACTGTTTATTAAAAGAAGACAAGTCATGCTTTCACCCATTTATAGTTCAATAAGTTAATCACTTGTGTTATATATATATATAAACTATGTTTATAGAGCTATAAACAGTTCCTTTACCTGCATGTTTTTCTCTGTCATGTTAATGTGACAGATAAACAGTGTTTTATGTAACTGAGAAACAAAATGTCTTAAAGACTTTCCTTCATTGGGCAACAGTAAATATTCCTTCCATAAATGTTAAATATTAATGTCTGTTTATTATTAGGTTCCTGCGAATGGTCTGTTGCTAAAGAAAGGAAAACTGTTGCAGTATATAATTCTTCGATTTTATATGAAAATGAATCTACTCCTTCTATCCAAACAGATTTGAGAACTCAACAGTTCCTTGTTCATTCATCAGTTCATTAGACTGTGTAAAGCACAATGCATTGTGTTTATTTATCTTTTGAACACCTGCAGCCTCTGTGGGAGCAGAAAGCTCCAGCGATGCCGCCTCGTCATCAGGCGTGGCATCCCTCAGCCAGGCTGACATCATCACAGAGCAGCCGCGCTCTTCCCAGCATGCCCTGCAGCCAGGCGACTCTGTAGACCTGAGTGCGTCTTCAGAACAAGGGGGCGGACCTGACACACCGGACGACGAAGACGAAGACATTCTGAGTCGCAGCTCAAGCAGTGCCGCCAGGGTCGTAGGCGCCACCACCGACTTGCACAGCGAGACCAATCCTCCTTCAGCGGGTGCAGGGTCATCGTCGCCTCCTAGCGACAGCTCCCAGACCACCACAGAGGGGCCGGATTCGGCAGTGACGCCCTCGGACTGCGCAGAGCTCGTAAGATACACTTCCTTCCACACCGACAGCGAGACCTCTTCATCCACAGCCTCCTCTTCCACCTCCTCTTCCATATCTTCTTCTTCTTCTTCTTCCTCTTCTGCCGTCTCCTTCGCTAGCAGTAGTGACAAGGTCAGCAGGTGGCAGAATGAGGGTTATGCCTTAATCTTCCCCTCCTTCTGTCTGAGCTCATCTGCATTATTTTAAAATAAATCTTTCTTTCCTCTGCACGCACATGTTGCACAGAAAGCACAGAAATTCAGTCAAGTGCTTTTTTGTTTGTTTGTTTGTTTTGTTTGTTTTAATTAGTTTTCACTTTCACCCTAAAAGAAGTGTTCAGAAATGTCTCTCTTAATAAATGTATACTATTAATTCTGACCTTCAGCATGAAGCATGATGATGAGATCTTTTTTTTGGGTATTTGGATTCTAGCACTCAGAATGCATGTTTGTGCATCTTTGAGGTTTATAAAAAAACGGGATATACGTTAATTTTCTGAACAGAGTGTACAATCTTTAGCTGAATATTTTCATCGAATCTATTACCGTAATTTCCGGACTTGAGCGCACCTGAATATAAGCCTCACCCACTGAATTTTAAAAAAATTATTATTTTGAACATAAATAAGCCGCACATGTCTATAAGCCGCAGGTACCTACAGGTACATTGAAACAAATTAACTTTACACAGGCTTTAACGAAACACGGCTTGTAACAAAAATAAATAGGCTTTAATGAAACACGGCTTGTAACAAAAAATAAAAAATTAGCAGTAAACAGTAGCCTACCAAGAAAGTCATTGGTCACTATCTTCCTCCTCCTGTGCACTGAAACCACTGAAGTCATCTCCTTCGGTGTCGGAGTTAACCCGTTTGGCAATTTCATTGGTCTAATGAAAGCTTCATGCCTCCAAAAAACTGAGCACGTCACAGAATGTGTGTTTTTTTTTTTTTTAAAAAATGTAAAAAATCCATATATTAGCCACGTCATTGTTTAAGCCGCAAGGTTCAAAGCGTGGGAAAAAAGTTGCGGCTTATAGTCCGGAAAATACGGTAGTGCATTTGTCTCTGAAGTTTGCAAACTGGAATATCCTGATTATCTAAATGAACATGTATATCAGTTTTTGTGTTATTTTGTCTTTATGCTTGCGTATGTGGCCATGATTGTCTTTAAATGGTGTTGTGTTTGTGGTTTCTGATGCTGTGTGTATGTGTGTGTGTAGGTGTTTGATGGCAGTGAGAGTCAGTACTCAGGGATGCAGATAGGCACTCTGCAGGATGAAGAAGAGGAAGGGGCAGCTCCTGTCCCTGATGAAGCTCCAGAGTCTTTGGCTCATTCTGTGCTGGGTACGAATCCCATTCAATCAGCATGCACTTTCTACCAATACACAGTCACCCTAAACATCTTGGCCTTATCAATGCAATTTCTGAACCTTCATACTGCTTTTTAGTACCACAAAATATGACCCTAAAAACATTGTCAGTACAGTTTTACCAAACAGAATGTTTCACGTAGCTCATTTATTTATATTAAAATAAAACTTTATCTTATTATTTAATCTAATCTAATATTATCTGACCTGATCTGATTTCGCCTGCAAAACTACATGCACAGTCTGGTTCTCTTTTAAATAATTAAAATGTGTGGTGGTTTGTATTTGTTTGCCAGCACTGAGTAAGCCTCACCTACTGGAGGGTAAAGGCCACAACAGACAAGCTTCTGATAGCAGTGTTGATCGCTTTATACCAAAGGATGAGGTTCTGGAGCCAGTGGACCTTGATAACAAGGTTAAAATAAGCACAAACACCCGAAGTACAATGTTAAATTATAAATACAAACACATATAAAGGCATGAATGATCACATGTATGCTTTATTATGTGTGCTATAATCTTAAGCATGCTTTCTGGCTTGTTTATCGGTAGTATGAAAGAGTTTTATAGTCTGTTGTTATCTGCGTGTCGTAGCTGTCTAGAATTAAAGGGGACATCGGACACTACACTGATCCTGCAGAGGCGCCGCTGATGCACTGTGTGAAGCTGCTGTCTGCCTCCTTCCTGCTCACTGGACAGAGAAACGGTAAACACAGCAAGAACATAACCCATTCATTGTGTTTTAAAAGAGCTGTAACACCCGAGTAGGAATTCAGGGATAAATGTGCGCAAATTAAATTTTGGTCCAGAAGTGTACAGCAGTTTCTGACGTTTTATATTGACAGCATGTGCATGTGCTTCACAGGGCTGGTTCCTGATAAGGAGGTTCGTGTGAGCGTGAAGGCTTTAGCTGTCAGTTGTGTAGGTGCAGCAGCAGCTCTTCTCCCTGAAACCTTTTTTAACAAACTCTACCTGGAGCCCCTGGATGGACAACAGACAAATGGTAAGAAACTTAAATATGTTCTGAATATAATTCTATGCCTTGATGCCCAATGATGCCTGAGATAGGCACAGGCTCCCCGTGATCCGAGGATAGTTCGGATAAGCGGTAGAAAATGAATGAATAAAATGAATGAATGTAATTCTATTACAAAAGGCTAATGTGACACAACAACCTGTTTTTTGATTTTAACTGATTGCTTTGTTGTTCTGCACACTCAACAAATCCAAATGAATGATATTTAACACAATTATACGCCCTAATTGCACTTCACTACTCTGTAAGGATGATTGGCGTGTTGTTATAACGCTGCACACAATAACAATTAACCTACAATCATTTCTTTCTTTTCCCTGTCAGATGCATGCAGCTCCACAACTCACCATTGAGTTGCCCATAATGATTGTCAGCATGTTAAGATACATTTGTGCTTATTGTGTGGACAAAATGAACTCTAATATGTCCTGGGCTGTTTGTTTAACAGAGCAGCAGTATATCAGTGACATTCTGCTGTACATTAAGCACGGGGATCCTCAGATTAGAGGAGCTACAGCCATACTGTGTGGAGCTTTGATCCAAGCCATCCTGCTCAAGACTCGCTTCAGCACAGAGTCGTGGCTCACGCGTATCCACAGCACCACTGGTGAGAATCATAGAACCACATGTCCTAAGTCTAAAGACTTTTAGTACTGATTAGGAGAAGCTGCACAGGTTCTGATTAGGAGAAGATGCACTGGAGGAAAAACATCACCCTGAGTCATGTTAATTATGTTTATAGTGACATTTTTAATGGCTTTAGTGTTAAATTGGTAGATTCATTGGTCCAGCGAGAAGTCAACATTTGCGCAAACAAAGTAAATGTATAAGTAGTGCAACGATCACTTTATCTCTTTATCTTACGCATTCTTTCATTTCTCTGTGTCTCAGGAAACAAAGTGTCTCTGGAAGACATTGTACCCTTACTACAACGCAGTCTGAAGGATGAGTCCTCAGTGACGTGTAAGATGGCCTGTTCGGCTGTGAGGGTAAGAACGTGTGCTCGTGTACATGCCGTTGCAATGTAGCCCGTCAGCTCCATGTGCATATAAAACAGGATGTGTGTTTCTTGTTTCAGCATTGTATCATGGCCCTGTGCAGCAGCAGTCTCAGTGAGTTGGGTCTGCAGCTTATCATTGACCTGTTAACCCTGAGGGATTGCTCTTACTGGCTGGTCCGTAACGAGCTTCTAGAAACCCTGGCAGAAGTAGACTTTCGGTAAGACAAATTTAAGCTTAACTCTGCCTCCTTTGTCATACTGATATTAAAATGCTGTTGGTTTGTTATTTGTTTATAAACTTGGTAAATACAGTGGTGTGAAAAAGTGTTTGCCCCCTTCCTGATTTTATCATTTTTTGCATGTTTGTCACACTTTGAAATATGTTCGTCAACAACCTTTTTTTTCCATGACTAAGACGAGACGATGACGAGACTGCACCACTGTCCAAAAATGCTGACTAAGACTAAATTAACATGCATTATTGTTGACGAAAAAAGACGAGGCGAAAATGTTTTGTATAAAATAAAAACTAAGATAAAATCTCTCTTCATTTTCGTCTACAATTGTCTCTGTTTTTTCATCAGCTGTTACGCCTTTAAAATATTCAGAACGAGTTCGTGGCTTCGCGCTGTTCAGTGTGTGAGTAGAAAGAATTCGTCCACACGCCGCTCAAAAAAAACTCCTGAGCGCAAGTCCACCGTCTAGGCAGGCTTTTTGTGTTAAATTATATTTCCTGTCGCTGCGCAGACTCTTTTATTGTACATGAAAGCTTATGTCCCAATGACCGGTCTTTGCATTACGATTAAAGCAGTATCAATAAAGTAAAAAATGTGATGTGCAGTCAAGTTCGAGTAAAACATGTGAAACACTTTTTTTTACTGAAATGTTTATCAGTAATAATCTCAGTAATAATGTTATTTTAAAAAAAAAAAAAAAAGACTACAATTTTTTTTACTAAAACTAGACTAAAGTTAAAAGACTTTTAGTCGGCTAAAACTTGACTTACAAAAAAAGATATGTGAATGTCTAAATATGACTAAAACTAAGAAGGACATTTGGCATAAGACTAAGACTAAATTAAAAATAGGTGACGAAATTAACACTACAGAGTTCCATGACGAAAACCGCTGCTGAGCAAAAAGAACATAAAGGCTTGTCTCAGCTTTGCCAGAAAACATCTTGATGATCCCCAAGACTTTTGGGAAAATACTCTGTGGACTGATGAGACAGAAGTTGAACTTTTGGAAGGTGTGTGTCCCATTACATCTGCCGTAAAAGTAACACCGCATTTCAGAAAAAGAACATCATACCAACAGTAAAATATGGTGGTGGTAGTGTGCTGGTCTGGGAGTGTTTTACTGCTTCAGAACCTGGAAGACTTGCTGTGATAAATATAACAATGAATTCTGCTGTCTACCAAAAAATCAATGTGCGGCCATCTGTTTGTGACCTCAAGCTGAAGCGAACTTGGGGTTCTGCAGCAAGACAATGATCCAAAACACACCAGCAAGTCCACCTCTGAATGGCTGAAGGTAAACAAAATGAAGACTTTGGAGTGGCCTCGTAAATGTCCTGACCTCAATCCTACTGAGATGCTGTGGCATGACCTTAAAAAGGCGGTTCATGCTCGAAAACCCTCCTATATGAGTGAATTACAACAATTCAGATGAGTGGAGCAAAATTTCTCCACAGCGCTGTAACAGACTCAATGCAAGTTAAGGGTGGCCCAACCAGTTTAGGTTTAGGGGACAAACACTTTTTCACACAGGACCATGTAGGTTTAGATTTTGTCTTCCCTTAATAATAAAAATTAAAAACTGCATGTTGTGTTTACTTGTGTTGTCTTTGACTAATATTTAAATTTGATTGATGATCTGAAACATTAAAGTGTGACAAACATGCAAAAAAATAAAAAAAATCAGGAAGGGGGCCAACACTTTTTCACTCCACTGTACACTAACATGTCTACAATTGATTGCAGGTTACTGTGCTTTCTAGAGAGGAAAACAGAGAAGTTGCACAAAGGAGAGCATCATTATACTGGGGTAAGTCTACACACCCCACTCTTACAGTTAATGGTACAGCTTGTGCTGTAGTGTCACTCCTTATGCCTGTAGTACACAGTGCAATCAAACTGCATTGGCTATTTTTGCTTCACTTTGGCACAGTGACAGTTTAACTTGTGTTACTGTGTGTTCTCTGTCTCTCAGTTGTTGCGACTGCAGGATAGAGTCATCAAGGACGTAGTGCTTTACCTTCTCGGTGACGACGATCCACGTGTGCGACATGTTGCGGCATCTATCGTCACGAGGTAAACAACAAATATACCTATGCTCACACTAACAAACAGCAAAGGGACAAGAACAGGGCAGTGACCATTCATGTGATAAGTATATTCACAACACAGAGCTGTGATTTCAACATCACACCTAGCGACATGTAATGTATACAGTGAGGATTTCTCGGTTCTGTGAAAATTAGTTTTAACGATACTTAACAAAGCCAAACAAAGAGGCTCATATGATTCCTCTGACCCATCAGACAAAACCTTTTTTTTTTTTTTTCCCTTTCCCTGCAGATCTACCTAGTTCCAGTCTTCATCTTCTATTACCTACAATCTCTAGTTACATATGGAATGAATTTCTTAGTGCATCTGTAGTGAGTGAATGTATGTAATATGTGTATAGTGAACAACAGTTATATACGAAGGAGTGATTTGTCACTTGCTTGGTTGAATGTGCTTGCTTATTAAATATACCAGGCATTCGCCAACAAGAAGGAGCTCCTTTTTAAGTTAGACTTGATTGGCACACAGTATTTATTATCCTGGTGCATAAAAGGAAAGCTATTGTATGCTCTCTCTCCTGCTAGTTGTGCTACCTGATTTCACTCAGAGGATAGAATGCAGAATTTTTTTTTTCTATTGGGAAAGCCAACATTCTTTGTACGCTGTGAACATCTTTTGTTTTTTTCACTTGTCATTTTAATTCCAGTTGAAATTAAAAACCTCTGTGTGCCTCTTTCCAGGCTGGTGTCTAGGTTGTTCTATGATTGTGACCAGGCTCAGGCAGATCCAGTGGTGGCCATTGCACGTGATCAGAGCAGTGTCTACTTGCAGCTTCTAATGCATGAGACCCAGCCACCATCTCAGTTTACCGTCAGCACCATTACACGGTAAAAACACTTTCGATGCTCTAATGTGACATCACTGTATAACGTTTGAAGGTCACATATTATGAGAGACACCATAACATTGCATATAGCGTAATAATCAATTGTTATATCTAACAGAACCTCTTTTTATTTTTTTATTTTTTTTTTTTTTTTCTTTCCTCCAAATGACATTATTTACTAGGACATATCGAGGTTACAGTCTCTCACCGGGTGTGCCGGATGTTACAGTGGAGAACAACCTTTCCCGTGTGATAACTTCCATCTCTCACGCACTTACCTCCTCCACCTCTAGAGCTCTGACTGTAAGTTTCAGAAGGCTGAGATTTGAGTTCACTTTCCTCTATACAAAGTTTCTTCAAATATACATGAAACTCAGGGCATCGATTTGTCTTGGTTGAGTTTTCTGTTCTCTCCATTCCAGTTTGGCTGCTGTGAGGCACTGTGTCTGCTATCCTTTAGTTTCCCAGTGTGCACCTGGAGCACAGGGTGGCACTGTGGTTTTGTCACCTCCCCTGTGTTCAACTATGGACGTTCCAGCCAGTACCGTAGCCAAGCACGCTCGTACAGGTGAGCAGCGTGTGTACTGTATTTCCTAGAGAGTAGGTCGTTCCTAGAGAGTATGCAGTGGCTGCAAGAAAGCAAAACTGTACCCAAAGCCTGGGATACGTATTTGCATCATGTAAATGTATTAATCAAAGCCTTAACCTGTATATCTGTGCTCTCTGTCTCTCTCTCTAGCCTAGCTCAGAGCCAGAGTGGCAGCAGTGAAGACAGCCGCAGGTCGTTGATTGTGGGCATGGCCAGTATGGTACTGTCCCTGCTCTCTTCTGCCTGGTTCCCACTGGACCTCTCTTCCCATCAGGATGCCTTGATACTGGCTGGAAACCTCCTTGCTGGTACGCCCGTGCCTCCACTGTCACAATAATGACATTAATCAGTGGTTAATTTATTATTTTGTGCTAATGCTATTTTAGCCTGAGCACAAAAATACTGCACATGCAACTTATATTTTAGCAATGTTTGGTACACTGTAGGTGGAAGCGAGAGAATTAATCATTTACTATTTATTAGAATGGGAGGGCAAACAAAAGAATCCCCAATTTTATTACATATTTTATATCTAATTAATATCTGCTTTGTTTGTTTAAAAATAAAATACATTTTATTATTGTCAAGAAATCCTGAGCTGCTTTGAGTCACTCTGATAAATCTATTTGAATGTGTAAAGTTCAGCGTGTCGTAGGGATTGGCAGGAAATCTGTACACCTCCTGCATACACCAGCTCAGATATGTCAGATAACACCATGCCTCATGACAGGACACAGAGGAGTGAGAGAGTGATATAAGAAGACACAGAAAGCCAAAAATCCTAGTTAGGGTTAGAAAAAAATCAATAATAAAAAATCTTACATTTCATTGTTTTCATTTTGAATTCGTTGATACATAAAAGGAGCATGTATGTGTCAAACGGACCATAAAGTTTATCGTTTGTTCTTGTGGGTTTAATATTTGTTGCCTTACCTGTCTGTCTTGCTTCCTTTCTAAAAAAAAAAAAAAATCAAGCTGCTGCACCAAAGTGTATGAAAAGCCCATGGGGTGGTGAGGAAGAGTCTGGCTCTGCTCCCTCCAAACAGGAAGAGGCGTGGCCTGCTCTGAGTGACCGTTCTCTTGTTGCTATGGCAGAGCAATTGTTTACACACTTGCTAAAAGTCCTCAATATCTGTGCACATGTACTGGAGGACATGTCCCCAGGTCCAGCTGTGAAGGTAATACAGTATTATCAGATATTAAGCAGATAGTTCATATTTGCCATTCTGATTACATTTTGAAATTATAAACCACTGTTTGATTTATTTATTTTTATTTACCAGGCTAGCTTGCCATCACTGACCAACACTCCATCCTTGAGTCCAATCAGGCGAAAGGGCAAAGAGAAGGACATGACTGAACCCAGCACCACTCCAATGAGCCCAAAGAAAGGAGGAGAGACCAATGCAGGTAAGATGAGATAAACCATGACACTTTTGCGCCTTTTCCACCAAGGCAGTTTGAGTGCTGGTTCAGAGCCTAATTTAAAATCAGTTATTTCTTTTTGACACCCAAAGCACCAGCTCTGAACCAGGAAAAGTGGCTTTAAAGTAGCATCAAAACATTGCTGGTCTAGACTAAGAACGGCTTGCGTCAGGGGCTGGGGGCGGGGTTACTGTGACCAACAAGACAAAAGAGAATGTCGTTAGCTCCATTTTTAAATCATTTTAAATCAGAATTCGCCGCGTTTGGATGCCAATGTACGTCCGCAAAGCCATGAGCATTAACACTAAAGCAACATCCGCCATTGTTGATGTTGTGTTTGTGTTTGCTGCTGCTAACGTTGTATGTAAGACTTGGCTCTGTGATGGCTCTCTAGCCTATGGAAAGGCAAACCGGTTCTTAGAAGGCTCACCAGTGGAACCAACTTTGAACCAGCACCAGCTCTGAACCAGCACCCAGTTCTTTCTGGTGAAAAGGGGGCGTTTGTATCAGTCCAGTTGCATTTTCTTTGCCAGTTGTGTTCGGAAGTTCCTCTTTCTCCACTGCAATATTATGGCATTGAGTTCAAGCCTTAAATTAACCAGCATAGTTTACATTAGCTTCTTAGATTAAAAAGAAAGAGTCCTTAGCATCCTATGTATAACTGCTACAAACTGTTTTTGCACATCACTTAAAGTTTACCAAACAATAGCATCCTTATTTGCACTCATGCACAACCAACTGGTTGCAGTGTCTTTTGTCTTGTACTGTTTGCACAAGGTAACACACATGCACTTTATATCAATAGGTTAATTTGAATTTTTAGCCTTTAGTTCTGTGTTGCATTACGTAGATCTGTGTCTTTATGTAGCACCAGGGTTCTAGAGGAACATTCTTTCATTTCACTCTGTACTACATCAGCTGTATATGTTTGAAATGACAACTGAAAAATGTTTGTGTTAGTCATTTACATTTACTGCTTTTGGCGGACTCCCTTAGCCAGAGCGACATGCATTTATCTCGTTTATAAAACCGAGCAATTTAGGGTTAAGGTCCTTGCTCTAGGGCCCAACAGTGGCAGCTTGGTGGTCATAGGACTCAAACTCAGAACAGTAGTCCAAAACTTAAACAATGAGCCACCACCTTTCTGTGTAAATGTGACATTAACAATCCAAGCAGAATGTGCATTAAGTCTGTTTTGATGGCAGAGTTCTTGAATATGTTTAAAAAACTGCTTATTTATAAGAATTCTTAAGTCACTATTATTGAAAATGTCAAAAATATTAGAAGACACCTGACTTGCATTTACCTCTTAAGGTCTGTAAGCTAGGATCCTTTTCTGTTTTTATACAGGCAGAGCAGCGGACAGCACAGGCACAGCTCCTGCCAGCAAATCCACCTCTGTGGGCAGTTTTTATCACCTGCCTCCTTATCTGAAGCTTTACGATGTGCTCAAGGCCACTCATGCCAACTACAAAGTGAGGAAGCTTAGTGTGGTTATTTCATCTGAAGCTTTATAAATAAATAACCGAAAAGTCTTTTAATGTGCAGTTTGTCATGTCCGACTCTGTGGGTGTTTTCAAGGTAACACTCGACCTCCATAACACCAGTGAGAAATTCGGCAGCTTCCTGCGGTCTGCGCTCGATGTTCTGTCCCAGCTGATGGAACTGGCCACCCTGCACGACATTGGCAAAGTATGACTGAATGTATAATGTTTATCTCATTACTTTGCTTGTTGGAATGCAATCAGTTTTCAACCTCATATCTAACCTTACCCTCATCTTTATACAGAAAAGAAAGTAAACAACTTGAAACTCATTTGCTCAAAACTCACTTTAATCGATTTGATCTCTTTCAAGAAACATTCGAATGAAATTACAGGGTGAAGCAGATGAGAGA
This sequence comes from Tachysurus vachellii, assembly GCF_030014155.1. Taxonomy (NCBI): domain Eukaryota; kingdom Metazoa; phylum Chordata; class Actinopteri; order Siluriformes; family Bagridae; genus Tachysurus; species Tachysurus vachellii. The sequence continues at coordinate 22,729,646 of NC_083465.1, forward strand.
GATTACCGTAGAAATTTCCATTACCTAAAATTATTCATGATTTGAATTTAAAAAAAATACCGTGATTGGTAGTTCAGTTTAAAACTAGTTTACTTACTACCTTAAGTTTAATAAATTCAAAAAAATAATTGGGGTATTAAAGTTACTCAAAATGTAATCTCAAAATCTGTTCCATATAAATTCACTTTAATAGATCAATTTTTTTTATCCAACAATTACCCTTATACTTCCATTCTTTATTCAGTACAGGAAATTGCCTATACATTACAGATGGAGATTAATTTGGCTGAAGACGAGAATTGCTGGAGTTTATTTTCGGCACTGGTTATTATTTAATACTACAGCGCTTTTGATTTCTGGAATCTCTGATGCACTGAAAATCACAGGTTTTATTAAGACCTCATTCGAATAACTTATAGTTTCTATTGTAGATTAATTTACAGAGACTTCTATGTTGGACATAACATGTAGTCTGGTATACACAAAAATATGTTTTTATTTAACATAGAAATGTATATAATCATTGATATTGTGATGAGTCATAAAGTGTCTTATTTTCTATGAGGACATTTTAATATAAACACAAATTGAAGGAGTTCCCAGTGTCAGTGCATTGCAGGCCATAGGTAAAGCTTTTATTTCATTATTTTGATATGTTTATGTGTCAGGACTTTTGGCCATGTGCATTTGTTTATCTCACGTGTCTGCCCAGCCTTCGTTATGTCTATTTAACCGTGCAAATCATCATCTATGTATCGTCAATGTAATGTCAGTGTACCCTCATCATTTTTTCCTGTGTAGTTTTCGTCTGTTATTCCTGTTCTATGTTTATTATTTATTAAACCCTATTCATTTGAAGCTATCCTGTATCTGGGTCTGTCTTCCTCCTTCCCGGTTGTGACATTATGAACCAATATTAGGTTTTGCTGATACTTGTTAAAATTACAAACTACATCTTTTTGTCTTTATTTCTGGAGAAATGAGGGAACAGCAATTTACTGTAGTTAAAGAGGAATGAAATACTTTATGACCTGATATTACGGGGTGGTACCAATAGCCTGCCATTGTATACCTGGATAATGTATTATGTTAATATGGATAAAGAGAACAAGTGTTTGTTTTGATTTCAGTGTGTAGAGGAGATCCTGGGTTATCTGAAGTCCTGTTTCTCACGGGAACCCACTCTAGCCACAGTGTGTGTCCAACAGGTGCGTCACATGCTCACATCTTTACACACGCACACCTCTAACTGTAACTTGTAAGCACTGTGATTTTTCTCTTGACCTTTACTGTTTGAAACTCAGCTGCTTAAGACCCTGTTTGGGACAAACCTGGCCTCCCAGTATGACGGGACCTCCTCACACCCATGCCGTTCTCAGGGGAAGGCTCTCCGTCTGGGCTCATCCAGCCTGCGACCAGGCCTCTATCATTATTGCTTCATGGCACCGTATACACACTTTACTCAGGCTCTCGCAGATGCCAGTTTAAGGAACATGGTACAAGCTGAACACGAGCAAGATGCATCAGGGTTAGTAAAGACATGCACGTAAGGACCTACTTGCTTTCGCAGAACTGTATGTGAGCTTATTGTTTGTGCACTCCTGCAGGTGGTTTGATGTAATGCAGAAAGTGTCCAATCAGCTGAGGTCAAGCATCACGAATGTAACACGTCATCGAGGAGACAAGGTAAAGCAGCTCATAGATTGTAAGACTGATTCTCATCCTCACATGGTTAAGTCTGTCTAATTTGTTCAGATATCTTAGTTAGTCTTTGAAATGACCTTATAGAAAATGTTTAGAAAAACTAAACTTTAGTATATAAGTCAGCGGACTTCATGGGCACTGGTTCACAGAAACTGGGCAGTTCAAGTTTAAAAAATGCAATCACCTGGTCTGTTTCTTCAACTTTCCTAATAGAAATAATACATTATAAGTACTAACTAGTTATGACTGGGTTTATAATCTACTGTTGCTTATATTTGTGTTTTTGGGGAAGTCGTGGCCTAATGGTTAGAGAGTCTGACTCCTAACCCTAAGGTTGTGGGTTCGCGACTCGGGCCGGCCACGACTGAGGTGCCCTTGAGCAAGGCACCGAACCCCCCCATCTGCTCCCCGGGCACCACAGCATAAATGGCTGCTCACTGCTCCGGGTGTGTGTTCACGGTGTGTGTGCACTTTGGATGGGTTAAACACAGAGAACAAATTCTGAGTATGTGTCACCATACTTAGCCGTATGTCACTTTCACTTGATTAACTTGTTAACTTTTATTAGTTTGATTCTGTGTGTTTTTCAGAATGCCATCCACAATCACATTCGTCTGTTTGAGCCGCTGGTGATTAAAGCGCTGAAGCAGTACACCACCAGCACCTGTGTGGCCCTGCAGAGACAAGTGCTGGACCTGCTCGCTCAGCTCGTACAGCTCCGAGTCAACTACTGCCTGCTCGATTCTGACCAGGTGAGTCACATAGCTTTATCAGAAGTACTGATGCTTCTTAAAAGTACTGAACCCTTCATCAGATCAGATATTCAGGTCCACTAATGCCTGTTTCTTAAATGCTGATACACAATTTACACTTGACACAGTGTCCAAAAGGTTATAGGCTTATAGGACTGTCTAGAACAGAGGTCGGCAATCTTAAACACTGAAAGAGCCATTTGGACCCGTTTCCCACAGAAAAAAAAAAACAGGGAGCCACAAAACCCATTTGACATCTAAAATGAAGATAACACTGCATATATCCTTTTTTACCTTTATGGAAAGTATAGAAAAAACTGTAATGTGTTGCATTTATGAAATCAATGAACTGCTACCGAGTAAACGAAATTTTATTTCCTCAAGGAAACAGAAATATTTTGAACAGTTTGAACTAACCTTAACAAAAAAAGATGCTGGGTTGAAGGTTACTTTCAAATAAAATGTTCAATGTCTAATTGAGTCCTCTTCGTATTCATGACATCAAAATTTTAACTTGCCGGCTGCAGCATATTTTGAGCGACAAAAAAATTAAACACGATTTATTTTAATGTTACAAGAGCATCATAATCTTAGAATTTAGAATTACATTTTTTTTAAAAACTAACTAACTAAAATAAAATAAATTTAAATTAAATATTGATTTTCCAAATCTACAGGGAGCCGCAGCAGAGGGATGAAAGAACCACTTGCGGCTCGGAGCCGCGGGTTGCCGACCCCTGGTCTAGAACAAAAAAAAAAATCAATTGGCAAACGTCTTAACCGATGATGGAAAATTTTCAATGTTTAATGTTTTATTGGTAAAAAGAAAATTCTTAACTGTTCTGAGTAACAGTAAGAGTCACAGCATCTGAGTGATGCGATGTGTTGCTTCTCAGCAATACCTGCCATGTGGACTTTATTTTTGTGCTATGAGACTAAGCTTTGGCCAATTAATAACATAAGCCTATTGAGGGCAATTGGGTTAAGATAGAAATTGTGTAAGTTTCATTTTTGGCTGTACTGTTTTGACAAATCCAGACTTGTTCAACAAACAACTCGTAACTACTGTTCCTGAGATTGTACATTCATTTTAATCCTTTTTATCTGTGACACTGAGGCTGTGACGATTCAAAGTAGATTTTGCCCAAAGTTTAGTAAAATTAGACAATCTTATCAAGTAAAAATGTAACACACTGCATTTTGTGTTTCAGGTGTTCATTGGTTTTGTGCTAAAGCAGTTTGAATACATTGAGGTGGGGCAGTTCAGGTAAGATGTAGTGGCTGAGGAAATACACACATACATTTATAATGTAACAGTTAACAGTGCTATGTACTTCTGATTCCTATGTAAGCTTCAACTGATAAACAATTTCTAACTTTATTTTGTTGATAAATTATTTCCCTGGTGTATAAGCACCCTGTTAAGGGAGACGCACCAAGATCATGCACACCAAGGCTGCTTCGCCAGGCTATTTTTACGGTGTGAATCATTACATTGTCTGTTTATTTCTCTTCTTTTTATCCTCCTCTCACTGTAACAGGGATTCCGAGGCAATCATTCCCAATATTTTCTTCTTTCTGGTGCTGCTGTCCTACGAGCGTTATCACTCCAAACAGATCATCAGCATTCCAAAGATTATTCAGCTGTGTGATGGCATCATGGCTAGTGGCAGAAAGGCGGTCACCCATGGTGCGTGATGCCTCCCCTGAAACACACCACTTGCCAAAATGTTATTATATCACTGAGCAACTGTCCTATTGTTCTATCAAATAAATCAGTCTGCATTCATTTCATCAGAGTTGTTTTGAACTTTTACTGTTTGTGCATTGTTTCTTAGCAATCCCTGCACTACAGCCCATAGTGCATGACCTTTTTGTGCTGCGAGGCTCCAATAAGGCTGATGCAGGCAAAGAGCTGGAGACTCAGAAAGAGGTGGTGGTGTCCATGCTGCTGCGCCTTATACAACATCACCAGGTATCGCTGTATTCTAGAGTGCACTGCTGATGTGCAGAGCATTTTGCACTGCTGTGTTGCACTGAACTGTGTCTTGATTGTGGGCATTGTGTGTGTATAGGTGTTGGAGATGTTTATCCTGGTCCTGCAGCAGTGTCATAAGGAGAATGAAGATAAATGGAAGAGGTTGTCACGGCAGATTGCTGACATAATCCTGCCCATGATTGGTAAACAGCAGGTACGACATTGTTGCTTAACAATAAAGTAGTCCATTACTTCTTTAGTAGTGACACATCTGTAATGAGTATGTGTTCATGTGCATGTTACAGATGCACCTGGATTCTCCTGAAGCATTGGGGGTGCTGAACACACTTTTCGAGACTGTGGCACCTTCTTCATTGAGACCAGTGGACATGCTACTGAAGAGCATGTTTGTCACACCTTCTACAATGGTCAGAGAGCTCAGTTACAAATCAACATGTTAGCAAATAGTCTGCCATTACATTTCATCATGTCTGTTTTTCTTTTTTTGTATGTTGGAGGGATGGATGGATGGATGGATGGTTGAACTGATGGATGGGTTGTTGGATGGATCGATGGATGGGTGCATGGATGGATCGATGTGTGGGTGGTTGTATGGATGGATGGATGGTTGGTTGGATAGATAGATAGATGGATGTGTGGTTGCATGGATGGATGGATATAAATAAAGAAAGAGACAGACAGACAAATTGCCAAGACGTGCAGAATGACTGAAAAAAGACACTATAACATAACACAACATGTATGAAATGTAAAAAGGATTTTGTATAGAATTTGTCCCAAACCTATTAGGCATCAAATGTTCTATATCTATTATAGATTATGTCTGTCTAATGTCAATTTTCTGCCTGAACTCATTATGTTACTTGTTTACCATTATTTGATCTCAGTCAGTATTCATGGTGCGCTTTTGTTCTTGCTTTAGGTGTTAGTTGGCACAGTGCAGTTGTGGGTATCTGGAATTCTGGCCATTTTGCGTGTGTTGATCTCCCAGTCAACAGAGGACATAATTCTGTGCCGCGTTCAGGAGCTCTCTCTGTCTCCGTTCCTTCTGTCCTGTTCCGCCATCTGCTGTCTCCACAACAATGAATCATCTTCTCCAGCTGCCCCAACCTCTGCTGATGCCGAGACCAATGAAGAGCCACAGCGCTTCCTTCCTGAAGAGACATTTGCTAGGTAAAACTACTTTTTTTTTTCCTCCAAGAAAAAAGAGCCTGTTTGGACAATCTACTAATTTTCCTCCATTCGTCCGTCCCTCTCTCTTCCCCTTTCAAAGATTCCTGCTGCAGTTGGTAGGTGTGTTGTTGGATGAAATCTCTAGTAAACAGGTGAAAGTGGATATGACTGAGCAGCAACACACCTTCTACTGCCAGCAGTTGGGCACGTTGCTTATGTGTCTCATCCACATTTTCAAATCAGGTATATAACAAGATCGGTTTTTACGTTATTGCAAGATTGTTATTGCAAGATTTGTCCTAGAGTTATCACTTGCCAAAGTCATTGTCTTTAATATTGTGTTCAGGAATGTTCCGTCGCATTACGGCTGCAGGCAGCCGGCTGCTGAAGGTGGAGGGGACTGAGGGAGTGAATTTCTACACACTGGAAGGGCTTAATGGCCTGGTGTTGCAGCTCATCACCACACACCCCTCACTGGTGCTGCTCTGGTGCCAGGTGCTGCTCATCATCAACTACACTAACTACACCTGGTGGTCTGAAGTACACCAAACTCCCAGGTATGCTCATCATTCAAATACCATTTATTTGATACAGACGTTTAAGCAAAGCTTCCTGTGTAATCATCCAGTCCAGAAAAGTCCAGATTTTCCTTGAGTTTTTTTTAAAATACGATTTAAATCCTTTTTTTTTTTTTGTCTTTAGGAGGCACAGTTTATCCAGCACTAAGTTGTTAAGCCCTCACTCGTCTGGAGAGGATGAGGAGCAGAGGCCTGAGGGAAAGCAGGCCATGTGTAACAGAGAGATTGTTCGCAGAGGAGCACTCATTCTCTTCTGTGACTATGTGGTGAGCTTTATTTGACTGAGTCTTACAGACTAAGGCAATTTAAGGATGCCTCCGCTCCAATTTGGTCCTTTATCCACAAAATCAAAATGTAGGGCTGAAAACTCAATAGAATTTTTTATTTTTGAAATATTCAGAAGTATGGTAAAATGAAAGAAATATGAAACTTAAATAGGGGGGCACGGTGGCTTAGTGGTTAGCACGTTCGCCTCACACCTCCAGGGTCGGGGTTCGATTCCCGCCTCCGCCTTGTGTGTGGAGTTTGCATGTTCTCCCCGTGCCCCGGGGGTTTCCTCCGGGTACTCCGGTTTCCTCCCCCGGTCCAAAGACATGCATGGTAGGTTGATTGGCATCTCTGGAAAATTGTCCGTAGTGTGTGATTGCGTGAGTGAATGAGAGTGTGTGTGTGTGTGTGTGTGTGTGTGCCCTGCGATGGGTTGGCACTCCGTCCAGGGTGTATCCTGCCTTGATGCCCGATGACGCCTGAGATAGGCACAGGCTCCCCGTTACCCGAGGTAGTTCGGATAAGCGGTAGAAAATGAATGAATGAATGAAACTTAAATAAAACATCTCCCACACACAGGGAACACAGAGCTGGTACTAAATAAATAGCATTTAATAGTTTACAGCATTTGCAGGTAAAGACCCTTCGGTCTATAGTTTGGTTCAGGATAGCAGCTCAGATTTACAGAAAATGCTTCATGTAATACATAATTGTTTTATTTCATGTAGTTGAGTTTAATCAAAGTCGCAGTGCTTTGTCACTGTAAATGATCGAAACCACTTTGTCCAAATGCCTTTGGTTGTTTTTGGTTTGTTTTTTTTAACCTGCACAAACAAACTGGAGAAAACACACCAGTTCAGTTCAAATGTGCCTAATGTTCCCCAATATCTGTTTTGTAGATTTAAAGAAGAAAAGGCTTACCAATCTAAAGCTCTGTAGCACATCCTAATTCATTTTGAGCCTCACTTTGTCTGCTCTCTCCCATGTATCTCAGTGTCAGAACCTCCATGATTCTGAGCATCTGACTTGGCTGACAGTGAACCATGTGAGGGATTTAATCAGCCTATCGCATGAACCGCCCGTACAGGACTTCATCAGTGCAGTGCACCGCAATTCTGCAGCCAGCGGCCTCTTCATTCAGGCCATCCAGTCCCGCTGTGACAATCTGTCTACTGTACGTCACACACACAAACACACTCTTCATTGCCAGTGACCTCTTTAGTTTGGGTTGTTTTATATTTATCCATTCCAAATGGTAGTGAGACTATCCTGCTCAACTTTCTGCTGTGCTCAAGAACATGCCCAGTAATGATCTCTCTCTCTCTCTCTCTCTCTCTCTCTCTCTCCCTCTCTCTCTCTCTGTCTGTCTCTCTCTGTCTCTCTCTCTCTCTCTCTCTCTCTCACTCTCTCTCTCACTCTCACTCTCTCTCTCTCTCACTCTCACTCTTTCTCTCTCTCTCTCTCTTTCTCTCTCTCTCTCTCTCTCTCTCTCTCTCTCTCTCTCTCACACTCTCTCTCTCACTCTCACTCGCTCTCTTTCTCTTTTTATCTCTCTCTCTCTCTCTCGCACACACGCTTTCTGTTTCTGTGTAGCCGGTGATGCTGAAAAAGACTCTGCAGTGTCTGGAGGGAATTCACCTGAGTCAGTCTGGAGCTCTGCTCATGCTTTACGTGGACAAGTTGTTGAACACGCCCTTCCGTGTGCTGGCTCGCATGGTGGACACACTCGCCTGCAGAAGAGTGGAAATGCTGCTCGCTGAAACTTTACAGGTCCCACACAGACACACACACACACATCCCTGATATCATGCACAGCAATTTAAGTAATACTTTTATACTTAGGTACATGGGAGCAGATGCGAGGAAATGTATAAATATTTAATTGTGGGTATTTTATTTTTTTTTGTGTGTTTAGCTTATTGAGCTCGACAGCAAAAAAAAAAAGCAAAGAACATTGTTTAATTTGTCATTAAATATTATTCATACGCTGAAAACCTGATTTTTCAGTTCTTCGGAGTGTGACCAGAAAAACACGTTCCGAACAGCTAATGCATCAAATCACACAATATTTCTGTACGTTCACTTGAGTTGTTGCTCCACTTTTAACTTTGCAGTGATTTTCAGGCTAGATTCTTCAGTACAGAACACTTCTGGACCTAAAGTTGTCAATCATTTCAATTCGAGGATGTGATTACCTGCCAATAACTATTACTACTCTGTTACCTATTCCCTAAAACACAACAAAGCTTTAGTCCTTGAGTTGAAAATGTTAACAATAATTACATCGATTACAAATTAAAGAAACAAGCAGATGATGATTTCCAAAGTGAGTGAAAATTGTGATGATGTTATTTTCTCTGTGTTAAAAGGGAAAAATGTTGCTTGATAATGGGAATAGTGGTATTATAAGCCCTGGAAGCAGAACCATGACTTAAGTTTGTATGAAAACAATTTTCTTCTCTTATTTTCCTCTGTAGAATAGCATAGCACAGCTGCCAGTGGAGGAGCTGGACAGGATCCAACAGTACCTCCAGACCAGTGGTCTAGCTCAGAGGTACTGTAATTGTCTTTTTCATGACTTCCTGTGGTGTTTGCACATGTCTCCATTTCTTAATTAGTTAATAATTGATTTATTGTAGTGTGCGACTTAGAAGTGAAGGGCCTGCTGTTGCTTGATTTTTAAAAAAAAAAAACTTTTTTCTTTGCTGTTTACAGGCATCAGAGGTTCTACTCCCTGTTGGACAGGTTTCGAGCCACTGTTGCAGAGGAAACAACAAGCCCTTCCCCTCCAATTACATCACACCCACTGGATGGGAATCCGCCCCCTGCTCCAGAGAGTGTCACAGCCACTAAGGTGAGGTTTACCTGATCTCCGAACACCGATCTGCCATGATGTTTTATTGTGAATTCTCAAATCTGAAGGTGTTGCTTCATTTTCTATAACAGCTCTGACTGAATATTACAGCCTATTATTCAAGTTTACATTAATTCACTAGTAAAACACATCATTATTCCTATAGCAACATCTTGTTCACAGGAACGTTTATGGTGGACATTTCATATAAGCTACAACACTAAAACTAAATAAATCTAACATTATTTAACCAAAGGCATTTGGTATTATTTAAACAAAGGCATATATTTGCTAACATGGTGTTAACATGGCGATGTTTATTTTATGCCTTTAAACATTTCCACCTTGTGGGTCTTCAGTACAGGATTTTGTGCTTTCCGAATTTCTTTGTAACACCTGTTTATATCTGTGCAAGAAAAGTGAAAAAACAGAAACGAATTTCCTTTATTGATGATTCACAACATTAGAAAGTAAAAATGTTATTTTTTTAAGAATAGTTAGTCCAATTTTTTTTTTTTATTATTTGCTTAATATATTTCGTGTGTGTGTGTGTGTGTGTGTGTGTGTGTGTGTTACAGGACTGGTATGTTTCTCTGGTGAAATCCCAGTGCTGTGTGAGAGGTGAAGGATCTCTATTTGAAACAACTGACCTGCTAACCAAACTACCCCAAACTGACTTAAATGCCATCATGTCCTGCAAGGTACTGATCATAAATAATACACTGAGGTTAATCTATACAACAAGAGGTTTCCTACAGAAGAACATGCAAAAAGCAACTTAGCATCTTTTACTGTATAGTACATTGTACTGTATTTTTGAGCAGTACACTATAGTATCTCTGGTACTAATTTGGTACCTCTGTACTGGTTCCGTGCCTTCTTCAGCCTTTCTTTTTGTGTCTCTATCTCAGGACTTTAACCTGTGCCTGCTGGCTCCATGTTTAAGTGTAGGCCTGCAGAGGCTGTGCAGAGATCAGGGAGCAGTTCTTATTGAAACCACCCTCCAGGTGATTTTTGAGCAGTTGGCAAGCGTTACAGCACTGCTGCCATCTCCTCATCAGCCACTCGTCCTCTCTTCACAACCTAACACGGACTCTTCTTATTGGAATGCACTTAGCAGTGTGTATGGTGAGTGGCCCAGCATCTACGCTTCAGCTGTAGAGTTTATGATTATTAATCACTTCTTCCAGTGATAAAGGAAACACCTGGAAATTACACCTTTCTGCTTTCTCTATAGCCAGCTTACTGAAGGTCATATGTGGGCTATGAAATAACCTTCTCACATGTTTTTCCACATAGCGCCAACTTTAACTTGGTGAATTTTGACCATTGAATTCAAGAACCATGAACCTATTGTGCATAAATGGATTAAAATACAGTAGTTTCTGTCTCATCCAAGATTTTTTTTGCGGTAAAAGTATGTTCAAAATAAAAACTGTCTATATTATCTATTATTGCTACTGTTAAACCTTTATGTCTGTGTGTTGCAGGTGAGGCAGGATTTTACCAGAGAGTGATGAGTGTGTGTGGTGCATTGAGTCGCTACCTCCTGTCTCTGCCCAAACTGCCCTCGGCTCTACAGATCCCTCCTGCCACCGAGCACCTGATCACCTCCTTCACCACACTGGTCATAGAGGTCAAAGAGCATCCAAACACACACACACCACACACAGAGGTTTAGATTATCTAAACCTTGTAAAAAGGCCAGAAAACATTCATATTCCACATTTTCCCTGTTTATTATTTCCCTTATTGAAGTCATTTCTTTAAGTTTTATTTATAGTAGTTTGTAATAGTTATTGTTATATAAATTAAAGTGGCCATGAGATGTTTAGAGAGCATGATATATTTTAACATTTTGTCCACTTCTATATCATCTATTTTTTTTCCCTCTTCATTTAATAAGCCTGCAGTAATGTTAGCATATAAAAAGTCCACTTAAATCATCCCACTGATGTGCCGGGTCCTGTCCATGGATGCAGAATTTCAACTATATGCATTAATTATGTGTTTTCTAGTAGATACGTCTTCATAGTAGGTAATTATGTTCTGTGTTTGATAGCCAACTAACAAGAAAGTATAACGCTCACCAATTTGGCCTAATAGTTCTTATCATAGCATCATAGGATGTAGTTATTGAGACATCTTTTTTTTTTTTTTTGGCCTACTTTTTCTGACCCCCAATAATAAAATCTGGACATCCTGACACTCATCCTGACATCCTTTTTTCTCTCTGTAGCTGGTGACATGGCGTTTGCTACAGGACCAGTTACCTCTCAGTGTAGATATGCAGATGAGTGTGTCCTGCCTGTGTTTAGCCCTACAGCAGCCATCAGTGTGGGCAGACTTTGCCTCTCGAACCTACCTCACACACACCTGCTCCATTATCCACTGCATTCACCTGCTAATCTATGCAGGTATGTGTAGATAGAAGGTTGGCAAACTTTAAACATATCCTTAAGTAGTTATATTAAGTGTATAAAACTGAAGGGTTTGTTTTGGGATTTATTTCATGCAGTCACAGTTGGTCCAGGTGATCAACTAGTAAGGCAGAAGAGAAAGACACACACTGACCGAGACTCTGAGGAGGACCAGGTGGATTCTGCAAAAGGCAGTAAGTTTACGTGCGCACACACACACACATACACACACACACCCCAACAGAACACTCTTTGTACCAGGGACTAGGCATGGGCCCAATAACTGACAAGTGAATGATCATAAATTAAATGTTTATTACTTGACCTTTTTTGTGTATATATTGAGACCAAATCATCATTTTGTTTTTCAGACCTGGGTGAGCAGCAGTGCTGTGAGATCATGGCTGAGCTAGTGGAAAGCCTGCAGAGTGTTTTGGCTCTTGGTCACCACAGAAACAGCAATATCCCAGCATTCCTTACTCCTGTCCTTAGGAATGTCATCATCAGTCTGGCCAGGCTGCCCCTTGTTAACAGCTACACACGCATCCCACCAATGGTGAGTGGGACGATCTAGTTGAGAGGCATATAGACACAATTATACAATGGTATTGATAAAGTGATATAAAAATATCTTTCAAAAATGTACTTCAATTTTTTGCATTTTTTTTTTTTTTTATTTTGTAAACCTGAAACTGAAATGGACCTGAATCCTTAAATTGGATTATATATCATGACTCTGCACAAAATAATCTTGGAATGGGGGGAAACAATATTTATGGTTAAAAATCTGTATACTGTAAATATCTCCCAATGCTAATGTGTGGTATGTTTGTAGTCAAATGTGCGTCTCTGTCTGTGTCATAGGTCTGGAAGTTGGGCTGGTCCCCCAGACGGGGTGGGGACTTTGGCACAGCACTGCCTGAGATTCCTGTCGAGTTCCTGCAGGAGAAAGACATTTTCAGAGAATTCCTCTACCGCATTAATGTTCTCGGTACAAAAAAAATAATGTGCTTGTGGTCTGATTCCATGTCCGAAGCAGGTTTCATGTAGTGATCGATGTTGTGTCTGCTGCAGGCTGGAGCAGTAGGACCCAGTTTGAGGAGACTTGGGCCACTCTATTAGGGGTGCTGGTCACCCAACCAATCACAATTGATCAGGAGGAGGAAACTCAACAAGAGGTGACAATATCAAACACCTGCTGAACTATTTGCTATTTCTTGAGAATGAGTTGTTGTCTAGCTGACACCTAATACTGAAAAAATGCATTGTGTGTGAATCAGGAGGATCTGGAGCGGACGCAGATAAACGTGTTGGCGGTGCAGGCCATCACCTCCCTGGTGCTAAGTGCCATGACTCTGCCTACAGCCGGGAACCCTGCAGTCAGCTGCCTGGAACAGCAACCACGCAACAAGACCCTCAAAGCATTAGACACCAGGTACATTTCCTTTTTAAAATGGTCGAGGTTAAAATGCTTATGTAGTGAGTATGACATCAGATCCCAGGACTGCAAAGAAATTGTTAGGATTTAACCAGAAACCGAACATATCAACTTTTTAAAAATAAAATGTTAATTAATAAACAAGCATTAATTCATTCATCTAATAAAAATTGTACTTCTGCTGATTGATTTGTGTAGTGCAATACAGTTACAGCATTGAGGAGTGAGAGCCACTGTGAAGCCCTTAAAATGAAATACCGTACTGTGTGAATGAATACCTTTAGATATCTACCTATAGATGGATGGGTGGATGGATGGATGGATGGATGGATGGAAAGAAGGATGGATGGATGGATGGATGGATGGAAAGAAGCATGGATGGATGGATGGATGGAAAGAAGGATGGATGGATTGATGGAAAGAATGAAGGATGGATGGATGGATGGATGGATGGATGGATGGATGGATTGAAAGAAGGATGGATGGAAAGATGGATGGATGGATGGATGGATGGATGGATGGAAAGATGGATGGATAGATGGAAAGAAGCCTAGACACAAAAGCTGCTTGCCCTTGTCCTAGTGATTCATCCACTGTGCATATGAATAGAAGAAAAGTGCAGTTTGAAGCTTCTGTGAAAGAGAGTACAGTAATGAGAAAATGTAATTTGTGTAAAAAGATTCAATATAGAGTAATCTGATAGAAATTCAACAAGTCCACCAGAGGCCTAAAGTCATCCGTAAAGTCATCAGTAAAGGTTTTTTCTTCCTGTTTTTAAAATTTGTTTGTTTTTGCAGGTTTGGCCGTAAGCTCAGTGCAATAAGAGGTGTAGTGGAGAAGGAGATTCAGGCTATGGTGTCCAAGCGAGACAATATAGCCACACACTTTCCTTACCAAGGATGGGACCCGGTGCCTTCACTATCCTCTTCATCAGCAGGTAGAACACACAAACAGTCCTGTACATCCAATTGTGCAAATCTATTTATGAGCCTGTTTCCAGACTTTCCTCACTTTATTCTGTTTTGTGCAGGCACTTTAATCAGTCATGAGAAACTCCTCCTGCAGATTAACACAGAAAGAGAAATGGGCAACATGGATTATAAACTAGGCCAGGTTAGAGTATTCAAAACTAGCAACAACACAATAAATATCGTCTGTCTGTTAAAGGTCTGTCTGATCATATATAGCTTCTATGCTGATTGTTTTAGGTGTCAATTCACTCTGTGTGGCTGGGAAATAATATCACTCCTCTAAGGGAGGAAGAGTGGGGGGATGACGAGGAAGATGAAACCGATGCTCCTGCAGCTGCTTCACCTCCGACATCTCCTATCAACTCCAGGTGAAGTCACACACAGTTACTGTACATGCACACACACAACTACATTCAGTTTACATGACGTGATGTGACGTGACGTGACATACGGCTAAGTATGGTGACCCATACTCAGAATTCGTTCTCTGCATTTAACCCATCCAAAGTGCACACACACAGCAGTGAACACACGCACACCGTGAACACACACCATGAGCAGTGGCCAGCCATTTATTTGAGCCTTGCTCAAGGGCACCTCAGTTGTGGCTGGCCCGAGACTCAAACCCACAACCTTCGGGTCACGAGTCAGACTCTCTAACCATTAGGCCACTACTTCCCCCAAACATGTACAGTTAGGTCCATATATATTTGGACACAGGCACAATTTTTGATTTTTTTAGGTATTTACCAAAACATATTCGAGCTATAGTTGTATAGGTACAGTGGGCTGAAAGTGCAGTCTCTCAGGTTTAATTTGATTGTACTTAAATCCAAATTGGAGGAAGGGTTTAGGAATTACAGCTCTTGAGAGTAGCCACCCCCTTTTTCCAGGGACCAAAAGTAATCGGACAATTGAATCAATTTTCATTGACATTGTTTCATGCACAGGTATAGGCTATTTCTTCATCAGTCGAGCAGGTAAATGGTCTGGAGTTGATTCTAAGTGTGGTATTTGCACTTGGAATCTGTTGCTGTGAACCTACATCATGCGTTCAAAGAAGCTCTCCATGCGAGTCAAACAGGCCATCATTAGGCTTCAAAAACAAAACAAATTTATCAGAGAGATAGCAGGAACATTAGGAGTAGCCAGATCAACAGTTTGGTACATTCTGGAAAAAAAAAGGATGCAATGGTGAGCTCAGCAACATAAAAAGGCCTGGCCGTTCACGGAAGACAACAGTAGTAGATGATCGCAGGATCCTCTCCATGGTAAAGCAAAACCCATTCACAACATCCAGCCAAGTGAAGGACACTCTCCAGGAAGTAGGTGTGTCGTCAAAGTCTACAATCAAGACTACAAAAGAAGACTTCACGAGAGCAAATACAGAGGACTCACAAGGTGCAAACCATTCATTAGCCTCAAGAATAGAAAGGCCACATTATACTTTGCCTAAAAACATCTAAAAAAGCCTCCCGGTTCTGGAAAAGCATTCTTTGGACGGATGAAACTAAGATCAGCCTTTAGAAGAATGATGGGAAGAGAAACGTATGCAGACGGCTTGGAACAGCTCATGATCCAAAGCATTTAACGTCATCTGTAAACATAGTGTAGGCAATGTAACAGCATGGGCATGCATGGCTTCCAGTGGCACTGGGTCACTGGTGTTTATTGATGATGTAACAGAAGACAGAAGCAGCCGGATGAATTCTGAAGTGTATAGGAATATAATGTCTGCCCAGATTAAGCCAAATGCAGAGAAGTTGATTGGGTGGCAGTTCACAGTACAGATGGTCAGTGATCCAAAACACACTGCAAAAGCAATCCAGGAGTTTTTTAAGGAACAGAAATATAATATTCTGCAATGGCCGAGTCAATCAACTGATCTCAACCCGATTCAACATGCATTTCACTTGCTGAAGGCAAAACTAAAGGCAGAAAGACCCACAAACAAACATCAACTGAAGACAGCTGCAGTTAAGGCCTGGCAAAGCATCAGAAAGGAGGAAACCCAGTGTCTGTCCAGTGATGTCCATGGGCTCCAGACTTCAGGCAGTCATTACCTGCAAAGGATTTTCACCAAAATATTAAAAATGAACATTTTATTTATGATTATATTCATTTGTCCATTTACATTTGAGCCCCTGAAAAT
The DNA here is from genome assembly GCF_030014155.1 of Tachysurus vachellii. Classification (NCBI taxonomy): domain Eukaryota; kingdom Metazoa; phylum Chordata; class Actinopteri; order Siluriformes; family Bagridae; genus Tachysurus; species Tachysurus vachellii. The sequence continues at coordinate 22,745,954 of NC_083465.1, forward strand.
GGGGGGACTGTGCATAAAAATGGTTGTAGTTCCTGAACCTTTTACTTGATATTTTGTTCAACCCTTGAATTAAAGCTGAACGTCTGCTCTTTAAATGCATCTTGTTTTTTTTTTTTTTTTCATTTTATTCTGGTGGCATACATAGACAAAAGTATGAAAATTGTGCCTATGTCCAAATATATATGGACCTTACTGTATATGTTAGCTAAACCTTGCTTACTAGTAAGCGAGAAAGCATCAGGTGACCATTCATTTTTTTAGGTACATTTGCTATATGGATCAGTAATTTCTGCTCTAGTAACATACAGTAGTTTGTCTCACAATGCAAATCAAACGTGTAAATAATTATCCAAGTTTGGCATGCAGCAGTAAAGTGACAAACAATTGGCTCAGATGATTCCATTGGTGTGATGTTTTCTAGTTCCCTCATAATTCTTACAGGAAAATGGTGTCTTATCCTTTTAGTTACAGCTACATTAAACGTGTAGCTACACATGGCATTACAAAGAAATACAAAGCTTAGACAGAAGTAGCACAGATTATTGGTGTCCCTGATGAGTGTAAGTGGCTTGTAAATATAACTTGTATTGATATTAATTCAGGGTTCCCACGCGTCCTGGAAAACCTGGAAATCCTGGAAAATTAATGACCAATGTTCCAGTCCTGGAAAACACATGGAAAATGAGAGAAAACATAAATTGTCCTGGAAAAAATCGTGTTGTCCTGGAAAATTATTTTTAAATGTTCTTGATCATTTAAAGAACAGTTTACAACTGGTCGAAACAATTAACGTTAGTAACAGAAAGCGCTCTGTTCAGGGACGCTGAGTTTTGACGTTTTTTTTTGTTATGCTGTTTAATCTCGCTGTGACGGATGATGCTGTCTTGTGTTGGCGGTTTCAGCTGCTAGGAATGGTTTAAGTGCTCGCATGTTTTCAGCAAATGGCGACGGGTAAGCAGGTTATATTAACCTTGTTAATCTGAATATCATGTGCAAGGGGAATGCACAGCAAACTAAAGCATGCATGACGGCATTGGCCTGAGAAAGGAAAGGGTATTAATATGTGCGGTCTTTTTATTTTATAAATGTTGATATTTCATTCACATGACAAATTGTCTTTAAAAGTATAGTTAAGTAATAGCCATTACGTATAGCCATTAGCCATTAAAGTACGTTGTTTTTAAGACTTCTGGAGAGAAGAACATATTACTTTAGGCTGTGAATCTGTGAGCCTTGTCTTTTTTTTGCTAAATTTGAAATGTCCTGGAAAAGTCCTGGAAAATGATCTCTGAAAAAGAGTGGGAACCCTGTAATTGGTGTTTAACTAGTTAGCAGTAGGCCATATATATTGGCTACTACAGTTCCTCATCAGAAATAAAACATCGGAAGCCGAAAGCCCAGAAGCAGAATCGGTGGCTGTCATTAAACACAATCAAACTGCATACAACACAAGTTACTTGTCACATGTTATTGTGAGCCCAGGTTAGAGCAGGTCCTGGCACATATGCTACAGTATACTCATAAGCTGTACATGGAATTTTTCTACACTGACACGTGTGCCACCTCTTCTCTCTCTAATTCAGAAAGCACCGTGCTGGTGTTGACATCCACTCCTGCTCCCAGTTCCTCCTGGAGCTTTATAGCCAGTGGATCCTACCTGGTAGCCCCAGCAGCAGAAAAACTCCAGTGATGCTTATCAGTGAGGTGGTGAGATCGGTGAGTGTGTCTCTACTTTGTTTTATTCTTGCTGTATGTAACGAGTTTGCGATTGCAGAAACGAATGCAGAACTAAGCAAACTCCTTAGTTCTGCATCATAGGAGGATATTCGTAGGAGACACGTTGTGTGACCTCACAATGCACATTCATTCAAAACCCTCTTCAATTCATGTGCATCGAATATGAGTACAGCTGTCGTAGAAAATAATTGCATATTTGTCTCCACTTGTAGAAGTTTAGAAGGAGAATCCTGTTGTATTCTAGTTGGTCTTTAATCACATAAATTAATTGTCTTTCTTCCTGTTTGTCTCAAGCTGTTGGCAGTGTCTGATCTGTTCACGGAGAGGAATCAATTTGATATGATGTTTTCCACTCTGATGGAGCTGCAGAAGGTTCATCCTCCAGAGGATGAGATCCTCAACCAATATCTTGTGCCTGCTATCTGTAAAGCAGCTGCTGTTCTGGGCATGGTGAGTGTGTGAGGGAGTAAGAGTGGAGCAGCAGGGGGAGATGTAGGATTGACTTGGTAAAGGCATTGTGTTTGCTTAACGTGTGTGTACTGTATTTGTGTGTATCAGGATAAGATGACCGCAGAGCCAGTGTGTCGGTTGTTGGAGTCATCACTGAGGAGCACTCATCTGCCCAGTCGAATTGGAGCACTGCATGGAGTGCTATATGTGCTGGAGTGCGATCTACTGGACGACACGGCACGCCAACTTATACCCACTGTCAGCGAATATGTACTGTCTAATCTTCGGGCCATTGCCCAGTGAGTGTCTGCACACGCATGCACATACTCACTCACTCACTCACACACACACGCACACACAAACACTCACGCACGCATGCCCACTCACCCACCCAAACACCCACCCACCCTTAGAACTAAGGGTGAGTGACTGATCTCTATGCAGCACACTGAAATCCATTTTAAAGTGGCAGTGAGTAATGATATTACAGTCTTTCTGACCTTATAGCCATCATATTGGTACACACATTAGCAGATGCTCAGCTTGATGATGAATCATTAGAGCCAGTGTTGATGCATTGGTCTCATATGAGGGAATACATGATGAGAAGGAAACAGTCAGCAGCTAGTTCCCATTTGAGATGAAAGACCTCACACTGACCATGACTCTCTTGAGTCTTGGACACCTGGGGTTAAAGCTAATGGCAGACCCTGTGTGCCACTGTGTACTATGCTGACAGCTTAAATCAGAGCTAGATACACTGTGTGGCTATATGCTCCTTATTAGCTGTATTGTGTATAATAGTCATTTAAGCTTTTTAATACATCGATGTCAATTAAACACATTTTGGTGTGTGTGTTTCAGCTGTGTGAACCTGCAAAATCAGCAACATGTGTTAGTAATGTGTGCTGTGGCATTCTACATGATGGAAAACTATCCACTGGATGTTGGGCCAGAATTTAATGCAGGGGTCGTCCAGGTAAGGACCATGCATACACACAATTAGAAGTACACTTATGTAGCCAAAAGTGTGCGGACATCCGACCCATATGTGCTTCTTCCCTTAACTGTTGCCACAAAGTTGGAAGCACACATTTATATAGAATGTATTCGGATACATTCAGAAATACTTTTAGCTGTGTAGTAGATTCTATTAGATATTATTGTAGTATTGTACTTCCTTTGTGCTGTTAAGGAGCCAGACACTGGCTTAAATTGAGAATTGACACAGTATTAATGAATGCGAGTTCCATTGGAATGGAGCAATGTTGCTGGAAATTCCTTGTTGATGAAAGCAGTTCAAGCTGATAGGAGAGCTATGAAACTCAAATAATCATTCTTAACATTCATGGTGAACAGAAAATCATCTCAAAATGCAGCAGAAATCCATCTAGAGTTACACTCCTCCTGCCCAAAATAGGAAACTTAAGATACAGTTTTTACAGGCTCATGAAAACTGAACAGCTATCGTTATAAAATATGACTTTAGTATTTTTTCTAGTTTTCTGAACTGCTCACTTTATCCTCTGATTAAACATCGCTACCCAGAATAGAATTGGATGTCTATACCCATCCACAGGGTATGAGGGCTTACTGAAGGTTTGGTGAGGATCAAAACTGTGTCCCTTCTAAATGTACAATTCTATGTAGCAGCACTGGAAAACATGGCATATGTAATACTTACGCCAATCAATGCTGTGCCTAGTGCCTTCAAAATAGTGACTAGACATTTTAGTTTTATAAACAATAAATAAACTTGTTGACTGTGGTTCCAATCTCATGTTTTCCCCGCTCTAGGTGTGTAGCATAATGCTCTCAGCCAGTGAGGAGGCCACTCCGTCTGTAATCTACCACTGTGCACTGCGAGGCCTAGAGCGATTGCTTTTGTCTGAGCAGTTGTCGCGCATGGACGCTGAGACGCTGGTGAAGCTGAGCGTGGATCGTGTGAACATGCCGAGCCCACACCGCGCCATGGCCGCCCTGGGTCTCATGCTCACCTGCATGTACACAGGTGTGCCTGGAGAGGAAGGCAGGACACATTTCAGCTCACTTTTACCCCCCCCACTGACCCACCTACTAATAAACATCCTGCAAATCAACAGAACAGCTCCAAACTCATACTAACACACCTGACTAACACACAACACAACACTCTTACACACACTCCCTTTACTTTTTCTTCACAGCAAATAGAAGAAAATAGGGCTCTTTTTTATTTTGACTGACAAGTGAGATCAGTTTCCACTTTTGTTAGTGAATTAGAGTTAGTGAAGTGTAATGAATTTACATATTAAGTATGCTTTTGTGTGTTGAACAAAATAAATACAGTAGTTCAGAATAGTTCAGAGTCTAAAGAGGCATGGTGTACAATTAATAAGCGATGAATTTCACCTAAGCTGACTGGCAACCTTTTTGTTTTCCCTCTACAGGGAAGGAGAGGGGGAGTCCTGGTCGGCCGGCTGACGCAGACCCCACGGCTCCTGACAGCGAGTCTGTTATTGTCGCCATGGAGCGTGTCTCAGTTCTTTTTGACCGGTATAGGCTTCATGCATATTAGTGTTCCAGTAGAACGTTTCTTTTAGTTTCAGTTAACTGCTTCATGTATTGTGTGATTACTCCTATATCTGGATTCAGGATCCGTAAAGGTTTTCCATGTGAAGCCCGTGTGGTCGCACGAATACTGCCCCAGTTCCTGGATGACTTTTTCCCACCGCAGGATGTCATGAACAAAGTCATTGGAGAGTTTCTGTCCAATCAGCAACCTTACCCACAGTTTATGGCCACCGTGGTTTATAAGGTGGGTTTTCAATTAAAACTTAAGGAAAATCAAGCTAATTATGTGATTTTTAGATTTCCATGACAAAAGCTAATTATAACATACGACCATAACCCACACCTGCTTAACCCTTTTTTTTTTTGTTCCAGGTGTTTCAGACTCTCCATGCCACTGGTCAGTCCTCTATGGTGCGAGACTGGGTGCTGCTTTCACTTTCCAACTTCACACAGAGAACACCTGTTGCCATGGCAATGTGGAGCCTTTCTTGTTTTTTCGTCAGCGCCTCCACCAGCCAGTGGATATCTGCACTGTATCCTTAAACACGGTTTCACATATGTACTCAGGCGCACACACTTCCTCCTGGTTATTAATCGCTACCTGTAGTGAAGCGGTACGGCTGCCTGCTCGTCCTACAGCAATTAGTCCTCGACTGCGTATTGGTATAAAAAAGCGTAGTGGCAAATGCTGTTGGTACAAACCCAATGCATGCTTAAGAGTCATTTAATTGGTCTCTTTCCCTATATAAAAAGCTGTGTTGTGTTCAGTATATCGAGACACGTAATGCCCATAAATTACAATACCGTTGCAGTTCCGTAACAACTTAATTTTTCTCCATTGTTGCTTTGATTTCCCCGTAAACAAATCCTGACCTTGGCTAAGATCACAAGAGGTTTTTGGGTAAGAGGCCTCTGTTGAGATGCATTTATCTCTATCTAGGCTTATCTCAGGGGTGAAACTATAAAATAGGAACTGCTGCACTCCAGGACCTCTATGGGGCTTGCATACTGTATGAGACCTGTAAGCAGAAAAAGAGCATGAATAAACCGATGAATTCCTCAGTGTTAGCGTGTTTAGTTTATGTTCAGCCATCCTGACGACTGCATTTGGTGCTGCCATAAGTATTTGTAGGATCCTTTGCCAAGCATTTATTGGTTACACTTTAAGATTTAAAAATTAATTTTATCTCTATAGACTCTTGTTCAGTTGCAGTAGAGATCTGGACTCTCAATCTGAGAAGCAGAATCTGCCAAAAACTCTTACAATGTAAAGCCACAGTGTGTAAAACAATGACATCAACTCACTGACCACTGACAGTGAAATTGTCACCAGCATGTGTAATTTACAAACTTGTTCTTCTTCTTCAGCAGCTTTTATCTTTAACTCTTGTCTCGTCCAGCCTGCCTCACGTCATCAGTCGCATGGGCAAGGCAGACCCAGTGGATGTTAGCCTGTTCTGTCTGGTAGCCATGGACTTTTACCGGCACCAGATTGATGAAGAGCTGGACCGGAGATCCTTCCAGTCTGTTTTTGAGATGGTGGCATCGCCTGGTAGTCCTTACTACCAGCTGCTGTGCTGTCTGCAGAGCATTCACCAGGACACTTCACTATGAGGCACATTAGACTGGCTGTAAAGCACTGCTCGTCATGCAGGACGTAGTAATCCAATGGGTGTAGACAGTTTACTTTTACTTTAACCATAGGACCAAACCACAGAGGCAACATGGTACACACTAATAGTACACCAGCTTTACAAACAACCATAGCATGTCACCTAACAAGAGCTCTGCAATACAGAGTTGCCTGTAAGCCTTGTTCATTGTGAAACACGTCAGAACAGATCAATACTCGAGTTAGATGTAACGTCTGAAGGCTATTGTTGGGATAAGATTCAAATATTCTAATGAACACTTCTTACTGCTCGCTGACATGAACAGATGATTGTACAAATCCTTTTCCCAGGTTTAGGAGCTCATTTTCCCAGCTTTGCAACTCAGTGTTGTCAATTTCAAAACTGTCCAAGTACCACAAAGTTAAGTGCTCACTCAATACATAATATCTGCATGAAAGAGTAAACGTTTTTAGCAGAAGTCTTTTCTTCTTGAAGTCATTCCTTTGTACAAAGATTGCCCGATTGGTCCTTTAGCACTTGGGGAAAGTAGAGAGATTTAGACAGTAAACTGACTTTATGATATGATTCTTCCTCGTCTGGGGAAACTTGACATAAGCCATGTTGAAACAAGATGATGACATTTATTTCCATGTATTGAAAACATATGTGCTTGATATATATTTTTAGGGCTGTGAAATGGTAGAATCGACTGGCACAAAGTTTACCGTTCTTTATCAAACCAGTTGTCTATCTCTCCTTTTTTTTTTTTTTTTTTTTTTTAACTTTAAATTTATAATTTGGCACTCTTTAGCTCTTCAGTCATGCAAAAGTAAAGCCTGATACAGAAAGGCTTGAAACAGCCGTAGTGCTCTTAGGTGTTTTTAGATTGTGCAGTCGTAGCAGATAAGAATACAAATTGAGCTCGGTTAACTGGTGTCTGCACTTAAAGTGATTCGATGTGATCCGTTTTCACCTTCTGAAACTTCTGATTTTGACGTTTGACTTGTTTTAATGCTCAGGATGTAATGTGATTCTTAATCTAGTGTCACAACCGGAAGTCTATTTTTTACGTTGTGTCAAAATCATGTAAAATGTATGTAAGAGAAGAAAATATTTGTGTTATACTACTACTAAAACTCTGCTGCATGAGAGTAGCCATCAAATGCCAGATGGCACGAAGAGACTACATTTACTGAATGTTTGCAAACCACTTCCCTCGACGTAAACAATGTGTGTAATGATAAACTGACAGCTTTCACTCTCTGAAGGCTTAGAGTGAACAATCAGATCGGAGGTGTTTGGAGAGCTGAGGCGTCCCTTCACTGTAAATAGAAATCTGGCAGCATCTTGTATATTTATCCTGCAGCATGCCATTGTCTGCTTTTAATATTGAGTCTTCATGTGATGTTAAAACCACAGTGGAGGAGAACGCGACACCTGAATTATGCCGACCATCTTGGAATAAATTGAAATCTCTATCATATCACGGCCGTGCGGTTTCTTGCTTTACCGTCATCTTAAGGTATGTGTGCAGTGATGCGTTGTTTTAGCGGTATATAGTGTCTAATATTCATCCTTTTGCATTTTCCAAGTTGAAGCGTACACTTTTATAGAAATGCCCAGTCAGTGTTTCTTCATGCACATGCAGATTTCAGCTTCAGTGCCACTCTAAAGTCTGTATTTCCTCAGTAAACTCCTGAAAAAATTGTCTCCACCCAAGTCTGTAAATCCCAAATAGGATGAATCAAATACAAAGAAAAAGATGAAGAAGAAGACGACGACGATGTTCTGAATCAACAGAAGGTTGTCTGATTTGATTTGAGCATTTTGATTTTCTTTATTTATAATCTGCCTCCCTTTTCACAACCTTCAACCCCCACTTGTTTAAGCTAGAACGCTTCAGTCCTGATGCCCATATAACTCGTTATACTTGAGGCACAGATCAATCAGTGTGTGGAAAATGACACTAGATGACGTGAGTAAAGACTGTTGACTATGAGACGGTTTTGTCTCTATTCGCTCATCTACTGTTCTGTTTAGTCAGGAAGGCTATGATAGTCATGCACCAGAGCTTCCTGAAAAGCTACACTGGTGTGTTAAATATTCCACTCACAACTCTGCAAGCTGTTGGAATGAAGACAATGTCGTGTTTACTGTAATACCATATTTTAATATTAAACTACTGGAAAGATTATAATGTAGTAATAAAATGTTTGAAATGTTTTATTTTGTTGATTTGCGTTTCTTTACTACACTTCACTTGTCCTCATTATATTTTATTTTTCAAGCTCATCATAGTCAGTGCTGTGTGTGTGTCTGTGTATGTGTGTGTGTTTTAATAATCACACGTGTAAGTGTTTATTAATTGCTTTGGACAGCTGGTTTGGACAGTGTGCAGTGATAATCCTCTCAAGCATTTAGCGCTCCTTTCAGCAGGACCGGGGATTAAATGAAATCTCCAGCTGGTCAAGGAGGAGGCAAGATCTATTAGCATGGGAAACAAGATGACTCAACAGATTGTGTGTCCATGTAACTGTTTTCCCATGAGTGACAAATTTAAGGGAAAAAGAAACGCTGGTGACTCTGTTCTACTGTAGAGAGGCATTTGAGTGAAGAGTCAATGCCAACCAATGTAAAGATCTTCAGACTGATCACCTTTGAATCATTGCGATGATGAAACATTGTTATCCCATTCTAAAATAGTTTGGTTGATCCCATTGACTGGTCTCGCATGACTCCAGCTCGCATTATAGCTGCTGGTTATATGAGTTGCGAGAGCAGGTCAAGTTACTGCATGTCGTTAAAACCTGACTGAGTTGTGCTTGTAGGAGCACATGAACCATTCGACTAATCACTGAACACTGTTCTTTGTCTTACTTTCTTTATTTTACATTTTAAAACATTTAGCTTCTTATAAATATTAAAATGTATATCAGTGAGTTTCAGATAAACATCTGCCTATTTCACAAATACTTGCTTTCCACTGCTTTGTCTGTTTTTGCTAAAAAATATATAAATATTAATTAATTAATTATTAATAATGCTAATTTGAAAATGCATAAATACTTTTTTTTTTTTGACTGAATTTCTAAACAGTTTGTGGTGTAAGTTGTGTAAGAACTAAATCAGTCAGAAAAGATTACGCTCATATCTCCTCATTAAAGAAAAACTATAATGAATCCCAACATGACTCCGATGTTCCCAGCCATCTGTTCTTGTTTACACAATTAAACATATTGAGTATATAGTGTACAGTTACAGAAGAGAAATTATTTATAATCACACTATCAGGTGTCACCCAGATGAGTCTGATTCTCTTTAAGGTTCTTCATCTTCTTGACTTGCTCATTAGAGATAACTCGGATAACCCAGAATCATTATAATTCTATAAAGCTGCTTTGTGACGGAAAAAAGAGCTATTCAAATAATGGAAAACTGGATTCAATTTTATTCAATTCAGTTTGATTCAGTTTAATTCTATAGCGGTTTTAACA